>NC_142015.1:197500-516250 GCF_049901735.1 Notechis scutatus | reverse complement strand
GTGACTGCGTGCCCAGGGCGATCCTTAGGGAGGGGAGGCCAAGCACTCACATGATGCAACACATGGATCCGGTAGGCCCCTTCGGTAGGTTTGCCGTCGTGCACGATGTTGGCGACGAGGTCGTAGACGGTGTTCTTGTGCACGGCCTGCACCTCCTCGGAGAGGTATTCCCGCAGGTCCACGTTCCTACAGCAGGAAAGTCGCCACTGAGGCTCCGAGGGCCGCATCTCCCCCCTGCCAAGGCTCACAGGCCCCCAGAGAAGGGCCATGGGCTTCAGGGGCCAGGCGCTGTTAAGCGGGGTAGGGCACCGACACAAAGGAGGGTCTCGGGGGGAAGAGGAGAAGAAATCCATTTCCCCTCTGAAATTCCTGGAGTTCCCCAGGAGGAGCCTGGCCCCCTGCTGACCCTTCCTGCCCCGTTCAGCCCTCAGGACTGATCCGCGTGGCTCCGAGTCTGGCCCCCACCTGGCCTTTTAAACTGCCGTTTGCTCCTGGGGAGGGGCCATACGTACGTGATGGGGAAGTTGACAATGGTGGGGTTCTTCTCCACAAAGAAGTTGTTCTTGGTGAACCTCTTGATGCAGAAAATAAGGTAAGGAGGCAGCTTGGTGAGCTGGAAGCGCTTCAGGAAGTTCTCTTTGTAGGTCTTGTATTCCTGGAGGGCAAAAAGGCTTTTTTCCCCCACTTTCCCAGGGAAGCCAGGGCGGCTTTGGTTCAAGTGCAACGGTTTCCCTTAGTTGATTTATGCCCCACAAGCAGCATCAGGGCTTGTAGCTGCCAAACATAAGCCGCAGCTGCTTCCTCTCCAGCTTATGACCCTTTTCAACCCAGCCGTTTATTGTCTCGTATGCCAGGAACCCATGATGGGGGGAGGGGCCCAGCCCAGGGTGCCTTTAGGGCTGCCCCCTCCAGCCCAGCCCGTGCCCCCTTCAGGACAGATGGGGGCCACACGCAGCCGTTGGGGCAGGCAGTGCACAGGGGGGCCTTCCGCTCCCCTGCTCCCTTCCCCTCTGAGGAGGAAAGGTTGCTTCCTCCCCCCAGCAAAGGAACTTCAGCCCCTGGATCTCCCTGCCTGCATGGACGAGGCGGCTCCCTGTGGAGGAGGAGGAGGAGGAGGAGGAGGAAGAGGAGGAGGCCCTTCCCACCCAGCCATGAAGCCTAAGGCAGCCGAGGCAGCTGGGGCTGCCTGCCAGGGAAGGGGCTCTGGGTGGGCAGAGCACTTGCCTTTTCCATGATCCCATTAAACTTGGCCAGTATGTTGAAGAGCGGGACTTGGGGGATGATGAGCTGCTCCTTCTCGTCCTTGTAGAGGGGGGCAGTGGGCAGGTCCAGGGTCAGGTACATGAAAGTGGACTCCACCATTTTTTCCTGGTACTCGTCGTTCTGGAGCAGCTGCTCCTTTTCTTCTGCAGGCTGAAGCAGAGCAACACCGTGAGCCAAATAAGCAAACACCCGGGACTGCCCCAGAGGCACCTGAAGGGATTGGGGGGCTGGACCGGCCAAAGGGCCTTTGAGTGGTCAAGGGCCCAAGCGTGCCCATGGATAGCCGAGGTCCTCGTTCAAGGATCCTAGCCAGGGTCAGCATTTTTTCTTTCCCCACTTCACGGCTTCTGCCCCTGGGCAAAAAAGGCCACGAGGCCCCAACTCACCAGGTCGGGGTGTGGCAGTTTCTTGGTGAATATCCGCATGGAGCCTTGGAAGACCTCGGTTACGATGGCTGCAGGCAAGAGGGGAGAGAGCCGAAGAGGACACAACTCATCCCCAGCCCTATTACAGTCCACCCTTTTAATCCACAGGCTTTCAACACTGACTACAGAGCCTTTTTTTAAAAAGTGCAAACGCCTCTCTTTGCTACGGGAGCGAGAGAGAGAAGTAGGGGGTGTTCCCCAGTTGCCAGAAGCTCCCCAAAGGCGGCTCTGCCCGAGGCCCAGCAAGGGGGTCCTAGACGAGGCTCAGGCAGGGTGCGCTGGAGAGAGGCCCTGGTGTGGAAAGGCTGACGTTGCACATTACAAATCAATATGATCGATCGGTTCAGAGAAAGTCTGCCTGGGGAGCTGGCAGGAGGGGAAGAGAGGAGCGACTGAAAAGCAGCCAGGGCTCCGGAGGGGTTGTGTGCTGCATGGCGAAACGGAGAGGAGCAAGTGGTGGGCGATGCTGGCTCGTCTCTCCCAGGAGGAGCTGGCTGAGACTCCTGGCCAGCAAGGGCTGGGGATGGACCACGTGGTGGTTCTTCTGCCTCAAGAAGCACCAGCTAAGAGTTCTTCCCCCTTGGCCTTGGAGGTGGGGGGACAAGGCAGCAGCCCCGGAAAGCTCCAGATGCACCAAGGGGGGTTTGTGCAGCCACCCCCAGACCTACTGTGGGATTCCTTGGTCATCCCTGCACCAGAAAGCGTCTTTCAACCTAGCTGAAGGCAGATCCTCTCTGGGGCAGCGCTGAGAGGATCCCTTCCCTCCGCTAAGAGGACCACGACTACTCCCGGAAGCTGCTTTGGAGGAGGGCTAGGTGGCCTTGCAAAAGGTTCGGGGACCTATCAGAGGCACCAAGGCCTCCCGCTTACTCTTCTTCTTCTTCTTTGTGCCCCCGAGAGCAGAGTGCAGGGCATTCAGGAACCAGGAAAGAAAGTCCACGCCGTCACCTGCAAAGGGAGAGGCGGCCAGCAAAGGAAGGGAGGGTCCCCTGAGCACCACGGAAGCTTCGCTCCAGGCTCCCTGAGGAAAGCGGGACTTCCCCTGCCTCCCGCAGGGCGCCATGCCAGGCGGAAACCCTTTCCGGAGGGGCTCCTGCTCCAGGGAGGAGTCCTGTTCCCCACTCCCCGTCTCCTCTCCAGGCATCCGGCTGGGGGATGCTCCGGGGTGAGGGGCACCAGGGCGATGGGCTCGCTGTGACCAGAGGGCCGGGTTCAGGGCTCCACCGAGGCCGAGCGATCCCCACGGCCACTTCCGGCCTGTTCTTTTCGGCACCCGCGTAAGAGCCTTCCGGCGCTTTTACCTTGCTTGGTGATCTGGAAGTTCTTCTTGCTGCACAGAACCACGGCCTGCAGCATCTCGTGGGGGGAGACGTGGGCCTTGAAGTTCCGGGGGTTCCACAGCTTCCTCATGAGCTCCCCAAACCGCTGGACCAGCAGGAACATGATGTCCCCTGGGGGGCGCCGGATGTGCTTGTAATTCTCCTCCTCCAGAAAGTAGTTCCGCAGGGGGGGCACATTGGACAACGCCTGCACGACGCACACAAGGAGGAGGCCACAGTGGAGCCTGGGCACCCGGGGGAGTTCCACGCTGGGGGAGACCGCTGGCTCCATGGGAGGCCCCACCCCCACTCTGCTCCCCCGTCTTTCGTCACCCTGCTGCTGGTTTGTGTGCTGTCTCCCCTTCCCCTTGGATTCTCGTAAGCTGTCTAGGGTAGCCCCACAGAGAGGCAGGAGGCCAAGAAACGTAACAAATAAATAAGTACAACCAGTGACAAAACAGGCATGGTATTTCTAAGAGCCTGGACGGCCCTTTGTCTGAAAGGGCGTAAGGTCTCCTGCTTGGGCAGGGGGTTGGACTAGAAGACCTCCAAGGTCCCTTCCAACTCTGTGATTCTTTTAAGCAAAGTGGCTTCTGAGTGAGGCACAGCTGTGCTCATGACTTTCCTTCAGCCTTCCTTGGTTTTCCAGACCTGTCAAGGTCACACATGTGAGTAAAGTGACTTTTTCATCACCACCTTAACTGCGAATGGTCCTTAAACGAGGCAGTTGCTAAACAAGGCCTACCTGCATTGCGCTATGGGGGGGGGGCTGCAGTGGAGTTTCCGACTCTTCTCCACTCCAGAGACGGCACCGTACCTGGAGAACCGCGTTGGCGTAGTCGTTGGCCTTGATGTTGTTCAATCCCACAATGCCCGGCAGGTACGTGGTGCCATCATAGGCGCGTGAGAGTTTGGCCTGCCTGTCCAAATTGCTGATGTGCTGCTTGGCGAAGGTTGGCTTCAGGACATACTGGATAAGGGGAGAGGAGAAGCAAGAGAGGAGACGCCTTGCTGGAGGCCTTAGCCCAGGCCACACAACCCTGGAAATGGTTTGGAGAGTGGCTAAAAACGTCCCCTCTGCTGCATTTCTGAAGCAACGGATGGTGGGGTGAAACTCTGAGAAGGGACGTTTTAAATATTATGAGCTGAGCTGAGCTGGGTATTCCCACCTCTCCCCTCCACCCTTCACCAGAAAGCCACCTACAGTGATATCCTCAAGAGAAGAGTCAATAATCTCATAGTTGTCTGGCAGGCAATAAAACTTCAAGGTGTGAAGGTTGAGGAACACATGATGACTGAACTGGACGCTGTGGATGTAAGCATGGGACTTCAAGCCACGACCTGTGGAGAAGACAGGAGGCAGAGCATCACAAGCAGGGAGGGAGGGAGTCATGTCTTTGGAGGGTGAGGGTGGGAATCAGTTGTTACTGTCAGCCAGCCAAGACCTGCTGCTGATCGCCCCACAACATTATGGTCTGCCAGCCCTTCTGGGAAAGGATGGGAGAAGCTGCGTTTCAAGGGCTGATCTCTCACTCATGCCTATTACGTATGCCAGAGATCAGCTGTAAGACCTGCTCGAGATTAAGCCCATCAAGGTGAGGCAAGAACCCCCCCCCAGGTATTTTGCACACACATTTTTCTCCTAGGCTGACCAAGAATCACACGTGTGTGTTCCCTCGCCAACGACCAAGTGAGAGGCAAAAGGGACTGAAACAGGCTTACCCTGGAAGTACTTCCCACACACCAAACAGGCATAGACGTTGATATGTGAGAGTGAGATCGAACACAGCTTCTCAAAGTCAAAATCCAGGACGCTCCTGCAGTGGCACAAGACAGGATCCTTAACACAAGCATCAACATCGTGCCAGTGATGTTAGGATATGCAAATAATGCAATAGAGGGAAACTCTAGGACCCGATAGTGGATGCAGAGGAACAAAATAACCCCCCTACCCCCCTCCTCATGGTGGCGGATCTGCTACTTTTAAATTAGTGATGACCTTTCCAGTCTCATCTTAGTATTTCATGCAATAAAACATTGTTTTTCTGCTAAAGATTTAGGAGGAAAGATTTATAGCTGTGAGATGAAAACTAGAGATTTTTCTCCCAAGGACCTTTTTTCTTAAAACAAAAACTGGAAATAATATTAAGCATCAGGTTCTGTATATAATCCTGGTATGCCATAAACTGGTGCTGCTCTCAAGGCCTCTTGCCACTCTCGGGGAAGGGGGGGGGGAACGGGGGACGGGGACGGAGTGTTTTTCTTCATCATGCATCAAGCGGCACCTCCCAGGCCTCCACGGGAATTGCTTGCTAGGGAAACTTCTTGCCAGAGGCGGCTTCAGGTGGGACACCAACGGCTGGTCCTACGAAGCGTTTCCTGGCGGGTTTCTTCAGTCTCCGCCTGACTCTTTTTTTCTAGCTGTTCATTCACTGATGACCCCCCACCCCACCCCCAAATACAGTTTCCTTTTGCCACTGACTTGTTTATGGTGTCCAGGTAGGGACAATGCCTGCTCCGGCGGTCTTCTGGGTCAAATCGCCCGTACTTCACTGAAAGAGGGAAATGGACCAGAAACGTTTGCTACGAAGATCGGAATAAACATTGAAGACAGCAAGTTGCTGGGATCTCACGTCCTTCAGTGGGACGAATTGTGTCTTTTCCTTTATTAAACGTCTATGCCGCCATCTCCCCGGGAGGAAGGAAACCGCCGCCCCGGAGTCTCTGCTTGCGGCCGGGAGGAGATCGGCCCCCGCCCACCATTGGCCGCCTCAGGGGCCCCTCCAGGAAGCGGGGGGTCCCGAGCGGCCCCAGCGCCAGTAGAATCGCGCCCTAAACCGGCCCTGGAAGGGGGCGCCGAGGAGGCCGGCGCGGGGGAAGAGAAACGGGGAGGGGGCGGCGGCCTCCTCCGTGCTCGCAACCTGTGGGCTCCGCGTCGCCGTCCTCCTCCTCCTCCTCCTCCGGCTCGTCGGGCTCCTGCTTGATGGCGACCTCCTCGGCGGGCTCCCGCTTCACCCGCGCCCAGCCCACCGCTCCGCGAGGCGCCGCCGTCGGGCAGCCGGGCCACGGCTGGGGGCTGCGGGGCTCCCGCTTGACGCGCGCCGCCATCTCCGCCGGCGCCAAGACGCCGCCCGGCGCGCCCTGATGCCGTCACGAGGGGCTCGCGGGCGCTCCCTGCCGGCGCCCCGCAGCCTTGCAGCCCCGGCCGAGCCCGTTTCCGGGCGCGTGTGCGGGGAGGCGGGGGCGGGGGCTGCCGGAGCGGGGCCGATGGACGCGGGGCGCTGCCACCCGGGCGGGCGGCTGGACATGAGCCACGGCTTCGTGCGGCACATCCGGCGCAACCAGATCGCCAGGTGGGGCGGGGCGGGGGCTCGCGGGGGCGGGGGCGCTGAGCCGCCGGAGGGGGCGGGGGCGGGGCTGCTCCCACCGGCTCTTCCCTCCCCGCAGGGACGACTACGACCGGCAGGTGAAGCTGGCCAAGGAGCAGCTGCGGCGGAGGCTCACCCGCGCCCCCGGCCCCGCAGGCCCGACCAGCAGGTCTACCGCGCCGGCCGCCGAGGTGAGTCCGGGCCGCCCGGGCGGAGGGCGAGGGCGGGCGGGGCTCCCGGCCGAGCCCCTCTGCCACCTTCTCTGCCTTGCAGGCTCAGCCGGAGGAGGAGGCCCCCGCGGGCGGCGGCGGGGGCGGCGCGGAGGGCGAGTCGGAGGCCTCGAGCGGGAGCAGCTCCAGCAGCCGCGAGCGGCGCCCCCTCGGCCCGGCCCTCTTCTGCCTGGAGTACGAGGCCGACGGCGGCCAGGTGACCTCGGTGGTGGTCTACCAGGTAGGCGGGCGAGAAGGAGGGGCGGCGGCGTCTTCGGGGCTGCCCGGTTCCCCTCGCGCGGCCTCGCCCGAAGCGCCCCGGCCTCCTGCGCGGGACCCCCGGGTGGGGTGCTTGGGGCCTGGGGGGGCCTTGTCCTGCCCTCCGGACGCTCCCCGGCCAGGTCAGCCTCCAGCCCAGCCGGCTTTTGCTCCTTGCATTGCATCGTTACTGAACTAAGACCTGGTTGTTTTAGGAAGCATTTGGACAGGACTGATTATTTAGCTCCACTGCTGCTGTATATATATTTCCGGACAGTAAACGTATTTTTTTTACTGTCCATCAGGCTTTTATTATTCTACTGCTGTATTTGGCTTTTGAAATTGTTCTTGCTTTTAAAAGCAGCAAGCTGGCAGTAAAGGAAAGGAGCTGTATCCCTTTTTCTGTGACTAACACAACCTGAAGGTTACACAAATGAGGCTTGGTAACAAAACCATCCATTTCCACTGTTCACTTCTAAAAAGACTGAAAAGGATGCATTAAGCTCCTAGGAGCTTTGTGAAAGTGTGCTTTATAATCCCCAAAGGGCTGCTTACGCTTTGTCATCTGAGCAGGGTGTTTCCTAATGGACCCTTTGGCTTCTTGGCACAGGACAATGACCCCGAAGAAGTGGTGGAGAAGGTCAGTGCCCAAAATCAGCTGGAGCCAGCTTTGCACCAGGCCCTTCGGCAACGAGTACAGGAGGAATTGGAGAAGCGGCGGGTGAAGCGCTGAGAGCCACTGCAGGCGTTGAGAAATGCTTTAGGGGAAACGGTGCTGGGCCCTGTGTGGAGGGTCCCCTTCAGCTGCTCCAGGGTACCATCGGGAGCGGCGGCAGAAGGGAGCAAGTCCATCTGTTGACAGGTCTGCCCCAAAGGAAAGTGGGGCAAATGCTTGCAGCCCAGACTTGCTGGCTGGCTCTGTATGGTAGTGGTCTGCGTTTCCCTCCGACTCTTGTGAATATCCAAGTGGGCCTGCTGTTTGCTTGGACAACAAAACCCAGGCAAAGAAGGTGGCAGGATGTTACCAGCTGCCTTTCCCAATTTCTCAGGGTCTTGGGGGATGCTGAGGGTAGAGACGTCCGCTGGTGAATCGGTTATTGA
This sequence comes from Notechis scutatus, assembly GCF_049901735.1. Lineage (NCBI taxonomy): Eukaryota > Metazoa > Chordata > Lepidosauria > Squamata > Elapidae > Notechis > Notechis scutatus. Next base: position 508,307 of record NC_142015.1, on the reverse strand, counting down.
AGGGAGCTGCTCCCTTGCCTAGATTTGCAGCTTTTTGGTAGATCAGCCAGAAGGACCTTTCAGCCAGAAGAACGTGCTGGGATGATCCAGAGATCGTGGTGGGGAGGATGGGAAGAAGCATCTCTCTTGGGGGCCGTTGCCTTGCCCTCTTCCTGCCAGGAAAGGTTCTCAGAAATGTAGCACAGGGCTGTAAATAAAGACCTAGAACCTGCTTTTCCATCATGGTTCTTTGGTGCAGGAATTTGTTCTGAATGCTTGCATAGTTCCGTGAAAACTTACCTGACCCCTTTGTTGACTAAACATCGTTGGAGGAGGCCCTGTTGTCCATGTTCTTCCTGCCTCGGCATAAGACTCTGGAGACAGTTAACAATTCAGGAGGAGCCGGAAGATCCAGAATTGAACTCTGCTTCTTTAAAAAGGACTTGCATTTACATTCTTGTGTAGTTTTGGGAAATAACCCTATTCAGGAACACACAACATTAAGCTACAAAAAAGCAAACTATTTTAGGGATTGGCCTGTGAAGGATACCCAGACATCGCTAATGGCATCTAAAACCCCGGAATCTTCTGGCAGAACAGATGCAGGATCAACTGATCAGTGCTAGGGTCGTAAGGCCCCCCCGTCCCTGGTTGAGTTGGGTGGCTGAAGAAACTGCATGCATGAACCAACCACCTTTCCGCACATTCGGACCGGGTGTCGCGCACAGCCGCGCTTGAAAGCAGCAGCGGCCCCGGCTCGGCTCCAGGAGCTCTGGAGGTGGGCAGCCCTCCCTCTGCCCCCAGCCGACCTTATTCGGGCGGGCGGGAAGGGAAGGAGGGACCTCGAGCTCCCTACGGTGCAAGCCCGTCCCTGCAGAAGAGCCGGCTTGGATCCGCGGGGGACGCTCCTTCCCGGGCCCCCCGCGTCCCAACGTTCCCTTGGCCGAAGGGGAGCCACGCGCAGCCCCTCACGGCGCCCAGGCTGCAGAGCGCAGGCGCGATCCACGGCCCAGGCCGTCCTCCCCAGCCGAGCGGCTCCGGCCCGCGCCCGCCTGCTCCCCCGGCGCCTCCGCCGTCCGTCAGCCGGGGCCGCCTCGCGATGCCCGAGCGCGGCGCTTCCCGAGAGCTTCTCCCTGGCGAAGAAGGGCGCCGCTCCCCCGAGGAAGAGCCCGCGCCGCCCCCCGCTCGGCTCCCAGGCGGCGGCCGGGATAGCGGCGGCGGCGGCGACTTATTTATTTATTTTTTTTATTTATTTGATTTGCCAATTGTTTACAAGATAATAAGTATAAATGTATACATAGTTGTGAATACATGAAATGGGTACATATAAGAAAAATAAAAGAATAGGAGAATAAAATAAAATAAAAATAAAAGAATAGATAAAAGAATAAATAAAATAAAAATAAAAGAATAGACTCCTCCCATCTCGCCCCGCGCGCGCCTCCTCCCCGCCGGCTGCCGCCCGGGCCCCGCCTGGTCAGCTGGGCGGCCGGCCGGGAAAGCGGCGAGCGGGCGGACGGGACCGGCCTGGCCTCTAACGGTCCGTCCGGCAATTGCGGCGGCGAGCGGTAAGGGAAGCGGGCGCTGCTCTCCGCGGAGGCATCTCTGCCTCCTTCCTCCGAGAGGCGGCTCGGGGCCGGGCAGCCTCCCTCGCCGCCCACGCGGAGCCTCTGCCTGCGGGGAGCTCGCGGAAGAGGCCTTCCGGCCGGGGGCCGAGCGACGGGGCTGGCCGGGGCCGGCAGGGTGCAGCGCCGCGACGGGGCGGGTGCGCGGGAAGAGGGAGCCGGCCTGGTTCCTTGAAGGCGGCCGCCTCCCGGCTTCCCTGGAGATCCGCCTCCAGTTGGGGCCTCTCCTGGCCCTTCGTCCCTCGCCCTCCTTCGCCTGCCTGCCTGCCTTGCGCAGCCGCTTGGAAGGCCTCGTGGGGAGAGCGCGCTTGGCCTCCCGCCTTTGCTCCCCGTGGGGACGGGCTCCGTTGCTGCCTCCTCCTGTCCCACGTTTGGCAGCTCCTTAAATCCCTTGTGTTGGCTTTGTCGTCCCAGAAGCTGAAGAAGCTCCTGGGATGAGAAGCGAAAGGTCATCAAAGAAAAAACCAGAAAGTCCAGTTGCCTCTTGGGGGGAAAAAGCACCTTTGGGGCAACCCTGACACCTGGATGAGGGAGGTGCTCCTCCGTGGCCGGAGGGGATTCTGCTGGGACTTGGGGCAAAAACTGACAGGCGTTGGGTGTCATTCTTGGAAGGAAGACCCGGGATTTGTGAGGTTGTTGTCTTGAAACTTGATCTGGAGGAGAGGCAACTTCAGCAAATACTTGCCTGGTCAGACAATTGTCCAAGAACTGACCTTGGGGGACGCAGGGAGGAGATGCTGCCTAGGAAGCCCTCAGAGAAGTGTCCCCAGGGGCTCAGGCCAGAGGAGAAGCTCAGGAAGGACCTGCCCTGGGGGTTAAAAAGAGACTTGACCCTTCGGGCTGTTTATATTTTTATTTGTCCATTGCTTACAAGATAACAGGTATAAGTAAAAACATAGTTATGAATACATGGATACATATAAGAAAAATAAAATATATCTATAAAAGAAACAATAGGACAGGGACGGTAGGCACGATGGTGCGCTGATGGACGCCCCCTACAGACCTCTTAGGAAAGGGGTGAGGTCAGTAGTAGACAGTCTAAGGTTAAAGTTTTTGGGGTTTGGGAAAGAAACCACAGAGTCAGGTAGAGCATTCCAGAGACTGACCCCTCTGTTGCTAAGTTAGGTTGCTGTGTTAGGATAGCCTTACAAAAGTCAAATTCATCTAGTCCTGGAAGGGCTAGACCCTGACTTACCGTTTTCTTTTTCTCCTGCTTCTCTTCTAGGAGGTGCCTTTGGATGGTTCCAGCTGGAGGCCTTGGGCTATAGCTGGGTCCCCCCTCCCCTCCCCTCCCCCCCTCCCCTCCCTTCTCCTCTCTTCCCCCTCCCCCCTCTTAAGGGTCTCCCTTCTGCACTCACTAATGACTGCGTGGATCATCCTCCCTATCAGCCTCTCTATCTTCTCAATCACTGGAATATGGATTGTGTAAGAGCTGTTGTGAATTGTGGCTGGGTCACACACGAGGGGGGGGGGCTCTGGCGTGCCTTGTTTCCTCCTGCAGAGAAGCATGGGGTTCCTCTGCTGTTCCCCGAGCTGCAGGGTTGTATCAGCAGGTCTCCTGGGTACCTGCTGACAGAATCGTTTCCCAAAAGATGACTTAGCAAATGGTCGCCAAATCAGGACCCGCATTCCCAAAGGAATGTGGTGGTGGTGGTATGGTTTTCTGCATTTTGAATGAGAAAAGTTGGTGTTGTTGAACGTGCTGGAGACCATAAGGAGACCAAAGCGTTTGTGGCTACTTCCTCCTCCCGCCCCAGCAGCTTCCCTTGGGAGATGCCACACGTTCTGAGGGCCACCATTCAGTGCCAGGTTGCCTAATGTGGCTCATCATGGCTACATTTATTCTGATGCTCTTGGGAGGATGTGGGTACAATAGTTGGTTGGGCTGGCCCAGCCCTGCAAGAGTGGGTGATGTGGTGCCAGTGCTGCTGCTGGTTGGTCCTCGCATGTGTCATTCCCGCCCCCCAAACAAGCTTTTTTCTTGATCTGACCTTTGGGGCAGGACAGCATGGTGGAAGTCTGGGTTCAAGAGGAGGGACCAGGCTGGTTCTTCAAGGGGAAATGCATCCTCCTCCCCTCCCTCGTGGAGGCAGCTGGGGCTTCCTAGCAAACCACAGCTTTAAACTGCTCAGGAGGCATTATTGCTTTTTAATAAGGCTTTTCTATTGTATTTATAGTTGTTTTTAATTATGTGAACTGCCATGTCACAAATTGTGAGGAGGCGGGGGTCTATACAAATTGATTTTAAAAACTCCAGTTCAGAGGAAATAAAACTACGTAACACATTACACCGCATCCCCATATTGGTCTTTGTCCATCAATCTATCCATCTGTCTGTCTGTCAATCTATTTATCATCTCTCTGTGTCTATTTCTGATGTGTTTGTGTGTAGTTGTATGTACACACGCACATTCCTACCTGGGTTTCCAAAAGTAGATATGGAGCACTCCAGAGCCAACATCCAAACATTTCAAAGTTTATGATCAGTTTTGTATTTCCACATTGTATCTCTGTAATTTTAGCAGGTGATTCTATCACTGGTGCATAGTTTTATTTTGTAAACCAACTAGATTTCTTAATAGTTATCATAGTTTTGAGCATACAAATTTATACTCTTGGTTCAAAGGACATAAAATAGCTAACACTGCATTGGGAAAAGCCTGTTTAGAAAAAGTCTAAATAGTTCTGGTCCTTTTTAAAAAATATTACTAGACAATTTGTGACCCATTGGGTTATCCTTTCAGAGATGCTTCCGTACCAGGTTCCTTAACGCCTTCAGCAATGACAGGTACAAGCAGAGATCAAGAGCTGATCACAGGAAATATTTGATGACATTTGGTATTAAGTCAAAAATTGTTCTGTGTTTATGTCATAAAATGTTTCATAAAATTTGCCAAATTGTAATTTTACAGGAGTTCTGAATTTTGGATAAATTCTGTAAGCCCATTTTAGGTACTTTGATTCAAAAATTGTTGTCCTATGATTCAGTTTTTTCCAGTTAAAGGTTCCAGAAACAAGAGTTTTAGAAGTGTACAGACTTAAAGGGACATATATATTAACCATTATTATTATTATCCTGCCAATAATTCTTACAGAATCTGATATTTCATGCTCTTTTGTCTCTCCCTGTCTCTGGTGAACTGAGCTCAGCTCTTCTAAATTCATTGGTTAAAGCCCTTGTTATTGATTTTTTTAGTGAAGAAATAGTTTTTAAAAGATATGTATGTGAAATTTGAACGCATAAAACATTTTCTGGAGCATAAAGTTCTTGTTGTGGCTCTTTGTAAATTAATTGCTATCATATCTGAAATAAACTTGTAGTTTTATACTGATTCGTCTGTGGGAAAAAAACGTTGTAAATACATCCTTGTCTCTTTTTGTCTGTCACCACTAAACATTTACACAGGATGTCAGGAACCTAACCTTGAGGTTCTTATTATACCAATTGCCAAAATACAAATGGTGAGAAATAACGCATATTTCAAAAAATATAAGACTCAACTTTGGGGATCTAAAGTTGCAATCCATCCAGTCAGTGGTTTGCATTTCTATTTTGCACATCCTGTCTAGCCAACAGCTTGAAAGGACTCCCCAGAACTAACTGCCTAATTTTCTACAGTAGGTCAGCCAGGTGAGACGAAGATAACTCCCATTTCTATTTATTTGGCATCAAATTATTTCTTAGCTGGTCCAAAATGTTTGCATTGATGTAATTGAATGATATGGAAAACATGGCCTAGGGAGAACAAAATAGTGCAAAGGTTTGGTGTTGGTTTGCCATCAGGAAGTCCTTCATGGCTTTGGGGTGCTCCACAGCTCTACATTTGGGAGACAAAATGCAGAATTGGTGAATGAAGCCAAATGATGCAAGCCCGGTGGAGAACTTTGTGATGATTACAGCAACCGTTTTTTTTAAAGCATTTCCTCTGGACCCAAGTTTCAAATGGACCAAGGCCAAAATCTTTAATGGACATCTAGGGCAGAACCTGAATGTGGAACTTTTTATTGTTATCCTAAATGCTCAAAGGACGAATCTGGCAAACCTGAGCAACCAAAGTTGGCTGTGGGGCGTCAGGCAAAGGTCATGGTCGTATCTGGTCTCCTGGAGGCTGCTTGGAAAGCTTGGGGGTGACTTGGGTTTTCGTTCCAGCTGGGCCGGTTTTCTAAGCAAATGGCACAACTCGGAGGAGGCTGAAGTTTCTATAAGGTTTTGTGGTTTCCTAGAAATTTCTTGTAGCTTGTTCTTCTGGGATAGAGGTTTCCAGTCCGTAGATAACGGGCTGCACTGGATCTTGCCTATATATCCTTAGTGGGCCACGGATTGAAAGGCCTCTAGGGAAAGATCAGTGAGCAATACCTAGATGAGCAGTTGCAGGTGAAGGAGAGGCATGCCCTAATCGTAGCCATTTTCTGTAACCCTCAGTCTCGCAAAACTGGCCCTTGGGAAGTGAAGGTGGTTTCTTCTAAACCCTTTGTGGGTCTGGTGATATGAACCACTTGGGATTTCCTTCACCCAAGGAAGCCGCTGCCGGAAAGCTTCACTCTCTGCCACTTTGGTGAAAATTAAAGACATACTGGGGGAATTAAAGGAGTTTGATCAACTGATTTGGTATTGTTGCTTTGATTGGTTGAGAACTTTGAGCCATCAGTTGGAGAGCTGAGAGAAGATTGATAACAGACTTCCATAAACATTGGGGAACTGCACTATTTGTTTTCAGGCTTACCCAGTTATTGCTACCTTACCATCTATTTTGTTCCATTTTGCTGCTTCTAGCTATGCCATGGCAGTCATGAACCACCACGTGTGCCCTGTTGAGAACTGGTGAGTTGTGCGGGAAAGCAGGAGGGCCGTGGGAGAGAGGAAGGCAAGAGAATCTCAGAATGCTGCTTAATCTGTCCAAATGGCTGCAGGTCATACAACGAGTCTTGTTCTGCTGATTCTACCAAGCACGGCTACCCCAAAAGCTGCTGCACCTTGGAAGACATCCCTCTAATCAGGTGAGGTGGGAAGACGCTTGTGGAGGATGAGCCAGCGGCTGCCTCGGCTGCTCCTGATGTGGTGTCACGAAACGGTGCCAGGCAATTGCCAAATCGGGCGGTTTCCAAGCAAGTCTGTAGGACGACGGGCTGGTTTTCCATCTTGTGCTAATGCCCTTTTCCTTCCCTTTAGTAAATGTGGCACTTACCCTCCCGAAAGTTGTCTCTTCAGCCTTATTGGGAACGTTGGAGCTTTCTTGGGTAAGTGTTCATTTCCCTCTCTTTTCCCAATTTTGTTAGCGAGTGGAGAAGCCGGTGGCAGGGTGGCCCCTGGCACTCAGGGGGAGTTTCCAGAACACACATTACGCCCATCTTAGCAAACGGGTGGCTTTCTGAAGGTCAGCAGGGTCAGGGCTGGGCAGGAAGCAGGGTGAGGAGATTTGTTCTTCTCTCTCCCCCTCTCTCTCCCAGTGGCCATCATCTGCTTCCTGCGCTACGGGCAACTCCTGGAGCAAAGACAGGCCTCTGGGGTGAACACAGCAGCCCTTGTCACCGGTTGCACCAACGCGGCAGGCCTGGTGGTGGTTGGAAATTTCCAGGTTGGTCGAGAGAAGAGTTGTCTGCAGGGTTAGGGATGCCATGGGCCGTTTCTGCTTCCTGGCCCCGAGGGGCCTCTTTGGTGGCTCTTTGGCCTTTGTGGAGCAGAGAGAACCACAAGGCAGAAAAACCAATGCCTGAGCAGGGAACTCCTCCGGCTGGAAGACGGCAGCGATTGCCACGGTAGCCCTGCCTTTGCTCTAACAGCCAGAGCCGGTCTGGTGCACCCCACAAGGGAGGCTTTTTCAAACGCAGAGCTGCCAGAAGTTGCCACGCCTGAGCTCTTCTTTAGCCAGGCCATTCGGCGCTGCCAGGGTAGACTGGAGGCGTCGGTCGGCTTAGCTGTTGGGCCTCTTGCTGAGCTGCTCGTGCTGATGTTGCAAGACGTTTGTGCTCCACGAGGCAATGGCGGCTTTTCGGCTCCGTGGCTTCATTGGAGCCAGACTCCTCCTGGGCACAAAGCCCCCCCTTTGGCCCTGCCTGAGTCACCCGGTGCGCTGCTGAGGCAAGGCCGGCTCGCAGAGGCCCAAGAGGAACCACCCTGTTTGGGCTTCCTGCTACCTTCAGGTGGATTATGCCAAATCCCTTCACTACATCGGAGCCGGCGTTGCCTTCCCAGCTGGCCTGCTTTTCGTCTGCCTCCAGTGCTTCCTCTCCTATCACTCGGCTGCTTCTGCCCTGGACTCCTGGATGGCCCACCTGCGCGTGTTCCTCTCCACCATGGCCTTCGTCTCCCTTGTCCTCAGTATCCTTTTCTGGCAGCCGAGAGCCCCCTCGCCCCCTCTCTCCTTCAACCGAGGCTCTGCCCGCCTCTGTCGCCCGCGTGCCCTCTCCAAAGCGCAGGCAGAGGGCCTCCTGGCATGGGCACCTGGCCTCCCCCCACCCCTGGGGCAAGGCCCTTTCCTCCTCCTCCTCCTTCCCGGCCTTTCCTTGACTCGGCTGCAGGCGGCATCTTCTTCATCCACCAGAGCTTCCTCCTGCAGCACCTGGCCGCCATCTGCGAGTGGGTCTTCGTCATGGACATCCTCGTGTTCTACGGAACCTTCAGCTACGAGTTTGGCACCGTCTCCAACGAGACCCTGGTGGCCGCCCTGCAGCACTCCAGCAGCCGGGGCTGCAAGTCCCCGGGCAGCAGCAGCACCTCCACCCACCTGAACTGCCACCCGGAGAGCATTGCCATGATATGAAGGTGGCGGGAGAGGGAAGGCCCGCCCTACCTCCTCCGCTGCTCTGGCCAGCGGCCTTTCCTTCCGGCCACTTTGGTAGCAAGAGGTTTTTTTAAAAGAATACGTTGCTGCCTGGCCCCACCCTGCAGAGAAGTCCCAAAGACCTCCGTGCCCAGCCTTTGCGCAAGGACACCTTGACGCGCTTCCTCTGCTGGACCTCTGGCCACCCTTCAGGGAGTGCCTCCAAGCCAAAAGTGTGCTCTTGTGTGCCTGTTGGAGTAGCCGAGAACCCAGGTTCCTCTGGCAACCATTGTGCCTCACTGCCAACCCGTCTTCTCTCGAGGCAAGAGTGGCTTAAGCCACAGAAGCAAGTTCATTTGGGGGATGATGTCCCCTGCGCTGGTGCAGACACACCCCTCCCCTTAAGAAAATAAAATTTGTTTTAAAAAATAAATAAATAAAAGCACGGGAAAGAGAGAACCTCCACCACTGTCTCTCTCTCTCTCACACACACACACACCCATCATACGGAGTTTCTCTTCAGCCCTGGGTAAAGCGGTTTGATGTTTTGTAGAACTTTTTTGTATCTTTACCTATATAATAGATATATATAGATGGTATTCAGCTTTGTTCGGGTATTTTCCCATGCCATTATAATTGTGCTTTTAAAGTTGTAGTAACATTTCAGCAGAATCTCATCTGCCATCATCAGGCTTCTGTATTGTGGAATTATATAATGACGTGGGAAAATTACCCGAACAAAGCTGAATACCACACACACACACATACACAAATAGCTATCGGAGGAAGGCTGCTGTGTGGTGTATAAGGGTGTTTCTGTGTAGTGGGTCTTTGTTTTGCCATGGGGGGGGTGGGAAGAGGAGAAACTTTTCTTGCCACAAAGCCCCCCAGAGCAGCAGAAGGTCAAGTGGCATGTGCATCAAGGACTCTTCTGCCTTGCAGGATCCCTTTTTGAATGCAGATGTTGACCACATCAAAAGTTGCCTCAACATCTGGGCAGTGCACAGACATGACAACCCACCCACTCATACTTTTGCCCAGGGAAATGCCCCATCTTGGTGCCCTAGATTAACCATGAAATTCCTCTTGCTGCCCGTAGCAGTTATTCCTTGTTCTGCCGAGTTAAAAGGGCTGTAAGGGAAACAAAAAGCGGCACTGATATAAGTTGGTCTAGTGCTACAACTTGCTGAGGACCACGATGGTTGAGTTGGGCCCCTCCAGACCAGCTGGCCAGGTCGAGATAAACCCCTCCTCCAGAGGGAACCTGAAGGGTCCTCCCTGCTGCCCTCAATGGACCCAAATGTTGGGTTTGTTAAGCAGCAGCCAAGTCAACATCTCTGCAATGCAGCTCAGTCAGCAGAGGCAAGATCTTGGGAAAAGGCGGATCCCTGAGAATCATCCCGGGAATTGCCTATTTTGCAGGGAGTACGAGGCATTTGAACCTTTTGTTTGAATGTTTATTATGTATTTCCTAGATAGCCCTTCACCCGGTTTTTCTCCTTGGCAGCTTGCCTCTTCCCCACGTGACGGCTCAGCGGGCAGAGTTTTCAGGGCGAAGCCTAATTTCCAGCCTGCAGCAAATGCTGGGAATGGCCACGGCTGGATATAAGGCCATAAGACAATGGGGGGCGGAGAGAAACCCACTGACCGCTCTGACGCTGGTTTGCACGGAGCCCCTTTGGGGAGGCAGCCTGGAAACCAAAGACCGGCCCGCCTTCATTGTTCAGAGGCCGCTCTGGGCTCCGCGCATCGGAGGGCTTGCTTAGGACGAAGCGCCGAGGAGGTTGGCGGGGGGGCTTTTCTTCTCCCGGAAGCCGCTCGGGCCCCGGGGGTCACGTGTACATGGCGCCATGGAGGTACTCCAGTCGGTGCACCTGCTGCTCCTTCCGGACCTTCGGGAGGGAAAGAGCGCCGCTGCAGCCCAGGGAAGCCGGCAGCAGCCGCCGCGCCCAGGGCGGGGCGAGAGGGCGGAAGTCCCCGCTACCGGCCCTCCCCGCTCCAAAGCGGAGCCCCCCTCCCCGGAAGCCCCCAGCAGCCCCAGGCGGCCCAGCAGCCCCCCCCCCCCGCTCACCTTCTCCTGCTTGTACTCCTCGTAGTCCGGGTGGTCGGTGGGCAGCTCGTGGCGGCAGAGCGGGCAGGAGTTGGTCTGGGCGGGAGAGAGGAGGGCTCAGCACCGGGACGGGGGCAGGGGGCGGCCTCCCCTCCCTCCCCGCCCGCGCCTCACCTTTCCGAGCCAGGGCAGGAGGCAGCCGGCGTGGAAGAGGTGCTGGCAGGGCATCTGCCTCGCCGCCTCCTCCGCCTCGAACTCCAGCAGGCACACCGGGCACCGGAGCCCCTTCGCTGAGCGGGAGAACCGAGACACAGGACCGCGTCAAACCGGCTGCCTCGCCTCCCTCCCCCGGGGCTCCGCCTCTGCTCGCCGGCCGGCAGGAGCCCCTCCCGCCGCCCCCAAGAAGAGCCCCCGGCCCACCTGCTTGCGGGGCGGCCACCCGCACCTCGGGCAGCCCCTCCACGGCGCGTCTGGCGGCGGGCGGGGAAGCCGGTGGTCCCAGTCGCCGCCCTGCAGGGCGCCCACGTCGATCTCCAGGCCGTGGAAGAGGGACCTGGAGGGGGCGCGGGAGGAGGCCCGTCAGCCGGCGCCCGTCCGGGAAGGCGGCCCGCAGCCCGCCCGGCTCTCCGGCGCCGCGGCCCAGCTCGAGCTGACCCCCCCCCCACAGCCCCGCCCCGCTCACCTGGCCAGCTCCAGCAGGAGCGCGGCGCGGCGGCAGCGGGTCCCCCGTCGGGGCTCCGGGCTCGCAGTCGTGCTCGTCGAAGTAGGACGCCATGGCCGGGCCGGGAGGCAGGCCCCGCCCCGCCCCGCGCCCCGGCAGGCGCCCAATCCGTGCGGCCACCCGGCTTTCCTCCTCCCGCCTCCTTGCTCTCCGCGGGGTCCGGAGCTCCTCCCGCCCCGCAGAGCCTCCCGCTTTGCCAGCGCCCTGAGGGCGGCTCCCCTCCGCGGAGAACGAGGATCCCGCCGGGTCCTCCGATGCTGAAGCAGCTCCAAGCGAGCTCCGAGGGCGAGCAGCCGAGTTGATTTGATCATTTATTTCTCCGAGTTGTCAATCGCTTACAAGATGATCGGTATAAGTATAACATGAGTAAGAATACAGGAAAGAGGGATGGATAAATGGGGACCAGAGGAGAGGGACGGGAGGCACACCCCTTAATGGTTAGCGGTGGGCCCTTTGGGGCCTCAGAGGACCAGGGACCCCAAAAAAAACCTGTCCCAAGGGGGGCGCACTTGGGGGCCACCAGGGCCAGTTTCCCACCCAGTTGAGGCAGGAAGAGCAAGAGGGACCCAAAGAGGCTGGTTGATCTTTCAGAGGCCCTTTTCCTGCCCCCAAACATGTGCAAGTAGACGATCTACCCATCTACCTGGGCCTCCTCAGGTGACAGATTGCAAAGGTTCCGCCCAGGGCCAGAAGGCAGGGAGCCCCCCTTCCCCAAGCCCAGCTGAGGGGAAGGACAGCAGGGGCAGCTGAGAGCTACAGAGCCCCCCCCGGGGGAGCAGAGCCTTTCCTAGCCAAAGGGCTGAAGGCAGGAGATGCAAGGCCTGGACTTAGGCCCCAGTTTAACTGCTGTAGCCCAAGGCTGAACATCAGTGCACAAATGCGTTGCAATAACACTTGGACAATGGAGCAGGAAGTACACAAGTCCCCTGTCCGTCTGTCCCACCTACAGAGAGTCCTTATTGGTGTTGAGGTCGTGGACATCAAGGGGGGCTGTGCCCTTTGCTTCCTTTCTCCATCGGCTTGCTTGCCATGATGATGAGAAACCAAGGGGTCAAGGTTGCTGCCAGGTCCTAGCCAAGCCCCGATGGCCGGCACCCCTGAAAGCTTGGTGTTGGGAAGATGACTCCAGGGTGAATTGGATCAGCGATCAGTCACCACCAGCAGCGCTGGTCTGTGCTGGAGCCCGCTGGTTCCCAGATCCAGAGAGAGTGAAGTAGAGGGTGATGGCTAAGACGATGATCAGAACAACGGCCACAACCATGGCTACCAGGATGACCTTGAATCTCACATTCTCCCAGCGCTTCTTCTGGGCCAGGGTCTTGGTGGTCTTGGTGAAGGCAGAACTCTAAAAAGAACCAATTGGAGACAATTGCAATCTCATTCTGGTGAATTCAGGTAATCTCCAGCTTATAGCCGTTCGTTTAATGACTGTTCAAAGTTACAACAGAACTGAAAAAGTGACTTTTCCACACTTAAGCCTTCTGCAACATCCCCATGGTCACATGATCAAAATTCGGGCACCCAGCAGCTGCCCTGTATTGATGGCAGTTCCACTTTCCTGGATTCTGGGATCCCTTCCCAGCTGGCGCCCCTCAAGCAGAGTCAATGGGGGAAGCCACATCCACTTAACAACTGCAGTGATTTCCTTAACAATTGTGGCAAAAAGTTCACAAAATGAAGCATAATTCACTTAACAATTGTTTTGCTTAGCAGTGGAAATCTGGGGCCCCATTGTGGCCATAAGTTGAAGACTACTTAAATGGGCCTTTGGCACTAAGGTCTCTCCCTGGCTTGCATGGGAATTACTCACCAAGGCCCACATCATGAATGTCAGCCTTCAAAAGGCCGAAAGGCTGAAAAGAGCCGAGATCCAGGCAAGGTTGAATTCCAGCGTCTGCCCTGGAAAGGCTTCCCTGGCTTGAGTTCAGTGGCCAGGGATGGAGAGCTGGCACAAATTCCAGAGTGAGGCAGTGGCTGCCTGAAAGCTGCTCGCAGCCTCTGCACCACTTCTGATTTCAAGGCCTGGCTGAGAAAAAGGAGCCCAAGGTCCCCCATGAGGCTGCTAGCAGCCCCTTCCTTGAAACAAGAAAGTGGACAGAACAAAGTCAAGCTAGAGTCTTGGACATTAAGAGAGAAAGCTCAGGAAGGATCCATGGATGGAAATCTTAACAGGAAACAAGACACTTGGGAAACTGAAAAATGAACTCATAGAAGCTCTTTCTGACACAATAATCACTGAGAAAGAAAAATAAGAGACCTCAGACTAAACCAGTATGCTTGCATAAATAACTCTGAAAAACCGAGAGATTTAAAAAACAAGTACAAAACATGGAAAGAGACACACATAACGAAGGCAGATTACCAGCACATAGCCTGAATCTGCACAGATGAAGTCAGGAAAGCAAAGGCTCAAAATGAACTAAGACTTGCAACAAATGTCAACAATAATAATAAAACTTTCAACATGATATAAAAGCAAGAAAAATGCAAGGAAACAACTGATCCACTAATGGGAGAAGGTGGCAAGGAGGTGATGGGCATTGGGGGTGGGATGGGAGAAGAAGGAATGAGTGGAAGATTAAGAGAGAGAGAGAGAGAGAGAGAGAGAAAAGCTAGAATTCAGGGGAAGCAATTCTGACAGTGAGAACAATTCACCAGTGAACTGCTTCCCTCCAGAAATGGTGGGCGGTCTGCCTGGAGGCTTTCAAGAGGAGATCAGACAAGCATTTGCCTGGAATGATCTAGGATCTCATGCACTAGAAGGCTTCCAAGGCCCCCTCCAACTTCTTCTTCCGTATTCCTTGGGCCTGACCCCACTGAAATGCCAACTGGCAGGTAGGCCCAACGGGTTGTCCAGCTGTCCTTGCAAGGCGCTGGACAAAGAGCTTGTGCCCCACCCAATCCCCACCTCCCCTTCCAAGGCCTCCATACCTGTTTCTGAAGCTCATCAGCCCGTTCATCCAGGTTGCTAAGCTTCCCCTCGCGGTCCATCACTTTGGAGTAGTTGTCTAGCATGATTTCTGTCACCTGGTCAGCCTCCTGCTGGCACCGCTTCAGCTGGTTCTCACCCTGCGGAAGGGGACAGGCTGGTCACAGGTGCGACTCGGGCTCATTCCCCCAGCTTTTGTACAAGGAGGGAGGGGCTACTGGCCCAGCGCCTGGGAGGCTCAAGCGGACTGGCTGGAAAGCGCCCACTTTGAGGCCAGTGTGATGGCCCTGGGGTGCCTTCTCCGAAGACCATGCGACTCAAGAGAGCCGCCAGGTGTGCTCAGGATGCCCGCGAGGCACTTCTGCACCCCAGGTGAGCATTCCAGGCATGCTCCAGGATGGACCTTTCTCTGCAAAGAAAAACTGCTGGAAGGCCAGCCGTGCGTCTCTCTCTTAAGTAGAAGATGAGAAAGGCAATGGAGGCTGAGCATTTAAACATCCCAGACATACATTTCTTGTTGAATTTCTTGCATTTACCTTGTCCTTAAGAATGCTCCAGGTACCACACATTTAACACTTGGGAGACAGTTTAGTCTAGTGGTTAATGCACCAGGCTAGAAAGCACCAGACAATGGGGGTAAACTGTCACCCAGGGCTGTCAAACTCCAGTCACGCACTGGCCACACCCAGTTTAGCAACCGGGGGAGGTCCCGCTACGTCATGTGATACCATGATGCCGCGAGTTTGACACTCCTGCCCTAAGGGTTCTGGAACCCACAGCCATCCATTGCCGCTCCCTCTGAAACCCCCCTTTTTCCACCCCCCTGGCTGCCTTGCTGCAAACACCCATCAGTATCTACTGACTGACACTCCGCCTGGGCTCTGGGAAGAAGACCAAAGCCGCCTTGGTCAACCGACACCCCTGCCTGCCCTAAGTCTTCCTTGGCAGCAGGTGGACAGGAGCCAGAGGAGAGCGGGCAGCCAAGCCACGGCTGAAGTGCAGCAGCAGCAGCAGCAGCGGAGATGACGCAGCAGGCCAGCCTGGGAGGTCTCGGGGCTTTCCAAGGGAAGGAATGCTGGCTGGCTGCCAAAGAATCACAGGGCAGATTCTGTGCCCGGGAAGGAACCTCCTGCCACGGACGCAAAGGAAGCTGGGGCCCTGGATGGGGGGCGCCTCCTCAATCGCTAAGACCTTCCACGTTCCCACAAGCACCACTGAACCTTGTAGCCTCTCAGGGACTGGGCACGAACTGAGGAGCAGACGGAGCAAGGACTCATCCTTGCCTTAACTTCTCTCTGGCCTTCTGGTTGGGCGTAACCTTCCCTTAAAACCGCTTCTTGTCTCAAGTTCTATTCCGGCATTTCAAAGACCCCCCCAGGTCCCTCCTTCCAACTCGGTTATTCTGCTCTGTTGGGCTACTGATCGGATGCTTTATGGCATTCAGGGTGGACTTCAGTAGTCAGTAGAGTTTCCGTTTGTGGTGCTACTTTTATGCTACTTTTATGCAGCTTCACCAGAGGGTCCATAAACGGACATAGTTCATCTTGATGGTGGGTGAAGATCCTGATGGAAGTTTGTGGAGGTCTCTGGAGGGGAGGCAGGAAAAACCCTTTCATGGGATGGAAGTGGAGATGAGCTTGTGGGAAGAGGTGTAGGCCAGAGGGCCAGGTGGATCTTTGCATGCACTGCATGAATGGCTCCCCAACTGTTTCTCCAAGTTGATTTGAGCAAAAGAGGTTAGCGGCCAGTCATTCTAGCGCTGTATCAGGATTGATGTTTTCCTGCAGAAACCTACAGAAGCGCAGCCTGAGAATCGATGATTATTACCTGTATTGTCAGAGTACAACATGTGTACAATGAGATTGGCTCAATCGCCGTGTGGCATGAAGCTGCTCAGGACATGTTCTTGCAACTTCTTCTGCATCAGACTGGGACACGTTTGCTGGTCCAGCCTGCTGCAGAACTCGCTTCCTAAGCTCTTCTCTTCCAAGGGGGTTTTGCCTCGTTAGTTTGAAGTAATGTATTCTGTACGTTTACTTCAATTAACAATTTTAAAATCCCATCTTGTGCTGCATAGCAGAGACTGCGTTTTCAACGTGCCTTAAAGTGTGTACAAGAATCTTTGTCAGAAACTTTGCAAATATTCCCACTGGGAACCGGCGTCCTTGCTCCAAAGGAAGGGCCAACTCCTCGGGCCTTTGGCCAACAGGAAGCAAGGAAAGCCCTGGGGAGATCCTGCCAGGAAGCAGCAGCTTCCTGAGGGCAGGAGAGATTAACCTGAAGGCAGTTAAGACGACTTGGACCGAGGAAGCAACTGAGCCGCAGCAGCAGAGAAGAAGCTGCTCTCCTCCTCTGCCTGCCCTCCTTGGATCCTTTCCATGGAAATGGGCAGGGCAATGATAGGGCACCAGCCCTCAGGGGCAGGCGGTGGACAAGCAGTGGAGACTGGAAGCTGATATCACAATTGTCTGGACTCAAACAATGGGAGGAATACGACCGGTCACTTAATTCAACCTGAAGGTGCAGCTCGGGAGGCTTTTGCCGGCCCCAGGGCCTCTCTGTGGCCTGCTGGGCCCAGTGGGACCAACTCTAGAGCCAAACCAGAGCAAGGACAGCCACAGATCCCAGGACTTGATCGTCAATCAAGTCCTGGGGGACAAGTGAACCAGCCAGTGGCTTTGACCTCCAGGGCTAACATGCTCTGAACACATTCAGACAAACTGCCTCCCCTCCCAAGCTGAGCTCTCCCTGCAGTGGAGTCAGTGGTAATGCCAGGACCCACAGCTGCCTGGGGTGGAGACAGGATAGTGGTGGAGCAGGGCCTGAGTCGCCACTGTTCCCCTGCACGGGATTGGGGGGCCAGCCAACGCGGGGCCTACCAGACGTCGAGCCACTTCCACAGGAGTCCACCAATGTGGCTCGTTCCAAAGCCCCAAGTGGCCTCTTGTTCTGGATGCGCTGCCACTTCCCATTGCAAGGGAGCCCAGGGAGTGCGGTAGCAGAACCAGTAAATTTGACTTAAAATGCATTTAAATTAAATATAATTGACAAACATTGAAACATTTTTAACGTCTTTAGCCATAACAATTCAACAGCCATTCGGACTGGCAGCTTTTGCTGCAAGTGGGGAACGGAGGGCTTCAGGCTGAGCACCCCCCCAGGGAGGGTCTGAAAGGGAGCCGAGCGCCGCCTTGCCCACATCTTCCTTCGCGGGGGGCGGAGGAGGCGGGAAGGAGCCGAAAGGTCGCCCTTCTGCCACAGGCTGGCAGCTGCCGGACACCTTGGCCTCTTACCCGAAGGCCTGGGTGCCAGCTCGGCCTCCAGAGCGAGAGGGGTTCAAGGCCAGGACGGCCTCTCGAGTCACACGGTTGCCCGCTTGCCATGGAGGCCGAGCGGGCAAGCGCCAAATCCTCCTGCCCGAAGGACCCGGAAGGCCTCGCGATCCCCAGACCGAGAAACGCGCCGGCTCAGCGGCGGCTCCCCACCCTCCAAAGGGGCATTTCCCGGGCACCGGCCTCGGAAGTGAGGTCCGAGGCCGGACCGAGGGGGCTGCAGGGCTTCCTGGGACAAGGCCAGCCGGACCGCCCCGTCTAGGAAGGGCGCAGCCGCAGCTGCCGGAGCATCGCAAGCGGGAGGCCCGGCCTTCCAAAGGCGGGCAGGACCACATGCGGAGCCGGCCTTTGTGCTCCTCCCTGAACCGGGCAGACGGCCTGCCCAGGGCCCCGCTGAACAGTCCGGGAGCCGGCCGTGGGCAGCGAGAGTCCCGCCGCGGCTGGGAACCTCCAAGGCCGGCAACAGGCTCTCCGCCCGACGGCCTCATCGGGCGGGGCACCCCAAGGACGCCGGCCAGCCCCGTCGAGCCCGCACAAGTCACCGGCCATGAGCCGCCTCCGGGAAGTCGGGCACGAGCGCGGACGAACAAGGCTCTGCTCCGCGACCGGCCCAGGAGAGGCAGCCGTCGAAGCCCTTACCATGGCCGGCGCTGGGAGCTGCAGCGGCGGGAGCGTCCCGGCGGCGCCTCCACCCGGCCTGCGTCCTCCGGGAACAGCCCGAGCAGCGTCCTCTGGACGGCCGGGGGCGAGGGTAGGCGGGACCCGCTGCTGCCGGACAGCTCGCCGCCCTCGCGCCGCCCTCCAGGGGCCTTCGGGGCGGGACGAGGGCCGCCCTCCCCCGCTTCCCGGAGCCGCGACCCAGGAGACGGGGGCGTCGCACCGCCGGCCTCGCCTGACCTGCTTGGGGCTGCAGGGGCCGCCGAGCGGGCAGAGACGCGGCAGGCGCCCTTCGGGAAAGGCGATCCGGTGGCGGCTGCCGCTTCCCCGTCCTTGTGGCGTCCTCTTCTGCCTCCGCTTGGAGAGCGGCGGGGGTGTCGCGGGCCTCTCCCCAGGGATTTCCCCCTCCCGTCCTCCGACCCGGGGCCCCACCAGGCCCCAGCCTCTCTCGGCAGGGCAACAGAGGCCGAGAAGTTAAGCCAGGGGGGGAAATCCTCTTGGAGCAGCTTTGAACCGCCAGGCTGGGCTCCTTCCACTCTTCCAGCAGTTCTCAGAACCTCCTTCCGGTGCATTGAAGGTCCTCCAAGTGTTGAGTGAATTCTGTGGTCTTCCATGGAGATTTCTGTCCCGGTCAAGATGGCGGCCTTCCTGGTCCCCTGATTCTTTGGCTATTCTTGTGCTTCCCAGTTGTTATTTTTGTATTAATCAGAGTTGGAAGGGACCTAATCCAACCCCCCCCTCCCCGCCCAAGCGGGAGACCCTACACCATTTCTGACAAATGGCAGTCCAGTCTCATAGGTCTCAAGTGATAGCGCTCCCACAACTTCTAAGGGCAACTTCTCTTCCAGGGGTTGATTGTTCTCACTGTCAGGAAATTTCTGCTTATTTCCAGGTTGAATCTCTCCTGGTTCCGTTTCCATCCATTGTTCCTTATCTGGCCTACAAAGGTGCTTTGGAAAATAGCTTGACCCCCTCCTCCTCTCTGTGGCAGCCCCTCAAATATTGGAAGACTGCTCTCCTGCCTCCCCTGGTCCTTCTTTTTATTAAACTAGATATACCCAGTTCTTGCAACCATTCATCGTATGTGTTACCTCCAGTCCCCTCATCATCCTGGCTGCTCTTCTCTGCACTATTTCTAGAGTCTCAACCTCTTTTTTATGACCAAAATTGGATGCAGTACTCTGGGTGTGGTCTTACTAAGGCTTTATAGAGTGGTATTAGTACTTCCCTTGATCTTGACTGTATCCCTCTCTTAATGCAACTTAGGATTGCCTATAGTCCTAAATTCCAAGGGCCACATTTTGGGGTGGGGGTGGACAACCGGAAGGGCAGGCAGGCTGGATGAGGAGATTTCCATCCAGAGCTCTGCCAGCCACCCCTCCCTTCTGGCTCTGCTGCTCCCCGGCTGAGAGCCCCCCCCCCCCATGCCCAGGAGGGGCTTCCTTTGCTCGGTTGCCTCTCTGCACCTGCCCTTGTAGGTCTGGGGCAGAGGGGGAGGGGAAGAGAGCGCCTTCAAAAGACAACTTTGAAACCACCAGAGATCATTTACCATGCAGGGACCTTCCACAGCAAAAGGTCCCCCCACTGGAGCTCTGGAAATAATTGTTGCTTTTCTCCAGCAATTTACAGGACGGGCCTAGAACTGGCAGGCATACTCAGTGGGCCCAGAGGCCTTCCAGAGAAAGGGCGGGGAAGAGCAGCTGCTGCTGCACACTTCTGAGTGCAAAACCGAGGCACAAAATCTGCCCTTGGACTGGTTGATGCTCAACATGCTTCTCAGCCAAGATATGGAGCATGTTTCTTTCAGGATAGCCAAATGGAAGCTAAACTAGGCATTGCAACCTTCACTAGGGAACAACGCCCGTCTGCAAGGATGGAATCTCAGTTCAATCAGAATAGAGCTGGAAGGGTCCTTGGAGGTCTTCTAGTCCAGCCCCCTGGTCAAGCAGGAGACCCTATATTCCATTGCAGACAAGTGACTGTCCAGGCTCTTCTTAAAAACCTCCAGTGAAGAAGCACCACTGCTTCTGATGGCAAGCTGTTCCACTCACTGTCCTGTTAGGAAGCGTCTCCTTAATTCCAGGTTGCTTCTCCCTTTGGTTAGTTTCCAGCCATTGTTTCTTCTGCCCTCTGGTGGTTTGGAAAATAAAATTTTGAAGACAGGAACCACATTGGTGCTTTTCCAATCCTTCGGTAATTCCTTTTGTTCCAGGATTTTTGAAAGATATGGTATAATTTTATGATAACATCTGCCGGTTCCTTCAGAACTCTGGGATATAATCCATCAGGTCCCGGTAATTTATATTCAAGATCAGATAGGTGTTCTCTAACCATTTTCTTGCTTATTTTAATTTTTATTTCTAGTCTGTCACAGTCAGGTTTTGGGTAGGTTGGGCTAGAGTTTATTTTGGCATGAAGACTGATGCAAAGAATGAGTTGAGCAGCTCTGCTTTCTGCTGCCAGTTACTTCCTTGCCATCTTCTCTGTTAAGTGGACCTACTGTTTCCTTGACTTTTTTCTGGTTATTTATATGTTGAAAGAAACATTTTTATTATCTTTGACTTTTGTTGCAAATCTTTGTTCATTCTGAGCCTGTGCTTTCCTCACTTCATCTTTGCAGATTCGGGCTATCTGCTGATACTGTGCCTTAGTTATGTGTGCCTCTTCCCATTTTTTTGTACTTATCCTTGTTGTCTTTCAGTTTATCAGAGATGTTTTTGTGAAATCATGCTGGGTTTTTTTCTTGGATTTCTTTTTTTCCTCTTTTTCAGTGGTATTTTGTTGGGCTGGGCTTTTGTGATAATATTTTTAAGAGCTTCCCACGCTTCTTGAGTTTTTTTTCTCCTTCTCAAGAGCTGAAGAAGCTTCTTGGATAAGAAGCTAAATATCTTCAAGGAAAAACCCAGAAAGTCCCGTTGCCTGTTGAAAAAGCACCTTTGGGACAATCATGACCTGGACGATTGAACCTCCATAGACATTCACCCCAGCCAGCTCGGTGCGACCTGTTAGCTGCCACCAGCTGGCCACTGCCAGCTCACCTCTGCCAAGTCGCTGCAGGAGGACTTCAAATGGCCAGAGGGACAACTCGTTGCCGAGGGCCAGAGGGAGAGCCGGGCAAGCCAGTGGGCGGTCTGAGCGCAGAGCAGCAGCAGAGATGACCAGAAGCTTCCCGTTTTCACACACCTCTGCTGCCTCCCTCCCCGCCTCTTGGGCCCAGAGCTTGGCATGAGAGTGGTGGCGGTGGTGATGGGTGGGTGTGAAAATGGGATGCCCATGGCTACTGCTGCCTCCCTGCTGCCCACCCCACCACTCGCTCCAGCCTCTTTGGCCTGGCAGTGGCAGCAGCAGGGGTGTGTGAACTCGGAACTAGGTCAGAGGATGTCCGTGTGACCTTATAAGACTCGCCATCACCTGCCCCGTACCAGATGCCGAGTGTTGGAAACCCAGGCGTGCAGGCCAGGCCTGGCAGTGTAAAGGTGTCACCATGCAGACTGTATGGACTGAGAACCCAGGAGCATCAAGACTTGCTTGATGAAAACCACGCGGCCGTTTCGGCAGCCCTCGAGGGCAAGAACAAGCCCTAGGCACACTGGCAGGACTACCCATCCTCAGTTGCAAGGAAGTTTAAGCACCTGTCATCCGCAGACAGGTGGATTTCGGGGGAGACTGTACCTCCGTCCCTCTTGTGGCTACCGAAAGGAATTCCTTCCCTTCCTCGCATGGTGCACCTTTCTTTCTTCAGTGCAAGTGGCACTCTCAGTTCTCCTGGGTGTGTATGTGTGTGGGTGAGTGTTTTGAGTGTTACCTCCACCCACCCATGATCAAACTGCCCGTAATTTGGCTGTTGGGGATTGAATGAGGTAACTGGTTGGGGAGCTGCTCCTTGGCCCTATCCCCAGAAGGAAATATCTGGCCAAGAAAGTCCTTTGTTCTAGGGGCAGGGAGGGGTGCCCCTGGGCACCACCCACTCCCTGTGGTCTCCCAGATACCAAAAGCCGGAACACCCTCCCACAAGCCAGCAGCCAAATACCTGACATTCCTGGGAGCCCAGTCACACCTGAAGCCAGTGGGGAGGAAAGGACAGGATTCCCCAGGCCTGCCTTTCTGCTCCCAGAGCCAGAGAGGAGCCGGATGAAGAAGCCCTTCCTTTCATCTGGGGAGGGGAGGGGAGGGGAGAGAGGGGCTGAGGGAGCAGATCCAAGGTGCAGCCCCAGGTCTCTGCAGGAGCACTTACTCCCCTGTGCACTCCCCCCACTGGGAAAGCCCCCTGAGCTCTGACCGCGGTTCTTGGGAAGGAGGGAGAGGCAGAGGAAGGAAGGAAAGGACAGAATGACTGGAAGGGAAGGAGGGAAAAAGGAGGAAGGAATGAAGATTGCTGACGTTCCCTGCCAGCTTCTCACAAACAAACTCAGTAGGGAAACCAGCAAAAAGTCAGAAGTCCATCCCATTACCACTATTTTCCTGCCTCCGGCGGTCATTCTCTGCTTAGGTAAGAAAAGATGTCTGAAACTATGAGCCTGCAGAGCACGGGCTGCCTAGTATACTCATGGTTATGATTCAGTGCCATTTTCTGGCTTCATTTGGTGTCCTCGCTCAGTCCCTGAAGTGAAGTGAGGCCATTTACGCTCTTAGGCATTCATAAAATGTAACGGTGGCCTAGACTGAATTGTCCAGCCTTAAGGAGACCCTGGTATAGCAGGTGATTTGGGCCCTCTTGAAATGCATGAATGGAGCATCAGTGAGAAGACATTGTCCCACTTGATAGAAGACACAAAACAGCAACAAATCCAGCAGAAGCGAACGAGATTTAGCTCAGGAATGGAGGGAAATGCTTTTTTTCTTCTGGGGCTCAGCTGGGGGTTCAGAGACCAGTTGCTGGCCTCTGTGCCCTTTTCTTAGCCGGATTGTCCGTGGGTGGCCAGAACAAAGAGCCAGGGACCCAGGCGTTGGAGCCACCGCGGCAGTTGCTCAGCCAACACAGGGAGGGGGCAGTTCTGAGAATCGAGGTCCACCCATCTTAAAAGTCATTGAAGTTGAGGACCACCCCCTGCGCGGCGTTTTCAAAGATCCAAGTGCTTTCTCCCAACTTGAAGAACTCCCCGGTTGCATTCCCATGACGTTTGCCATATTGCTGACCCTCCTCATTTCTGAATCCAGAGCTTGAGGGCGGGTGAGTTGTGCACCTGTAGAAAGACAACTTTCAGGACTGAAATCTCTAAGGAGACAGAACTTAACACTTGAGAACTGAAACAGACCCAAAGGAGATGGCTCTTCACTTTTGGAGTGATTGAGTTTAATTTGCTAATTAAGCAAAGCCATCATTGAAATGTTGCAACTATATCAAGCCAGAGCTGTAATCCTATTTTAACCTGTCTCAGGATAAACATTGGTTTAGGAATCCTATCTCCAATCAGAAAGCAAGCAGGTTTTTCTGTTTTTTAATGCCTGATGTTTTTTGTAATAGATGTGATCTCTATGCAGAGGAAATGCTTGGAGGTGGGAGGCAGGGAGGGCTGATGCCTTCTGGGGTTCTCCTTGGCTGCATTAGTCATGACATTGGTGGTGTAATATGGGAACAGCACAGTACACAGAAACAAAGGAGTAGGTTTTGTCAAAACTCAGATGAGTTTGGTGAGAGTTTCTAAATCACAGCGTTTCACCCAAAGCCCTCGAGGCACCTTCTGTTTTCAATGATTTTGAGGGACAACAAGCCATGTTTGGTTTGGTTTGTTCTGCAAATTAACCCACTTTCAGCCCAAACCATAGCTGATGTGTGCATTGTTGGAAGACCTGAAAGGCAGATCAGCATTTGCTGAACTGAGGTGATATCAGAAAGGGGGAACAAAACATGCAGCAAGGCTGATGGCTGATGGATCCTCCAGAGTTCAGGCGTCCTTGAGAAAAGTATCAGGCCAAATTGCCAAAAGTTTTCTTTGATTCGCTGGGCAATTTTGGGCTTGTGGACATGCAGAGGCAGAAAAATGGCAACTGGGGAGACTGCAGCCCCTTTTCTGAAAGGCTCGGATCCTTTTCACAAGCAGGTGCCAGCAGGAGGAGGAGGATTTCAAGGAGCCGGTTTCTCAAGTGGAGATGTTGCCAAGGATTTCTTCCGGTCATAATCCGAGTTTGGTCTATAAAAGGAAAATCTTGGCCTTTTGGATGGAGACTTGATGACATGTAACCAGTTTAGATGGGGGGTCTCCAACCGGGGCCACTTTAAGCCTTTAGGCGGACTTCAACTCCCAGAATTCCCCAGCCGGCTTAAAGTGGCCCAGGTGAGAGGCCCTGGCTCAGGTAAAGGTGCTGAGGCCAGGATGCCAGGGGAGCCTTTCTCCGGAGTCCCACAGCCTCATGGGCTCAATGAAGAAGAGGCCGGAGGGGAAACTCCAGGTGTTTGGGACGGGACGAAGCGCAAGGAAGAAGAAGAAGGAAGGGCTTTCCAGGGAAGGTAAGCGAGGCTCTCAACAAACGGCAGGAACCAGCTTGACCGGGGGGATGACGATGTCCAGGACGCGCATGTGAACTGGGAGAGAAAACAAAACCGAACTATCCGAAACAGAAAAGAAAGCCCCCTTCCGGACGGGAGACCCGCGCAGGCGCGTTCAGACGAGATGGGCGCCCTCCGCCACCCCACCCCCGGCGCATTTGCGTGTCAGGCGCAGTTCGGAAGGGCGCCGCCTGTCGGTCCCCGCCGCTTCTGCAGCCGCCCGGCCTCCCTGGGCGCGCCAGCCAACCAGGCGGGGGAGGGGGCGGGGCGCCGAGGGGCGGGGCGGGGCGCAGCGCACACCTGCGAGCCGCCCGCCGGCCGGCCGGCCAGAGCGGAGCGTCCGCAGCCGCAGGTGGAAGCCTCGCTCTCGGCATGCTGGGCGGCGGCGCAGCCGGACACGGGCTGACAAGGTGAGCCGCTCCCGACCCGCAACGCCCGCCCGCCCGCCCGCCCGCACCATGGCCAGCGCGGCCGCCGAGCTCGCCCTGCTCACCTTCGGTAAGTGCGCCCGCCCGCCGCGCGAGGGAAGTTCGGCCGAAGCCGCCGCTCCGCTCGGGCCCCTCGGCTTCCCAGGCCTCCGCTGCCCCGCCCGCCCGCCCGGGAGAGAGAGGTGGCTCGGCTGAAGCAGCCAGGCTGGGGAGCTCCGGGGTTCAGGAGAAAAACCGGGAAGCGGAGCTAAGACTCGCCCTCCTCGATGAGGACTACCTGCTTTTCTTTCAAGAAAGGGGGAACTGCGCTCAAAGCAGCTTCCCAGCCTTTGGCAATCTGGGGCCCTCCGTAGCGGATTTGTAGGCACCAAGTTGGCTTCTAGGTGAACTGCGACTATTTACCTCTCCGTGCGTGCGAGGTTTGTGCTTCCAGTATCTGTCTGAGAGAGAAAGAGAGAGAGGCTGATCTTCATTTTTCAATTGAACTATTTGATATTGGAAAGAGTTTCGCTCTTGATCATTTTCTCTGCCTCGCCTAGTCATTTTTTCCCCTTCAAGGCCTTCTAAGGAAACTTTGCAAACCGGGGAGTGTTTCTTTCTCAGTTGCCCCTCATTGCTGTCCAGGCTACTTACTCTCTTTAAAAATGTGAAATAGCTGGATAATTTACAGAGGGGCTGTTTGGGGAAATGTGACAGGGAATCAAGAGCTCCGATCCCTCCAGTCTTGAAAAAGAAATCCTTGCTTTCAGAGCTGAGTTTTGAGGGCATGAAGGTGTGAAGAAAGACAAATTCCCAAAATGCAGTAGAGAAACACCCCCCCCCCCAGTCTCCCAGCCTCTCCAACCCTTTGGAGTCAGCAGGTCAAGCCAGGTATGTCCCTGCAACGCTGTGGCGCATTTGGCACGTGCCCGCAAAGCTTTAGCTGGCATTATTCTCCAGCCAGCCCCTCAGATCTCCCTGGGATTGGGGAGCTGCCACTGCATCGGGAAGGCAGAAACTGCCTCCAGGGACTCTGGGTGGTTGGGGATCCCCATGGCCGTGCCCCACTTGTGCCGCTGGAGGGTCTGGACTTTAGGGTGGCAGCCCATTCTGAGAGCCGGGGAAGTCTTCCCGAGGACGGCCTGGGCTCTGGCAGAGCTTCCAAACGTGCCCTGGGTGGCCCTGCCCAGTTCTAGGCAAGCTCTCCTCCTTCCAGGGTTTGGCTGTGTTTTGTTTTTGTTTTTTATAGTTTTGTCTTTAGAAACTTCCTTCCTTATAATTTGGAAACTTCTCCCTTAAGGAGCTTTCAACAAAAAAAAATAGATTTGACCTGAGTCACTACAGTGATGCCATTCCTGCACAGGACGTAGGAGAGCAATGCAGTTGAGAAATTCCTGGCCCTGGCCTCCGGGCACCCTCATTAAGCATCCCGAACGCGGACTTATCAGCCTGCTTCCTTCCTAAGTGCCTTGAATTAAGTGGGAACTACTTTGAGTCAACACATTTCAGGTCTGGCTGCAAAATTACAAGCTGGAGAATGCTGCTTTGTTGACAAGCCCCGATCATGGCTGCCGATGGGCAGAGCGGGGCCGTCAGGCAAGGCCTGGGGAGAAAAGGAAAGTTTAACGCCCTCTGCTCGTGGCCCCCAGCAGGCTGCTTGTGCCTGTCTGGAGGGAAGCCGGTTGTCTTCCAGAGGATATTGATGTGGAACGATGCTAATCATGGTTACAATGAAGCTGGTCTAGTTCTGGAATTCAAAGGTCTTTTTGGTGGTGTAACAGTTTTCAGATGGGCACACAGGTTCACCAGCTCCAGGTTCACCCATCATTGGGTGACAGCCATCCCAGACGAGGTTTGGCTGGGCTTCTTCAAATATTTCAAGTATTTGAAAACTATTTGTCAGCAACGGGCTGTTCACAGAGGCCTGATAATCATCTGATGAATCTTCCTTAAGAAGCAGATGATAGAAACCAGCTTCCGCTTCCTCCGACTCCAGACAGGGTGGCTGTGCTTACTGGAATTTGGGGAGTTGTGTTCCCAACGTGTCCCGGGCACAACGCTGGAGGCTCTCGTGCTCGTACCCCGAGGAGTGCTGGGCTGTTCTGTGGGAAGAGCTGCCAGGAGTGTGAACACCACCATCGCCTCCTGAGCAGATTACCCCATCGCAGTAGATCCAACCAGATGCTTTTGCGACATTGTTTGGGTGCAATTCTTAGAGGGTGTGTGTTTTTCTAGAGCTAGAATTGCTCAGTAGTTGTTACATAAAGAGGCTGCACCTTCTTTCGAGGGAGGGAGGGAGGGAGGCATTCATCTCATAGCATAGGGCCCATTCTGGGAGGAGGTTTCCCGCTTGTCTCCTGGTAATGCCTGGGTGAGCAAGAAGCCGGACAACGGCCAAGGAAGGCCTTGCTTTCCAATCAGTGCAAGTGCTCCCTCTCTTCTGGGGGGGGGGGGACTCTTCCGGTATCCCGAGAGCGCCATCGTTTTCCTTCCCCCTCTTAAAGGCCAAGCAGAGGGGTCTTCGTTGGAAGCGGTTGGACTCCTCTCTCGCGGTGTGTATCAACCTCAGAATTCTGAGAGTTGAAATCTTCGCATCTGCTCTGTTGGACACAAATCCGCCGAGAGAATGAACCGGGCTCTCCTTGTGTTGGTTTGCAAACTTTGGGGGTCCCTCTCACCTTAGCCCTCTAGTTCTCAGCAGGGCTGGGAGGACCCCAGTCTGATCTCTGCAAAGGCTTCCTTGTGTGCAGGAGCAGGAATGTGGCACCTGCCTGCAACACCTTAATGCAGCCACACCTTTGTGGTGTGGCCCTTCAGCCACAGCGGGCAGTGAAGCCATCCTAGGGAAAGTCATGGCTGCTTTAAGGTATTACAAATGGATGAACAGGTGTTTTCTAGAGATGCAGCAGCTGCCCAGCTCTAAGATGCCTCTTGGTCTCTAGCTCTTTAACCATTATTGCAGAGGTAAGTCCCTGCCAGGTCCAGCAGTGTTTTTACAGGTGCTGCCGAAATAATCTCTCCTGTGCACCATTCGCTGTGCCGTCCTCTGTTCGATAGGTAGCCAAACTCGTCCTTAAAGTCCCCGCGTCTCGGGGTTCTGGTGCCTGAACTTGCAAAGAAGTTGTCCTCTTCTGCTGGCTGACTCTCCTGGGCCGCAAGCTCTACTTTTCAGCAGCCAGGTGGAGTTCTCCCCAAATTGTTGGCCCAGTTTTGACAAACGAATTCAGACAATCCAGTAATTAGGAAATTGAGGAGACATATAAAGAACCCCTGCATATGGGAGTCCAAGGAAAGGTTCAAGGGTAGAGCATAGATGTCAAATTGATTATTTGAGGAGGACTATCTGGAATTGGCTGGTTCCTCTTAATCTCATTCAGCTGAGCAGGTGTTAAAGCAATTTGACTACTGTTCAAGTCTGAGTAACTTCGTCTTTGCAGCCGTATACTAAGCAGTTCAAGGCAACGCCTCCGACTTCTTACTGCCAAAGTCACAGTTAGGCTGCGAGGAGGTTTTGAAGGCCTCTGGCTAGACAGGGACGCCCCTCTGCAAGGAAGGACCCCCGGCACTCGAGAGGGAGGCTCCAGCTGTGTTTCCAAGGGCCAGGCTGCTTCCAGCTGTGCCGGAGTGGAGGAATGCTTGGGATGGGAGAAAGCTCCGTGGGGGGAGCAGGCCCTTATTACCCGAGTCCGTTCTTTGGGGAGGGGGGAAGAGTTCCAGCAGGGCCAGCTCCAGAGGGCCTCAGGAGGGGCAAGAGGAAACGGGAGCAACCTGTAATGATCCGGCTTGGGCTTATTTTCAATTTTCTTTAAGGAACTTCTTTCATCTGTGTTAGAAAAGAATATCTTGACAAGTGGGAGGAGGACGTTTTCTCCACTGCTTCTCAAGTTTGCCAGGAGTTTGAACACCACTGCTTGTTGCTTTTCCAACAGAGGAACCATTCCTGATTCTGGCTATGAGGAAGCGTAGCTGAAAAACCTGTTGTGGGAATCCTGCCTTTTTCTCCGGCTCACTTTTTTCTGGTCCTCAGAGTCCCGGAATGAACCACTCCGGCTGCCCTTGGCTGGCAGATTCTCCCTTGCCACCGAAACTGCCCGGTTTCTCTCGCTGACTACCCTAAAGGGAGCTGCCTGGAGCTGGGACGCCGAGTGCACCCATGGGCCCCCCTTTTCTATCAGCCTCGCGAGTGGGAGGGCAGGAGCTGCTGGGCTCCACAGTTGGGGGAGGGGGCTGACCGGCCCTCCGTCTGCCTTCTTTCACAGCTTTGTAGAGCGGTGTTTCTCAATCTCAGGGCCTTTGAGGTGGGGGGACTCCAATGCCCAGAATTCCCCAGCCAGCATGGGTGTCGAGGCAGTTCTGGGAGTTGGAGTCCACCCATCTTAAACACTGCGGAAGAGGCAGCTCGCCTGGCTGGAGGCGGAGCCTTTCAGGAGAAGCTCCCTGGAGTCTTCAAGCAAATTAGGGCCTTTTGCCAGGTGCTGGCAGGTCCGGGAGCCTCTCTGGTGCTCCGGCCCCTGCAACCGGTGGAGCTCCAAGGGGAAGCCAAGAGGGCAGCCGGGTCCCCTGGGGTGCAGACCGCTTTGGGACAGGGCAGGGAGAGTCTTTGGCCTCGGGGAACCTTGAGGGGAGGCCTCAGAATGGAGGGACCGAAGTCCTTTTTCTGGGTGGTTGCTGTTCTTCGCCTGCTATTTTATTTCGGACATCAGGTTGGAGGACTCCTTTCCACCTACACCCAGGCACCTGCCCTGGACTGTGAGCTGCCTGCATAGTTACTGCCTTGAAGAAGAAGAAGAAGAAGAAGAAGAAGAAGAAGAAGAAGGCGGCCCAAAGACACGGCCTAGAAGTGCCCCTCAGAGCCTCTGGGGGAAGCAGCCACCTTGTATTAATGCTGTTTGGGGGGGCTGTCAGCACCACCCTCGGCTCTCTGGCCTTTGTGCGTTTTCCGATCTTCTCTTGTGAAGCGATGGCTTGGATGATGTGGCAGAGAGTTTAAAGGAACAGAGAAAAAGAGGCCGAGACCCTAGAAAGGATGCAGAGAAGACGAGAAAGGCTTGGAGGCCAAACCAGATGAGAAGTCGCTCCAGCCGAGTGAAGGGGAGGGTTAGGGGGCATAACGCAGAGGTGGGATTCAGCCGCTTCTGGAGAACCGGGACCGGAAATTTGGGGTAGTTGGGAGAACCAGCCAAGCCCACCTCTTCTCGGCCTCCCATCGAGTCCCAGCTGATTGGCTGGCTCTCCTTTGGTTGCCCTGCAGAGGAGAACGGAGCTGGAAAGCAGGGCGGTGGGGTGGAGAGGGAAGGGGGATTTTGTAGTATCCTTCTCCTGCCACGCCCACAGAACCAGTAGTAAAAAAATTGTATCCTACCACTGGCATAATGTGGCCTCCAATAATTGAGGGGCTGCCGGAGGTAAGTCGGCCTATTCCCCAAAACTCCTGAGGGCACAAAGCAATGCGTGGAAGATCGTTAGAGAGAGATTAAATCTAGAACTAAGGATAAATTTCCTGATAATTGTGAGAACAATTAACCAGTGGAACGACTTGCCTCCAGATTAACTATTTGACCACGATTCGATTCTATGATACAGAAACATAGGGCTGGAAGGGACGGTATAAGGTGTTCCGCTCAAGCAGCGGGCTGGACTGGAAGACCTCCAGGGTTCCTTCCCGCTCTGTGATTCTGTATTCTGTGTTGTCTTTTCTAAATGATCCTCTGTGAAAGTTGCCGCCTGATTAGAAGAAATAGGGGGGGGGGGAGTCTAAAGTTTCAGGCCAGGAAGAGGGTGCCCCTTTGTCTGAAAAAGAGGAAGGGGAGGGAAATATTTTTCCCCTTGTTTCACTGTTGTGGTGTGTAGAGAGATGCCACGAAGGCCATGATTGCGGAGCTCTTTGCTCCTGCTTCACCTGGCATCCTGCGTTGCCGCTCCCGTTGGTGCTGGCTATATGGGGGACGATGTCCAAGCTGGAGAGGTTCTTCCTATAGAACACCCCCAAACAGGACGTTCGTGGTGACAAACTGAGACACTGCATCATTTTGCATCTTTAGTTGCAACCACATCAGATACATGTTCTCTCCAGGCTCCAGTCCAGGGCAGAAAAGTGTAGTTCCTTCCTTAGTTTTCAAGGAAAAGAGGAACACGATGTTTTGTCCCTTCCTTATGCAACTGTTATAAGGCGTAAAAAGAACAAAACTCAAATGTCCAGGACAAGGGTTAGCAGCACACCCTTTCCCCAAGAAATCTAGAAATGTGTAGTCATCGTTTTCCATTTCTGAGCATCTTCTGACACTGATATCAAGAGGAGAGGCTACGCCTCGCTTTATGTTTCATATGTGCCGCCTATACCCATTAGAAAGTTTGGAACTTGTGTGGTGTGTCAGATCAGAGTCAACGCTGCTTAATAATTTTGCTCCAGACTGCTGAGTTCCAGCCACGGGGGTGGGGTGGGGGGGTGGGGGGGCCTTCAGGAGTTTCTGAAGCGAAACACGATGGATGCCCTTCAGGGTGGAATCTGGCATGAATGGCTAACTGGGTCCCCTTCTAACCCTCATGGGATTGCAATTGCATAAGGTTCTCTTATCACGGAGATACCTGCTCAGAGGGATTGTATATCTGACCACCTAAGTTGGAGGAGGCTCCATATCTTCCCCGGGTGGCTTTTCAGAAATGGAGAGGTGCCAGCGTGAGGGTTGAAGGCCCTGCTCTGCCATTGATCTGGCCGCCCTCTTTGTGGCCCAATCAGCCTTGGCTTGAGAAGGAAACACAGCCTTTAAACCGGGAAAACCTAACCGAGATTGGGGGTCGTGTATAAAGAAGGTAGCCATCAGAAAGGTGGCTTGTTTTTAAACATCGAAGTGAACTTTGTTTTTTATAGCTTGTTCTATCAGGATCCGAATTCTGGGGGTCTCCATGGGGTGGGTGGGAGGAAGGGGGGGGGGCTAAGGCCAGGTTGGAAAGAGACATTTTAGCCCTTCTGCTGAATGGGGAAGGGGCTCCTGGGGCTTCCCGGGAAGGACCCTCCGCAGTTTCATCCCTCCAAGCAGGGAAGCCCAGCCGGCCATTCCAGCAGGGGATCCCTCTGCTGAGTCAGGGGAGGCGCCCCACCCACCCACCCATGCAGCTCCGGGGCTGCCTGCATTTTATCCAGAGACCAGGCTTAGGGGAGGGCAGGACGGAGGGTCTCGCTGAAGCTCCATCCTGGGAGGTTTTCAAAGAAAAGCCAGGCAGCCCCTTGCCTTGGGGGGGGGAGGGGAATTCCTGCCCCGGGCAGGGGGAGGGCGGACTAGAGGGCCTCCAAGCCCCTTCCTGCCCTTGGATTCCAGGTACCTATAGCTGAGCCTGGCACATCGTACTGTAGAACTGTGGCAGGCAAAGCCTTATGGACCTGTGGACTCTGCTCTTCCCAGCTATACACCTTGTGCAAAATGCGCCCCGTGGGCCCTTTCCCCCTTCCCAAGAAAGTTTGTGCAAACTGATCTCTTTCTGCTGTCGGTTTTCTCTGCCTCGGTTCCTTCTCCCAGTGGCTGGAGGTACAGGTGGGTCCCCCTTGGCTTGGCTTTCTGCCCCCATGGAGCAGCCGGTGCAGGCCTCCCCTGGGTCAGGCTGCAGAGGGAGGGAGGGAGGGAGGGCGGCCTTTTTCTGCCTGCAGCCTCTCTCGTCGGGTCCCCTCAGGCCTCCTTGCAGGCTGCCCTGCTCCTCCCAGGGTTGGGCTTTGCTGGCCTCGCTTGGAATCCCGTCCTCTGGTGGGTGGCTGGATGGGAGCCCTTCCTCCCTCCCTCCCAAGGGTGCCAACGTGCTCCCTGCTGCTGTCGACTGAAAGCCCTCTGGGGGGCATGAATCTCTGCGCCGCCAGCGCCTCGGTTCCCTCTTCCCAGAAGCCGACAAACGCAACGTGATTGTGCAGGCCAGGGTTTCGGCCCGGGGGTGTTGGTTCCTTCCCTGCCATCTCACTGTGACTCATTGGCATAGAATTTCAGGGAGGGGAGGGGGTCAAAGTACAGCTTTTTATGCCAGGGCAGCGTAGCCGGAGCCGAACCCTGCGGCCTTGGCTAAGTTCTCCAGCCCTGCCCACACCCTCGTGGAAACGGCTCTTCTACTCCCCAGACGGAAACCAGAATAGGTCTGCTTGGACGATGGATGTGTTGCTCTTCTCCCTTCTCCTCCACCATGGAGTCTCGCCGGTTTCTGTTTTGCGGTCCTGTCGGAGGGGACTCGGTGTAAGGCAACGCCAGGCTGGCCCTGAGCTCACCTGCAGGCCAAGCCCTTCCATAAACGAGAAGGCCCCTTTCTCGAACGGCAGAAGCTGGGGCCCGGCTACTGCTAGCCAAGTTTCCTTCAGTCATTGACAAAATCTCTTAAAATGTTCGAATTTTTAAGGATTGGAGTTTGGCTGAGCAGAGAATTCTTCAGGACCTGAATTGGGCAAGCTTAGGAGGCTGGATTGCTCCTACTGGTTTTCCGGCGGCCGTTGTGGGAGCTGCTTTTTCCCTGGTTTGCCTTTTGGGGGACTCGCACTTGGGGGCTCCTTTCAGGTCCCTCTCTGCCAGGGGAGGGGGGTTGCAAGGGCAGTTTCTCACAACAGTTGCATTCAGAGCCACTGCGGCAGCTGCATATATTGCACAGGGGTCCAGCAAGGGAGGGAGGACCTGGGAAGAAGAAGAAGAAGATTCGGGTTTTTGCTTCGGTGGCCTCAAATCAGGCCACATTTTTTGTGTTCTGTCGAAGATCCAACTCTGGGTGTCCGGTCGGAGCATTTATAAAGGGGGGGGAAGGAAAATAGATCCACGTCTACCCCTGACATGGACAATCCCTCCGTGCTTGAGAAGGTCAGGTGAATAAATACTTTTCCTCCAGGGGAGGAGAAGGACCTTACCTGGAATTGCTCTTGGGGCTTGGATGGCAACATTTTGGGTTTCCCCCGACCGTTCCGTTTATAGACTTACAGACTTCGGTGGAGAAGAAAACAAATATTGTGATAGGATTTCTATAGCCCTCAGTGTGTGACTGGAAAGGGGAGAGTCTTGAGTCTCGGCCTCTCCGATTCTTTCGAGCGGCATTTCTCAACTTTCCGCAACTTTAAGATGTCTGCACTTCAAGTAGATCCTCAGAGCAAAGTATAAATATCGATAGATATCCAACCCCCAAATTGCAATAGAACAGCAATCTACTAAAAGCCGCCTGCTGGCTGTGAATTGTGGGAGTGGAAGCTCACAGATCTTAAAGTTGCAAGGCTGAAAAACTCCCCTTTAAAAGCTTCTGGTTGTGCGAAAAGTGGGTAGCCTCACTAGCCAGGGGTCTGGTGGCGCCTAAGGGGCGGAGGTCCTAAAGCAAGTTGCCACGGAGGGCGGCTTCCAGCTACTGGTAGCAGCTCTTGACACACCTCTTCTCTTTTTTCTTCTCTCGCTCCCTCCCCTCAAGTCCAGCTCGTTCCCCAGTTGAAATTCAAGTCTGTTTTCTTCCTGCAAATGGGACCTAGAAAAATGGTTGGAATGTATGCAAAGTACATTCATAACTATACTGGTTTTGCAAATACGAGGCTACTTTGGAAAGTAAGTCACAGCAAGAGCCGCTGTTTGGACTTCAAGTGGATTTGCTCACATGCTGAATGACGATATAATTTCCCCCTCGCCAGTATTTCAAAGGAAGAGAACGTGTAGCTTGCCGTGGAGTTGCCACGTGCTACAGGTAGATGCGGAAATAGGCATTCTGTCCGGTGGGCTTGCTCTAGGACAGCATTTTTCAAACTGGACAATTTTAAGATATGTGGACTTCAACTCCCAGAATTCTACTTGTGTTTGGCCATTAACAGACTCAAATAACAGCTCTTAAAATACATTGCCACAATGTGATGTCATACAATCAAAATTTAAAAGTCAATGTGTAATTTCCAATTAGCTGCTTGATTGTTTTTAACTTGGATGTTTTCTTCTTGTAGGTGTTTTGTTGGCGGTGTGCCATGCCTTAGAGAACACAACAGCAGCCTTGAGGGGTGAGTTTATTGCATCGCAAGATGTAATGTCTTCAAACTTCACCCGCGACCGCTCTTATCTTTGGGTGGGGCTGTGTCAGGGCATCTCCCAAGCATCAGCCACTCTGGGGCTTGGATACACGGAGGACATGGGCCCTGCCTAGCCAGAGGCCTTCCAGGGGGATTGGGCTTGTGGCCACCTGCAAGCGGGGAAGGCTGTAAGCCCACGTGCTTGGGGGGCTGACTGGTTGGTGACCGCTGGTCTAGATTGCAGTGGGGTTGGGTTGTTTGTGAATCAGCCTCTTGGGGGAACTCAGTTCTTAGCAAGCACCTGAACCAGACAATCCCCTTCGGCTCCCGAGGTCCGAAAGTGACAGAACAGTTAATCCGTGGGACCTCTGGCCTCCCGGAATTGGGGGGGGGGGCTCCATCACGGGAGGTTTCCAAGAATAAACCGGACAGGCATTTGACTGTGAGGGTGTAAGGACTCCTGCCTTGGGCCGGGTTGGACTAGTCTAGGTCGTCATAAGCCAAGGACTACACCAATCACCATTGAGCCCAAAATTTCTGTGGCTAAGCAAGGCCTTTGTTAACTGAGTTTTGTAACCTTTTTGCCACAGTTAAATAAATCACTGCAGTCACTGAGTGAGTGTCTCCCATTGGCTTTGTTTGTCAGAAGCCACCTGGGAAGGTGTGACAACCGAACCCCAGGAGCCTGTACCTGTCATCAAGGCCAATTGCCAATTGCCAAGCCCCCCAATTCTGAACATGTGAGGGTGGGAATCGTCCTGCAGTCGAAAGTGTGAGAAATACTCCCAAGTTGCTTTTTTCAGGCCCGTTTGTAACTTTGAGGGGTCCCTAAATGTATGGCTATGAATCAGGGACCATCGGTGCTCTTTTGTTTCTGCCTTGGTTCATCTCTTGGCCAGCGTGGGGTGTTGTTCCTGAGGCGATTACTGCTGTTCCTGGAGGGATTTCTCTTTTTGAGGGTCTTTGCTTAAAGTCCCCTCCCACAATTTCAGCGTTCGATTGCAGCCTTTCAGGACGCGTGTCCGGCAGTTGCCAGAGAACTCCTGGCCATGCGCCAGAGTGCCCCACGTCCATGGGTCTCAAATGCTGCGGTGCCAGAATGGGGCCCCGAGAGTTCTGCAGCCAGCCCCCCATGACACAGCCACTCTGAAGCAGGCCTAGACGAGGCTGGCTCTTTGGGGGCTCCGTGGCGGGGCAAAGCAAGGGATCCAGGGGTCGCCTTTGCAACCTCTCTAGATTGGTCTGATGCTCAGGTGAGTCTTTCCCGTGTTTCGTTTGGGGAAAGGGCTTCCGTGTCCTCGCTCGCCCCCAGACTCTTGAGCAACGGGCTCTCTCGATCTCCCTGATCCCTGCTAAACAGACTCCGGCAGCGGTTTCTCCAACATACTTTTGGAGGGCACCACTTACTAATTGCTCAAATATGCAGGTGTGGCTCCAGACATCTCTGTGGTTGGTTTTTCTCACAGCCGCTTTCAGTGGCATCTTGTTTGGCAGCTTCCAGTTGATGCTGCTGAGAGTAGCATTTGGTGCCAGCGTTGGCTCCACCGGCGTTTCTCTGGGAGCGTTTTGCTAACCAGGGAGGCTGCATCCAGGGCCACCTTACCCTCTTCTTTCCTTGCCTTCCTTCCTGCCAGGCAAAATGACCACCGGCTATGTGGCGGCCAAGGACAAGCGGCATTCCTCTCTTTCAGCTTGGTTTTAATTGTAGGTTTGCCTCCGTCGTGGCACGCCCTTCACACACTTGGTAACATGTGTCTGCTGCTGATGGCTCTGCTTTTAGCGTGCTGCAGTTGTTATTCTTTCACTCAAATAATTGCCCGGGTTCTGCTGGGCCTGACATTTTAAGGAGGGTTCAGAGAAACTGAAGTGAACATGGCCAGGAGAGCTTGAAAGATCCGGGAATGTTTAGCCTGATGAAAAAGATGATTGTCGAAGGATCCAGAAAGGGGACCCCCGAGAAGGCTGATCTCTCATCTCACCTCAGAGAACAATGGGCCCAAGGCAGGGGAAGAGGATTCCAACTCCTTTAGACGAATAAGAACAGGAGGATCAGGGACCAAGGAAGGGGACAGGCACCTCTTTGCTGGAAGCAAAGCCAGGAATCGTTTTGTGGGAAGGCTGATAATTTGGGGGTCCTTCAGGAGGGGACAAGACTCGGTGTCCTCCGTGGCCCCTTTCCAGTCGGTCATTCTAGGACGCTACGAAGTGGCATCTCCAGTGGATCCCTGGTGATTCCAAGGGGCAGTGGTGTGTCCCTTCTCTGGGTGGCCGTGGAAGTTTTCTTTAGGGCACAGCTGAGGGGAGGCGGGAAGGCAGCTTCCTGCCTCCCATCAGGATCTTTCCTGCTGTCCGTATGGTGGGCCTCTACATCTGGAACGTTTAAGGGAGAAAAAAAACCCCAGAGTTTGGAAGTAGCCACCAGCTTTCGTAGAGTTCCTCGCAGAACATTAAGCTAATGGTGCTATTGGTGCATTTCTTGACCATATGCTGAGCAGCCCCCCTCCCCTTCTCTTCATTGGCAGGAGCTTCTCGGGGCTGCTGTGTCTCCCGCTACTTGCTACTCGATTGCAGTCACTGCAACATCTGGCAGCACAAATTGTCCTGTTAAGCCCAAGTTAACAGTCAGCGAAGTGGGAAATACAGTTGTGCAGTGGGAGGGAACGTAGTAGTGCATTAAATGACAGTGCCCACAATCCCTTTCCAGTGACCAGACTGCCTGGAGTTTATGGGCATTAAAAGTCACCTGGTTCTGCAGTTGGAAGTGTGGCAAACGGGAGAGGGTCCGCAGTGGGCGGAAGAAAAATCAGGGCAGGGTCTTTCTCAGGCCCGCCCTGAGCTCCTCATCCTCCTCTCCTAAAGAGGAAAATCAGACTCTGCAGTTGACCTGCAGGATTTGCCCAAATGGTACCTTGAAGGCATCTCCCAAGTTCTGGGCTGGGAGGACCTTCTGCCCGCCTCCTAGTGCCCTCACGCCCCCTTTGCCCCAGCTCTGAGCCTATAGATTCAACCCAGCCTTCTTTGGCTTCCACACGCCAGGGTCTTCCCACTGATGGAGAGAGTGGCACACACGCACACACACCCAGCCACTGACTGGGGACAACACCTGGATGAGAAAGGCGTGATGGAGCTTGGCTTGCTGGCTCAGGAGAACCAGCTTCCGGAATCTGCTCCGGCCAGCATGGTTGTTGGACAGGGTGAGCCTGAGTGCCAGAAGCCAGCAGATCAAAGGGGAATTGCTAATTTCGGCTGAAGTGGCGTCTCTGTTACTCATCAAGTAGCAGTCCTGATGATGCGTTACAGCTGTGCAGCAGCTGCCGAGTAAGGCGGGGCACCTCAGTGGCTAGTAAGGAAGCACAATGGTTATTTCATTCTTCCCTTGACTTCCTTGCTCTGGTGCGAGATGTGGGATGCTGCCACTTTGTACACACACACACACACACACACACACACACACACCGCTGGCATAGTCTGGAGAAGCAGAGCGAAGCCCGGCAAGGCCATTGGGCAACGGTGGGCAGAAACCCAGCAAACGACGTGCCCAAATAATGGCTCACCTCTTCCGAGCCTTAGTCAATGTGTAACAGAAGGTAGCAAAGCCTATTCAGGTGGGGAAACGGAGTCTCTGGCCAAAAGCCAGAAATCCAGACAATTGGAGATGCCGTTTAAATTCCCTCTCTGTCTGTCTGTCTGTCTGTCTGTCAACACACACACACACACACACACACACACACACACACACAATAAAAAACAGACAATTGGAGAGCTAGCCCGGGCCAAAATGGAGCCTTTGTGCAACCTCCCACCACGTCTACGAGTGTAGGAAGGAAGTCCTTGAGTTTTCAGCTATGCTGGGATATTATATCTACTTCTATGCGCATTTGAGAGGTTTACCAGTAGGAAAATATTGTCAGAGCTGCCAGAGATTTCAGAGTTGACATTATTGTGGGAAACTCTCAGATACATGAATATACTAAAGTCCTTCTGGTACCTTAAAATAGGAAGAAAAATGGGGAAAAGGAGCCTGAAGAGAAAGGCCAGCTGTGAGGGTGATTACAGTCCTGCATCCAAGGTTTCCTCTGCCTTGCATGGTTCTAGATACCCACACACTTATTCTTTGGCAACAGCTTCGCCTGACTCGTACAGTGGCCCATAAGTGTGAAATTATGCCACTGCCTGAGGTCCCTCTGAGGTTTGGTGGATTTTATGAAAGGATATAATTGAAAGGCGGTTGAGAGAGAGGCATAAACCTCTCAGCTTTTCACTTTTCTGTCCAGGGCCACAGAAATATTGTCAACTTGGTACGGTGGGACTGCACAACAAAACCCCAGACATGTCTAGATGGACGTAGGGTGTGTGTGCGTGTGTGTAAGGTGGGGGATGTTCATGCTTTGCCCGGGTTCAAAGAGAAGCAGCCTTGGAGACTTGCAAGGGGTCAATTCATGCTTCGCGGTTATTTACGCAGCAGCGCCGTGTTGAAAAGTAGCCTGTGTGCGTTGGGCAGTGCCTTCCTGGCAGTTGAATAAAAACCCCTTTCTAGCAGCTGAGCTTGACTTTGGATGTGGAGGGGGAAATAGAGGAGGCTCTGCCACCTCCACCTCAAAGGGGCTGTTTTTCTTCACTTTCCCTGCCAATTCCTCAAGGGGGAAACGGCCACCAGCAAACGGAAGGGGGCCCCTTTTCCTAACTGGAGCATCTGCCACACCGACTTGGCTGCCTCCAACGCTGCATCATCCGTGTCCGTTTCTTCCCTGGCAAAATTGTGGTTGCGAAGGGCAGGCAAGCTCACTGGTGGTGGGGCAGCACAAGCTGCTGGTGCTGGAAAGGGGATTCTGGAGTCAACTGGTTCTGGTTTTGTGGGTGTCACCACATGCATGCGGTTGTTTTTCCTGCCGGCCAAGAGCCCGAGGTTTAGATCCTCTCTTCTCGGCGGTTCTTATATCTTCCCTGTGTTTCAGTTCTCCTGCTGTTCGACCTGACTAGAACGGAAAGTTTCTCCTAATGGTTAATGTTTCTCAGTTGTTTGGCCATGGAAATGAAGGGCATGAATGTGTTCGGCAGGACTATTCTCAGGGCTGCTCCTTTACTGTGTGAACAGAGCATAGCCGATGTATTTATTCCCTTATATACTTATTAGCTTTTTATCCTGCTTTAATTGCTATTATAAGTGCCGAACATGCCTAATACCAAATACCTGTCCTTATTTTCCCATCATAAACAACCCTGTGAGGTGGGTTGAGCTCGGGGGGGGGGGGCTGGTGCAAGAGCATCGGGTGGCCTAAGCTTCGTCCGCAGATTTTGACGCTGGACTCTTTCGCCTTTTTCTTCCTTTCTACCCCAAATGGGTCGGAAGCCCTTTCTTAAGAGCTCCTACAAGCATCTCCTTTTAATGCAGCTCCCTATTACAGAACCAGGGTTGTCCCATCCCAGGTGGGTCAGGCAGGGAAGGCATGGAGCTGACCCCACCCACCAAGGAACTCCGACTGGGGGGAGCCTCTCGGCCCTTAGCCGCCTCCTCCGCCCGCCCCCCCACCTTGCATGGCCCCACGTTGCTCTGCTGCCTGGGCTTTTCGGCACCTTTGGGTTCTTCTCCCCGAGCCAAAGCCAGGAAGCCCATCAATTTTCAAAGGTTCCCCGTCTCAAAGCCGTCTAATGTCTTCCAGGTCCAGGAAACGGCTTCAATTAATTCTGGTCTGCCTGGCCTGCTCTGCTCTCCCTTGATGGGAGGCTTTGAAATAGAGCCGAGATCTCCGGAGGGGCTCACGGCAGGCGGGACACAGACTGCGAGCTCTTTGGGGAGGGTCAGGGGGACATTTGGGGCAGGCGAAAGGGAACCTCTCATGGTAGGAATCCCACACACACACACACACACACACACACACACACACCCTCCCAATTCCGAGGAGGGGGAGGATGATCTCCACCCTTTGCAACATAAAATGGGAGCAGCCAAGACATGCCTGCCAGTGGACGGTGTGTGTGTGTGTGTGTGTGTGTGTGTGTGTGTGTGTGTGTGTTATTCCTTTGCCTGGCCTGGGAGGAAAAGAGCTGGAGGGGAGACCAGCCCTTCTCAACCTGGGGGATCCGCGATGTCGTCATGGGGTGGGGTGGGGGGTGTCCGCGAAGGCTTGAAGAAATGTTACCATTTAAGCCTTGAGCCTTGGGGGTCCTGTGGCCACAAAGGGGACTTAAAGGGGGTCCGTGGTGGAAAAAAAGGTTGAGAACTGCTGAGGTTAAACTAGGTTAAGGGCTGTGACAAACGTATCGTGGTCTGGGGTCTGGTAGCAGGCCAGGCCGGCCTGCAGCGTGACTGAGGGCCTTATGGGAGTCCTCGACAACTGAAAGTTACAACGGCACTGAAAAAAGGGACCCCATGGCCGTTTCTCATACAGCTGTTGCAGGGCTCAATCGTGGTCAGAAGTTGAGGATTTCCTCTGCATGTTTAATTGAGCTGGCGTGGAACTGAAAGAACGCTTGAAACCATCCCTGGCTTGCAAGAGCCAGACATGGGGCAGAAAGGAGAATTCCCCCGTCTCCCCTCGGGCCTGTGCTGTGCCCACTGCAGCCCCCCTTGTGGGGTGGTCCCCGTCCTTAAAGCGGGGCATCTTTGTTGATGAATGTGAAGGGAGGACCAGAGGATTTGAGGCCTGGTGCTTGGCCGTGATTGAGGGGGGAAGATGGTGCAGCTTCCTCTGGCCTGAACCGGGAGCCGCAGCCGAGGGGCCCGGGAAGCATCCCTGAAGGACCAGGGAGGCGGCCATGGCTGGGGGAGCAGAGT
Source organism: Notechis scutatus (assembly GCF_049901735.1). Taxonomy (NCBI): domain Eukaryota; kingdom Metazoa; phylum Chordata; class Lepidosauria; order Squamata; family Elapidae; genus Notechis; species Notechis scutatus. The sequence continues at coordinate 466,590 of NC_142015.1, read as the reverse complement.
CAAGGCCCCTCCCGTGGTTGCCGTAACGACCCTCTTGCGTTTTTTGGCATCCTGGGGACGCCCCTCGCTCGGCTGCCTTGTGGGTGGTGGGCGAGGCACAGGCTGCCTCCATCCCACCCTTTTCCACCCCGAGACTTAGCTGCTTTAAGTGGTTCTTGCAACCCCCCCCCCCGTTGTGTTCTGGATGTGTCTGATGAAACAGGCCGCCGTCTATAAAGGCTTGTGCTGTGGGAGTCCTTTGGAGTGGGACAACCACAATCAATCCAGTAAAACGACAGATGGGATCAGTTTTAAAGGGCCGCAGCGAAGCCTTTGTTGTTCTCGGCAGAAAAGATTTAATGCCACCACCCCACCCCGCTTGGAATCCGTAAGTCAAGAATTTGGGCTTCAGAAATCATCGCCTCCGAGCACGGAGCGATTTCCGACTGCAAGCACCTCTGGTCTGCAACTTGGATCCCTCAGGAATGAGGCTCTGGCTGCTGCCCAGGTGCTGGCCAAGGGCTGCTTGGCTGAAGTTTGCCTCTCCCGGTTGTCAAGGCCCATGAAAAGGGAGGCAGAGCCAACCACCAGCGGTGCTCAAGTTCTCAGGATCCGCGTAGGGCAGGCTGCTTCTTCCCGTGAAACATGAAGCGTGGTGCAACTTTGGGGTGATTGCATGACGCACCTGGTTGCACCTGCTGGAGGGCTTCACGGGGAGTTAAGGAAGGCCCACCAAGGGAACAGCGTGCCCACGGGCAGCGCTTGGAGGCTGGAAGGCAGCTCCGGATAGGGCAGCGGGGAGACCCGATGTGGAAAGCCGTGCTGAGCATGGAAGTGATTCGGAAGGCAGTTTCAAGACACATGCTTCCAAAGGCTGGGACTGATGTCACGCTCCATTAGCCTCTTCCTGCAAATGGATGTGGTTTGATCGCAGTGCATTCTTTCTCAGCCCACCGGCCTGAGAAAAATATGGCCAACTTCCTTCCTGGGCTCAGCAGCTGTTTCTGCTCCAGTAGCATCTCGTAGCCGGATCTCAAGGCAGGCAGGATGAAAACGGGGAGCTTGGACTGTGGTGCCTTCCCTCCGGGCTTTTAATTCCCATGGTGCCTTCCAAGAGGGGGGCTAGAGCGTCATTTTCCTACAAGTAGTCGTACAAATAGGCCTCGCTTAACAACTACAATTTGGACCGGAATTTCAATGGTTGAGTGAATTGGTTGTTAAGTGAGATGCCGCGTGACTGCCCACTTGACTGTTTCACTCAGTGACTGCAATCCTGGCCCTCTGGATTGTGGTCATTAAGGATGATATGTGTCATTAAGAGGCAGAGCCCCAGGTAAGGAGGACACGGTGGCTGAAACCCTGGGAAGCTGAAAATGGCGCCTGCCGAAATCCGAGCGGGGTTTTCAGCCCTGGAGGGGAAGGCGCTCCTGCATGGCTGCGCCAGTCTCTCAAAGCCCCCCTGAGACACCACATGGCCCCCTTTTTACCGGGCAGCCCTGCTGTTCAAGAGCTGAAAATCATCCCCCTCAAAATCCATGGAGGCTTTTCAGCCCCTGAGGAAGAGACGCTCCTGGCTGGCCTGAGGCTCCTTCCCTCCTGCCCTGGCCTCTCGGGAGCGGCTCCCAAGGACATCAGCTGCCCTCCTCCCGTCGGAGGCGGCCTCTGCGCCTCCCTCGGCAGGCGACTCTTCCAACCCCTTCCCAAGGAGGAGAGGCGTCCACAACGCCCCGCAATTCCCCACTGGCTTCCCAATGATTGCAGGAGGCGCCTGGCAACTGGTTGTAAGTGGGAGCAGGTTGCCAGGTGCCCCAAATGCGGCCCTGTGACAATTTAGATTCCTGTCTTCATTTTGTATTGTGCTGACACTTGAAAATAGGAATCCATTATAAGCAGCAGACTGTAGTTTGTTCCCGGCCGCAGATCATGGAGTGAGAAGAGCAGCAGCAGCAGCGGAGGAGGAGGAGGAGGAGGAGGAGGAGGAGGAGGAGGAGGAGGAGTTGTGTGAAGAACCATTGATGGGGCTTCCCCCGGTCCCTCTTGTGATAGGTGGATCGTGGTTTGGCCTTGCTGGGCTTTCCCCCGGTCTGGTTTCCCTGCCTGTAAAATGGGTGTAATAAGAAACCCCTCCGTTCATCATAGAGTGAAGCTTTAATAAAACGTTCTGACAATCTTCTGGAGAAACGCCGACTGGCTCCAGAAAGCAGGCTGGAAGAGACTCGGAGTGGCCTGAATGCAGGTGTGAAAACTAATCGATCTTTTTGGGCATGTAGGTCCCCCGATGGCAGCTGCAGTGAGATCCCACTTTAACAACTGTCCAGATGCCCACAGCACCTTTTGTTTCCACGGGACTTGCAGATTCCTGGTGCAAGAAGAAGAACCTACTTGCGTGTAAGTGTTTGCTTTGGCCTTGTGAAAGGCCTGCGCAGGGCAGTTACAGCTGAGGAGGGGGAGGAGAGCAAATGGAGCAGCCCTGGGAGCCAAGAGGCCTCTGGGCCTGGGGGGACTCCCTGCTGGCTAAGACCCTGCGGGAGGGGAAGAGGGTCTCCTGGGAACCTCTGCTTTCTGAAGGGGGCGTTCCCTGAACTCAGGGCCCCAGAGCAGAAAAGGCCCAACGTGGCTGGGGAATTGGGTGTCATACCCCTTCAGCAAGGGGTAACTGTATCTGTGTGCACCAAAAGGTAACACGCCAATTGGAACATCTGTCCTGTCGGTCTGTCCCTCCCCCCCTCCCCCCCACCCCTCCCCCTCCTCCTCTCTTGGGTCACTTCTTGCCTCAGAAGAAAGGAAGCAGCCCGGGTCCTGCTTTCCCTGCCCTGAAAAACAGTGTGTGTGTGTGTTTGGATGCACAGAAGGACTTGCACATTGGTTGCACGGGACCCCCTGCAAGCCCCCCAGGGATTGGGGGCTTCCTGGGATCACCCAAGATTCCCAGCCTCCATCTGAACAAGGTGGCCCCGCTCTGTCTTTGTGGCCGGAGCAGAACCGGCTTGTTAACCAAGACCACCTTTCCCAGCTCCAATGTTCTGCAGCTGGCCTGGCCCCCCAATTTTGGCAACTTCAACTCCCATGATTCCTCCACTCCTGCAAGGGAGCTCTGGGAGTTGAAGTTCACAAGGCCGAGAAACACCACCTAGACACCACCGCGCTGCCTTCAGCATCTGGACTATAGCATCCCGTACAACCATTTGTCCAGGAGGATATCAGGTTTCCTGCTATGGGTTGCTATGGGTTTCCTGCTATGGGTTTCCTTGCTATGGGTTGGGGGTTGGACTAGAAGACCTCCAAGGTCCCTTCCGGCCTGTGATTCCATGGTCCTAGGATTTAAAAAGACTCACACAGTCTTTTCCACACGAAGTCTCTTCCACACAGTCTCTTCCACACGAAGAGATGAACCGCACAGAAATGGAGCCACATAGAAAGAGGCGGTGGGGAGATTGGATGGCTGGCGCTTCTCCAGCGCTTGAGCAAGGGGTGGGTTCTCCAGCTGCAAAACAGCCGTATGCCGGTGCTTGAGCCTGGCTCTGGGCACTGGGCGGCAGTGCGGCTGGCTCCCCTCCAAGCCCCTCGCGCTGGGTGGCCTGGAATCCAGACTGGCGGTCTTCCCTCCCACTCCCTCCCCTCCTAAGACGAGGCTCCTGCTTTCCTTGCCCAGGTGCCATTCTGGGTACATGGGTGCCCGCTGCGAGCTCGCCGACCTCCTGGCAGTGGTGGCTGACACCCAGAAGAAACAAACCATCACTGCCTTGGTGGTGGTTTCCATCGTCGCCTCCATTGTCGTTATCATGGTCTGCGTCCTGATACAGTGAGTATAATTCTGCAGAGGGCCGGCTTGAATCCGCCTTTGCTGGAGGCCCCTGAAGAGCCAAGGCTGGCATGGACTCCCGTGCGCAGCTGAGCTCTCTTGGGCAGGCCAGGGCTCGTGGCAGGAGCCGCGGCTTCTGGGGGATTGCAGCCTAGCTTCCTCCAGGGGTTTGGGAGGACAAAGGGTTCCGGGGAGCCTAATTCTTGGTGGGGGGCTTTGGGGTCAGTCCGCCATATTTGGCTGTCAGTATCGGGTTAGCCAAAGAGCTGCTGACAAGACTTGGATTCCAGTCTTGGATTGAAGGGCTTCCATGCCGTTGACAGATTGAGGGACCCTGGTCCATTTCTGGGGTGGATCCGAGCTTCTACGGGACCCTGCCGACAAGTCTTGGTTCAGACAGGCTGAAGCCACGTGGGCTGCCTCCCAACAAGCCCCCCATTGTTTCCGCTCCGGAAACCAATTCTCTGCTCCTTCCTTTCCCTCCTTGCCTGCCAGCCATTCCCGTTCCTGGCCCAAACTTCTTCGTCTGATTAACCCACCATTGTGTGTGTTTCTGCAGTTGCTGCAGGATACGGAAGCACTGCGAGTGGTGCCGGACGGTGGTTTGCAGGCAGGAGAAACCCACCGGGCTGCTGAAGGGGGCCACGTCTTGCTGCCACTCAGAGACAGGTAAAGCCACCGTATCTGTGCCAATCTGGCACTTGTCATTTCAGACAATCAAATCCTGGTTCTGTCATTTGGCGTGGGCAAAGGAAGAAGGTTGGCACTCGAGCAGGAGGAGACCGGCTGGGAGAGCCCTGGGGGTCCGGGCCAGGCGAGGGCGCAAAGTGGGGGGGGGGGCTCTCTGTGGAGAGTATCCGTGGCGTCCCCTGCTTGAGCCCTGCTTGGCTCAAGGGAAAGTGGGCCCAGAGGGACAGATTGGAGACAGAGGCTGAATCCTGGTTTGTAACACTCAGCATGAAAAACACCAGGCCTCCAAACAGACCGAATGAACAATTCTCAGGGAAAGAGGTGAATAAAACGGCCTCCTCTTCTTCTGCTGCTGCTGCTGCTCCACCCAACGTCCTTCAGAGGTTCTTTTGGGATGGGAAATCGGCGGCCTCGACTGAAGGCCTGCTTGCCACCTCTTTGCCTAGTCTCCTGCTTGAGCAAGGGGGGTTAACTAGAAGTCCCCCCCCCAAAAAAAAGTCCTTTCCCCAACTCTGTTATTCTGTTCAATAATCCCTTTCAAACTCCACGGTGGTCATCCTCCCCTTGTGTGGCCTTCCAGGGCAAAACCCAGAGGTTTCTTTTGGTCTGCACTGACCTCCTTGCTTGTTTTGCAGTTGTCTGACAAACACCAGACCGCCAGATGGGAACAGCACAGAGTTGTACCTGAGAGGCCTACAATATTCTGAGAAAAACTTTCATACGGACAAGACGGTTCCCAGAGACGTACCAGAAAGCCAGAGTGGTGCCATTTTTGAGGCCTTCTCCGGACCTTCCACCAGAACTTTCCTGAAGGAGCCGCCTGGTCAGTGCAGCCTCTGACTAAACCTACAGGGTGGTTTGTGACCAGCAGCAAATCTCCAAGTCTTCTTGGAGAGGGAGTGACAATCGGCAGCTTTACTTTGACTGCAAGCACCAAAGGAGCAGCTTGTTCGAGGGTGGGGTGTGTGTGTGTGTGCCTGGTCTGCCTTGGAAAAGGTTTGTTGAACGGAGACGGGACCCAACATCCCCTGAAGGGCTTTGCCTCTGTCCGTTGTGTCTTTGGACCCCTCTCCAGCGGAAGGACGCGCCCCTTGAGGCCTCTGGGAGCAGCCCAGCCTCCCTGTGGCCGGTCAGCCTCGAGCGTCCTTGCGGAAGAAAAAGCATCAGCCTTGTCCGTGTCTTGTAGTATCCTGTTTGGGGAAGGGGGGGGGAGGGTAGACTGGCCCACCCAGCCTCTCCGAGCCGGAGGAGAGCAGAGGGGCTTGCCCTCCCTTCCCTCCTTCTGAGTCCTTGCTCCTGGCCACGCTGAGAAAGCCCCTTGGCCTCCTCGGCCGGGGTCTCCGGGTTACTTGGTGGCAGCTTTGCTACCTTTTTCCCACAAGAAATCAGACCCGAGAAACCTGAGCTGTTACATGGCAGGTGGGAATGGGGCGTTGGAAGAGGCGCGTCTGGCCTTGTTTTTAATACTGACTTAAACGCCTTTGAACTAGATGAGAAGTTTACTAAAAATCCATTTTTAGCAGGGGTGTTTTTAAAACGCTGCACCGTTTCTAGGTTTACGTGCTTGTATGGGATTTCTGACTATTGCAATGTTTCGGGAGATAGAAGATTCCTCCAAGTCACAAACATTCCTTAGGACTGGGGACGACATTCCACAATTGTGTGGGTGCTTGCGTGTTTTGACACACACACACACACACACACACACACAGGCACGACATAAGGGTTTGGCTCCAAGAGGGAGGTAGATCTGGGAAAACCTGTGCAAGTGTGTGGCCGGATGGCCTTCCGCGAGTCCAGGGGAACTTTGGGAGTCGAGTTCTTCTCATGAAGGCCGAGAAGCCCTGGAACCAGGCCTTTGACAGGTGCATGGAGGTTTAAAGGAAACCTGTGCCCAGGTAAGTGAGAGAGTAATAGATCTGAGAAATGTTTCGAGAGCCAACAATTAATTCTGATTTGCATGCAAGCCAAAGCATCAGTTTCACCTTCTTTCCTTTGCTGATGGAAAGAAGGTATATTTGCCGACACTCCTGATTTTTCAGGTTCCATTTCCCCAAACGGATGACTTGGCATGCCAACGGGAGCTTCGTGCCATAAACTTTGTGGCCATGTGACAAAGGAATGAAAGGGGGACATTGGCTTTGTTCCTCAAGTTGTCTGGCTGACAGAGGCTTCTGTTATTTTTAGTGGGTCGATTCTTTTTCTGCCCTTATCCTAACGCCCTATCCCTCTCTGACTTTCCTCAAAGGAGAAATAATTGGGTTTTTAAACCCACCCCCTTCTTTCCCAGTCTATAGATTGGGAGTTTCTCAAAAAAGTAAAAAAGGAAGAAAGGAACTCCAAGGAGCTCGGCCTTTCGGTGGAGAATTGCCTCTACGGAGGAGAGCTGGATTCCTACCAGACCTGGCTCCCCTGGCCTTTGTCCGGGGTTGGGCTTTGGATCGTTTGAACGGCAAACCGTCCAGGACAGGATGGTCTCCCCTTTCAAGGGGGTGGAGGGGGGGAGGGGGGAAGAGCCTCTGCGGAGTGAAGGCAGCCTCCTGCTCTTCTCCGGGTTTCTGTTGTGTGGTGCTGTTTAGAAATGAACAGCATCCTTTCAGCTAGCCAGTGTTTAATCTGATGCGACCCGGACTTATGGAATTAATCAACACTAAGCTGAGCGTAGAGGTATCAAGGCTTTTGGGGAGAGAAATGGTTTAAAATTGTCAAACAAAAGATTTCTGCTAAGGCAAAAGAGCCCTTTTTCATCTTAAGTGCATTTGAATTATGCTGAATTATCAGCCACTAGATGCCTTTTCCCCATTCTGTGTGTTGACTCCAAGTTAACATTTTGTCCTTTTTCACAATTTAAGTTTAGTTTGGTCCATAGCCAAATTGAAGTTTTATTTTTAACCAAGGTTACACTTTTTTCTTCTGTATATGTTGCACTGAAGGTTATTATTTAATATTTTAATTTATTGTGTGGATAAATTAATTTGATTCATGTAAGATATTTCTGTGATTGATTGTTATTTCTTCCTTAATACGCTGAGATAATAGATATTTAAATGAGTGAAATACACTTTTCATAATACTTTGTTGTATTTTTTTTTAAAGGAAGACTATAAATTAAATAAGGAACTCTTTATGCAAATGTTAGTGCTCTCTGTGTCTCATTGCAATCCTGCTTCTTCCCTTGAAGAGAAACTTGAATTGCAAAGGTTCAGGCTGGGCCCGAAGCAAAACCGTTTGTGTAATGGAGATGATTATTCTTCCCGGGTGGCTGTGAGCATAAGGGGGTTGGCCCAAAGCCACAGGTTGGGTTACGTACCAGCTCCCTTCTTCCTCCAGGGTGATTGTGTGAACTGTGGTTGGATGAGCCACAGAGGCTTGCTTCGTACCACAGAGTAAGCCATGGACCACAGTTCACAAACTATAATGGCTGCATTCATACCGCAGTTGGATGACACATCACTCTAAACCATGACCAAAACAACCAATCAAATTACTCTTACATGCAAAACAAGCGGTATGCTTCACTGCTCTGACCAGCCTCTCTGGGATATAAATTGGTTGTTCTGCAAATTTGAACGCTTACAATGCATTTTTGTGCATTGCTTACATATTTAAAATAGGAAAGTGTGTGTTGTAAGCGCAGCGTGACTAGAAAAGGAAACATATTACAGCCAAAGCTGATTGACTGATTGGGCCTACAGTTAAGCGGGAGAAGGCAGTTCCAAAGGGGAACCCGGATCCTTCTGATTTGTTAGATTGTAATGTTTCTGACTATTTTGACAACCATCAACATTCCCTGAGTGCCTGAAAAACGAGCGTAATTCTCTCTTGCCAAATGGGAGAGCTTGAAAACTTTCCTGGCTACCGGTTAGCAATTTCAACTGTAAGAAACCTAATTAAGAAATGGGGGTGACATGGAAAAGTTGAGGTCAAGGCTTGGGAAATGCTGGCTGGGGAATGGTGGGAGCCAAAGTTGAGAAACGCCAATCTCAAACATGCAAGAGAAAACCATGATAAGCCTGAAATATTTTGGAACAAAGTGCTTTGGACTGATGAGACAAAAATTGAACTGTTCAGCCACAACTACTGACATTTGGCGGGTGGGGAAGTGAGTTGAAGAAAAGAACACATTGTCAATTGTTGAGCTTGAGGGTTGCTCTATCATACTTCGGAGTTGTGTGGCAGCCAGTCGCACAGGAAATATCGTGTGGGTGGAAGGAAGCAGGGATGCAACTAAATATCAATGTGCCCCAGAAGCCTCACAGTCAGGAAGAAATGGAAGTTGAGAAGAGGTTGGGTATATATCAGCAAACCAGCGCAGTTGAAACCCAGATCAACTAAGTAGTACAGGGAAAAGTAACAGTGTGGAATGACTTCAAAATTCAGACGGGAGATTTTAAGCCTGAGCTGCAGCATCAGAATATTTCTGGACCACGGAAGGTCTGCAAGGAAAACATACCAAAACAACCGAGGGCCCTGTAATGTTTCCAAGGGGCTCAGAGTGAAACTTCCTCTGTTCCTAAATAAAACAGGTGGGAAGCCTACTGGAAACTTACTACACCTATTCAGTTACTGGTTTGTCTTCATAATTAAATGCAACGCTGATTTTTGGATTTTGCTTTTTGGGCACAGGCTGGGAGGGACTTCACAAAAGGATTAGCTCCATGGAAGAAATGAAGGATCCGGGAAACTACGGACCCATCGGCCTGACCTGGGAAAAACCCTGGAAAGGATAAGTAGGGATTTGTGCTGGAAACCCTCTTTCCCAGACACTTGGGGCGAATGTCCTCTGGTTGGCTCAGCTCAGCAGCTCACAGGGAGCTTCTCTCTCCAGATTCCAGACTTCCGCACTCGCTCCTGACCGCTTCTTGGCCATTAGAAGACACAGCAGATGACTGCAACTCCCATCATCCCTTTCCACTGGCGAAGGAATGCTGGTGCCCAATTGCACAGGGCTAGTTACAAGACTGAACAGCTCAAGCCTGGGTGTCAGGTGCAGCAGCTACAACCAACAGCAATTATTTCCTGCATTCCTCCAAGGGAATCCTCCACCTGTCCGGGTCACAGCATGGGCGGGTGTGTGTCCCGAAGGAAACCTGCGGGTCCCCATGGCCAGAACGGGGCCCCCCCTCAGTTCCCCAAGTGGACTCTCCTCCGTACTCCAGGCTGTTTCTAAGGCCAGTCAGCAAGGAGTGAATGTGTACAACGGACCAAAGGGCCAAAGAACAAACAGGGTTTTCTCCATCTGCCACTGCACTGGAATTGGAGGCCACCCAAGGAAACTCACATCTGATAAGGGGAAGTAGCATTTCTCCACCCAGCGTGTGATCCGCCAGCTGAACACCCTGCCAGGGATCTGGGGTTGGCTGCTGGTTGAGCGGGCTTCCACAGGAGGACAGACCAGCTCCTTGGGGCAGGCCCCTCAGAGGCCCCAAAGCTTGAGAACCGGGCCTGCCCATGGGTACAGGCAGCCCACCTCCACCTGCCACATCCAGGGGAGCCCCACTGGGTGAGGACCTGCCTGGACCTCCTCTCGGTAGGCCACTGGTTGACCACCCTGCGTGAGAGAGAATGCTGGCCAGGGAGGCTGAGTCGATCTCTCTTCTTCTTCGGTTCAGGTCAGCATTATTTCCGTGTTGAAGGTTGTTTTTCCTTCTGTTCAGTCACGCCCGATTCTCAGAGCCTGGCTGGACAGGAAGGCTTTTCGGAAGTGGTTTGCCATTACCTCCTTCCCAGGGATCAGAGAAATAGGGGAGGAAAAGGGATTGAGTGGTCAGAACAGCACATACAAGATTAAGATTCTTTGTCAGAAACCATTGTGGCTGCTTTGATAGGACTGAGCAGAGTTTAATAGGTGTAGACATCAACTCACAGAATTGCCCTGCCAGGCCAAGCTGGGAATTCTGGGAAGTGAAATCCGCACATTTCAAAGTTGCCAAATTTGAAAACCACTGTGATGGAGTAAACCTGTTGCAGCCAATGCGTAACCCTGGCACTTGGTGGGAAAGTTTCTCCTCTTTGCCACTCTGGCTGGCAAAACTATGAGACACAAAGCTGCCCCTGGTTGGACTTGTATCTCCATGTTCATCCAGTGCATAATTTAATTTCTATTTTTTAAATGTTTACTCTGCTTTTAATGTTGGGTTTGTACTGTCCAAACCTGTTTTTTTTTTTAATTTTAGCTTTGTTACGTCACACAGCTTTGTTAATGGTAATAATTTAAAATTTAATGACCTTTGTAAAAATTACTCTGTTTTGTTTTGTTCAGGACTGGTTGCAGCAAAAAACAAAACACCACCACCATATGTTGATGCACAGTTGCTGGAACAACTTCAGGAAAATTTCTGGGGCCACAATGTGCATTTCACCACACATTTCTTTTTAGTCAGATCTCATGCAGTCAGAGATCTTTCTTTAATTAGAGTCTACATGAGGTTACAGTTCTAACATTTAAGATCTGCACGAACGTATGCAATTCATCAGCCTTCTTGAAGCAATCCATTTTAGGCAAATAGATGAGATGGGCGACACATATATCTAATAAATACAAAACGAGCAAAACAAACAGGTCACAAGATAGCTACAATCATTTCCATCCCACAGAATTCTCCATTGGGCAAAAAGGGTTAGGAATCAAAATCAAGCCATCAGGATACCTCATTCTCAGACAGCATGAGAGAAGAACTTAATGGCATCTTATTAGGTCCAGGGTGATGCTCGGTTTCACTTGGGAGAAACCCAAAAATAATGGTTGACCCCCATTTCCACTCCCCAGGGATTTTTGGAAGCCCAAAATATATCTGCCTCCTTTGTGGTGGGCACCGATTGCTTGGGCAAAGGAACCAGATGAGTTGGGCAGCCTTTACGGGAGGAGAAGGTCTAAGATGTTCCACAAGGTAGTAGAAGTCAATCAAAACCAACTGAGGTCGAGATACCTAGAATGGGACCCTGGCCCTTTTGGAGAACGAAGACGGTGCCCAAATCTCCTCCTTTGGTCTAGAGCCTCACTGCTCTATGACTAGACTTGGTTTTTTTACAGAAGGCTTTAAGAACAGCAGGAGCTCTGCTGCTCAGGACAACTCTTACTGGAGTTGTCCTTAGAGGAAGTGAAGATGCTTCTCAGAGCATGGAATCCCTGCAGGGGAAGTTGTTGACCGAATAGCAGAGCTGGAGCAGGCAAAGTCTGGATGTTGGTCCTTCCCTTTGCAGATCCTAAATACAGCAAATGCATTTTTATGGATGTATTGATGGGTGATCAAACTCATCCTGAACACTCTTCTTCGGATGGGAAAGCCTTGGGGGTGACATTAAGGCCTGCTTGTCACATTTGGGTGGCCAGGAAAAATCTTGTGTGCAAGCCAGAACACCAAAGCTGATCAGAGAAAAGGCTCCACCACAGTTTCCTGCCTGTTATACAAGCCAGCCACAGATCCAACTGGCCTCCTGTTGATTTCTCCTAGGGAAGAACTGGTCCAGACTGGTTTCTCAAGGTACACTGAGCCACCAATAAGGCAACCACATTTTAGGCCAACAGGTTGTGCAAAGTTACCTCACTGATTCTGATTAATGTGTCGTGAGAATCCAGAGGTCAGTTGAGGAAGCTGTCATTAAACTTGGTAAGCAGATTGCACTAAGGAAGTTCTTGAGAGGAATTTTGCTTCTCATCCTGAGAAGATGAGACTCCCCATCTCATATCCGGAAGTCCAGGCTGACAAGGATGTTTGCAAGTGTGGTCAAGAAAGTCAGCATGGGGGCCACGATAGCATGATTGCAGCCTTGCCTGATGCTTCTGTCACTGCACACAAACATTGTCAAGGTATAGGATATGCTTGCCATCCTTGGCCACTAAGCAAAACACCCTTACCCAATGGCCAAATTAAAGGCCATGGGAATTGAATGAAAGTAGTTAACATTTTAAAAACTAGAATGTTATGATGAGTCTTAGGATACGGGGGGAACTGGGCTGGGGGGCATTGCTTCTGAATAGATATTTAGAAGATCACGGTGGGTATTTTCCATGCTGGAGATGCCATAAATTTGAAGGAGCATTGGAGCACATGCTTTGGGCACAGCCACTGGTAAGTCCTGTTTTGTGCTTGGACCAAGTTCTGGGCTCAGTTGTGGTGGTAAGTCAAGGATTACTTGTGGTAAGCTGGAATAACAGCCCTGAAAACTTGCCCTTTGTCGGAGCCCTCCTGAATGCTATTCCAAAACGGAGCAAGATGGCTATAATTTCATCAGGGTTGAAACTGGAGAACACGTTTCCAGCAGACACACGGCCTGAGAGATGCAGGAAAATGCTTGCTTAGGATTCAGTTCACACGGAGCAGAACCAGTTTGCTCAACAGCCACTTGACAAAACGCTCCCACTGCCTGGTTTGTGCAGCACCCAAAGCAAAGCAGAGACTCCTGGCTGGGCCCTCTGGGAAACCATGTTCACACAGTGGGCTGAGCCCAGGTTTTCTAAATAAACACAGCGGACAGGGTCCCAGGGCATATGAAGCAATAAGTGGTGAGTTTCAAGTTGAAGTGGCCAGTTTCCTACCACACACTAAGCTTCAGTACACCAACCACTTTTCAGTTTAATCTGAGCCTAAATTACAAATATCAGTGATTTTCTTCTGGTACCGTCTCTGCCTGACAGGTAACTTACAGGAGCAAAACATACTGGATGAGTCAGGTGTGGGCCACCAATTGTACAGACCCAGCTCGTTGTTTGTTGTTTCTTCTTCTTCCTTCTTCTTCCTCTTCTTCTTCTTCTATTTCTTCTTCCTCTTCTTCTTCTATCTCTTCCTCTTCTTCTATTTCTTCTTCCTCTTCTTCCTCCTCCTCCCTCTTCCTCTTCAGCTCACCCCAAATGCTGGTGTGCAAGGGGGTCTCTTCTGCTGGGGGAGCAGACTTGGTTCCTTCCACCAGGCCCCCACCTGGCAGAGATGCACCTTTGTGAAGAGCTCTGTGCCTGGGGGCTTCCCTGAGCCTCCCCCCCCACCGACAAGGCCCCCTTTGTGCCTGGCTAACTAGGGGCAGCCGGGAATGGTTGGCAGTGGCCAGAAGATGCGTCAGGCCCCCCGGAGCTCCTACAGCACGATCCCTCCCAGCCTGGGCAACAAGGAGGCTGCAGCCAGAGACTCTGATGGATCCCAGGGGCTTCCCCACACGGGACGTTCCACGTGTGGCAAAGCTTAAGCAGTTCCTTTGAGGGCTTCCTGCACAAAGGGCTCATTTTTACCCCAATTAATCCTCTGTATTCCCTGGCTACAGGCCACGCTCAGCTCCCACGTCATGATCCGTGTGAGTAACATGCGGCCTTGCCCAGCTGGTGCTCTGGCTCCAGGGCTCTCCAGCCACTCCAACCCTGCCTCTTGCGCAGTGGCCCTCCTGCCGTCACACCTGCCTGCGGGAGCACGAGGCCTGGGCCTGGGCTATGGTGTCCACAGGGGCTGGCAAAAGAGGGCACGAGGGTGGCCACCCTGGAAAAGAAGGGAGAGCTCCGGCCCCACTGCCATGGCCGCCATCTTTGCCTTCTCCTCAGCCTGAAAAGCCAGGAAGCGCAGGGAGCCCTTTTGCAGGAGGAAGCCATGGCTGGAGCGGGGGACCAGTGAGAGGAATCCTGCGCATCTTATTGCTGTGCCCGGCTTTGGCTCTCGTGCTAATGGCTTGCTCAAACCATAATTTTTAATAAACCATTATTGGTTAGATGTTTTGTTTTGTTTTTTAAGTAAACTTTTGCTGTCCAAGTTCCTCAGCCCTGGGCAGCTCCATACATCACCCAAAGCCAACATCAAACAATTCACACCTGGGCTCAGTGGTGTGAACCGTGGTTCCAGAGCAGATAAATCGGGGTGCAAAGGGAATCTCCTCTTCAGGGCTGATGTGGTGAGCCCCACTGTTGGGGCAAAGAACCACCGTCCGTTGGTGTGTGTATTTTAACCCTTCCAAGTTCTGAATGAGCGGTGCCTTCCTGCCAAGTGTCAGAAGAGCTCAGCTTGGCCTGGGCAAAACTGCAGAACTAAATGCACAGAGAGAGAGAGAAAGAACGTCCGGGGGGGGGGAGCAGGGGGGGCAGCACAAGACCTTCACCCTGCCTCAACATGAGGCCCCTCAGAGCCGGTATTGGCAGCTTCCACAAAGCCCTTTTTGGCTCTGAGTGAAAGGAAGGGTAAGGGGGATTCCCTTCCACTCAGAAAAGGGTGGAGAGGGAGGGGGGTTTCCTGGATCCCAGCCAGTGAGTGGATCAGCCCTGCAGGGTCTTTCAGCCCCTTCAGAAAGGAACGGATTTCCAACTGTCTAACCGGCGCAGTTCCAGCACTTGGGTTTCCTTTCTAGCCCTGCCATTGTTCTACAGACGTTCGAGTTTAGTGTCCTAATGTTACCCATCTGGAGGCCGTTGTGTCAAGCGGTCCCTGAGTGGCTGGGTTTGTCCCACATGCCACAACCCCAGCCCTGCGCTTGCCTGGCGTGCTAAAGGCCCGTCCCGCAGGCCGTGACTCACAGGTGGCTGCGAGGGAGCAAGAGGGGCGAGTGAGGAAACGGGGCTTGTGACTGTGTGATGCTAGGGAAGGGCACGGCGGTTGTGACAGACACCACAGCGGGTATTTTGCTGTTTTAACACCAGTGTGGTGGCCAGCGAGGGCCTTTGAATCATGGCCTGGTTGAGCATGCAAAAGGAAGTCGCCAGCCAGCCTCCTGGGGGGGCGCCCCCTCCCCCGTCCGTGCCAAGTGGTTCTGCGTGGGTGGGGCTGCTGCTTCCGCTTGGACACGCACCCTCTGACCCCACAAACAGGCAGGGATGAACTGGGGCGACAGAGCCTCCCAGACTGGGGGTGGGGGGGGTGGGGTGGGGGGCAGAGGGAGCCAGCAGCCCCTGGCCGCCTTCTGTTTTCTGGACATTCAATCCACGGCAGCCATTTGGGGAGCAACGCAGCCACTCTGGCAAGCAGGGCGGTGACAGAGCAGGTCAAAAGAAGTCAGAATGGCAGCCGTGAGGGAGCAGCCGGAGCTCTGCCTGGCGCGCACAAAAGGCTGGAGGGGGGGCTTCCATTCGGCCTCCTTGCCCTTCCCCCCCTCCACACACACACACCCTGCGGGGCTTCCCGGGGGCAGCCATTTTGTGAGGGCGCCCCCTCATCAGGTTGCAGGCCCTGAACGCGGCCAATGGGTCGGCCTTCTGCTTCCAGGGAGGTGGCCGTCCTCCTCGAGCCCTCTTGCCTCCCCTGCCTCGGTCCCGGCACCGGGCTCCTTCCAGGAAGGGACGGTTTCCCTTCGGCATGCCTGCCTCTCTTGCTGGCCAGAGCCAGAGCCAGGCCGAGCGCCGCCCTGCGCTTGCCTGCCCGGTTGGGCCCGAGAGGTCTTTAGGTAAACACCACCACCACCCGGGCAGCCCACGGGCAGAGGAGCAGAAAGATCTGCTTTGCCGGCTGCTCGGGGCAGGAGGACTGGATCGTGAGGCTCGGCTCAGAACTACGGCGGCAAGCTTCACGTGGGGCTGCGCTGGGGGATGGCTGCTTCCGAGCCTCCTTCTGGATGCTGCCGCTGGCTGCCACCTACAGAGCCCCACGTGGCAGAGCTGCAAGCTGGTCTCCCGTGGCACCTGCTCCCTAGGACCTCTGGCATTGAGGGCCAGCAGTGAAACGAGGCCCGGCATTGGGCTTTCTCTCTCAGGCACCTCTCCCCCTCAAAGAGAGCCTGCCACCCCCTCCAGCCCACGTTCTGGCAGGCCTTAAAAACTTGGTGGTTTCTCCTGACCTGGGGCTGGTGGTGGTCTTGCAAAAGAAGCAGGTTGTCTTCTGAGGGTCTCCTGCCCCCAACCGCCCTGCTTATTTCATGCTACCTTGACTACTGTTTTAAGTAGGTTCCCATGTTCTTCATTTCTGAAGCTGTCCAGAGCCCTTTGGAGTTGAGCAGCCCAGAAATTTGAATCATAAATAGGTTAGTAATGTTGACTTTATGGAATTCTCAGGCGATAAAACTGGCTGTGGCTCTAGAGGCAGAACCTTTGTGTAGCATCATCTTGAGAAGGTCTGGAGAACAGAGGAAGGTCCGGATGACTGGAAGAGAAAAGGGTTCTTCTTTTTCATTGGGAACTGATGAGAGGGCAGCGCTAGTCTTGCCAAAGTTACTTATCCATCTAGTTTCTTCTTTGATGAATCTTAGGAAAGCTGTAGGCTTAATGCATCTTAATTTCAGCAAAGCATTTGACAAAACATTCTGATTAGCAAGCTAGTTAAACACCTGCAATTAATCCTGCAGCCATCAAGAGGTCATCTCCTGGCTGACAAGAACTGGAGAACTGAAGACAGCTCTGGTAAAAAGTGGAACCAGCAACGACCCCAGGAAAACGAAGAGACATGGAGCAGAAGCTGGGCTGCTTCTCCAGGGCCCATCCGGGACAGGCACAAGGTCAGGGGGAGTCCTGAAGCGTCTTTGAAATTTCTTCAGAATCCCCGTCTGGCAAGGAGAAGGTTTGAGATCGCCCACAAGTGCTCCGGACCAGGAGTTGCCGACCAGTAGCAGGCCGTGGCCTGTTAAGAATGGGGCCGTGGAAGGGGTGGGTGAGCTCCACGCACGAGTGGTGGGAGCACTTGCCTGCCCCTCACACAGAACCTTCCCCTTCCCCCCCCCCACCCCCAGGCTGGCCCACAAAGCCGGAAAGCCTGGGCGAGGCTCCTCCAGCCAGTTGCGGCTCACTAGGAGACTGCAAGCGAGTTCTCTGTGGTGGTTTTAGAGTTCTGGGAGATCAGGGAACAGCCATCTTGCTCAAACTGGGATCAGGACCTTTGGAAGGACACCGAGTTTGTATAATCTAATCTAATAACGTTGCTACATTTG
Source organism: Notechis scutatus (assembly GCF_049901735.1). Lineage (NCBI taxonomy): Eukaryota > Metazoa > Chordata > Lepidosauria > Squamata > Elapidae > Notechis > Notechis scutatus. Next base: position 449,297 of record NC_142015.1, on the reverse strand, counting down.
GAAATAGCTCGTTAACTGCTTTTCCGTTATTAGGAACATTTGGGTTGGCAAGATTTTTACAGCACCAGCCGAGTCTCCTTCAGTCCTTAGAAAAGTAAGTTTTACATATAAGTTTCCTCCAGCAGATGTTATTTTAAAAGCACCCACTTTCATGAGCTGCAACGACGTGAATCTATGGTGGCAAAAATAAGGGCTCTGATAACATCTTTTCTGAAGAATAACTTTTACGCAAACGGCATAATGCATTGCATCTCACTCCAATGTATGCACATTTTATTTAAAGGATGCAACTTCGGCCTTCAAATAAAATTTGCATCTGAGGAAATTTGATCTGCAACATACAAAGGCTTGTCTCTTTTAATAGCATTTGTTCGTCGGAGAAGATGCTACCGGACTCCTTCTGAATTCTGGCTACAGTAGACGAATATAGCATTTTCCTTACCATCTCAGCCATCCATTATATATATATATATATATCTGTGAATTTAAACCAGCTGAGATGCTTCTGGCCAGCTTGGGGGCTCAAAAGGGGCCTTGAAAATTTTAAAGATGACATTTTAATGAGGAAAATGCATGGTGTTTGTATGATTCTTTCCTTTCTAACATATTTACTTATTTTCCTTAGTAGTTAAAATAGATTTTTGTCTTTGTTGGAAACATGAGAGAAAAATGTGGAAATTAGCCATTTAAAGTATTTCATGTGGATTTCTCCGCTCATCTAAGCAATGCAGTTGGAGAAAAAATACTTTCCATTAGAGCATCATTGGCATTATTGTTCCACAGCTGGAAAAAGTTGTGGCAGGCAACTTCCCTGGGAGGTAACTTGAGGTAACTGGCTCTCTCAGGGATTTCCCAGAGGTGGGGAGAGAGAAAGGGGAGCCCCCAGTCCTCTTTGGGGGAATTCAAGAAAAGATGGGACAACCATTTGTCGGAGGTCTCCTGCCTTGGGTAGGGGCTGGAGTAGATGACCTCTACGGCCCCTTTCCAGCCCTATGGTTTTAGGCCTACGTCTCTTCCTCCTCTTTTAAGTTCTGTCAGGAGCCTTTCCTTTCCTGTAGTGCATCCTTAACAATCAGCAATGAAGTCGGTTGTCATTCTTTCCCGTAGGATTTTCAGGAGGAAACGGCTGGCGCCCTTTTTCCAGATTCCTCCTGACTTTCACATGTTTTGAAAGAGGCCTCAGAGGAGGAAAAGATCTGATTATCGAACTGTTTGATGAGGGGCCTCCCAGACCTCCAATCCAGCCTTATGAGGGAGCCCCAGGTGGGGCTGGGACCGAAGCTCAGGTGAGCCCCACTCAAACAGCAGCCTCTTGAGCAGGTCTTCTCAGGCGTAAGAGGTTCCCTGGGACGCCCATTTTATTCCAGTCCTTCCTGTCCAGAGAGAAGATGCCCCGCTGGTCATGCTCCGTTCGGTGTCCTTTCAGTCTCAGTAGCACCTGCTTTGGACAGCAGTTCCCGCTGCAATCATTTTATGTTTGAAAACCGAAAAACCACAGGAGAGGGGCGTGCTTGTACGTCATTTCATGCGCAGAGTTTCAGCCGGGCTTGAACCACACAGGCAAAAATGGAGTTAAGTGATTTGCTCCAAACACACCCAATGGTTGTTGCTGTAGAACGAGCCTCCCTGTGATCTGGTTAGGCTCTGGCCTGGCTTATCTGTTGGAGTGTCCAAGGGGCAGAAACACCCGGTTAGCTCCCCTCCCCCCCCTCCCCCCTCCCTCCTCAGCAGCTGAACTTTGGTCTGCTGGCTGGACCTGCCATGAGGCCTGAAGGTGCTGGGGAGGGGGGAAAGACGGGGTGGGGGCTGCCTTTCTACCATGGGGGGGGACATGACTGCTGGCTGAGATTCAGAGGAGCAAGAAATGACTCTTGGAAGGTAATCTCTTTCGGGAAGGGGATCGCCTCTTCCAGCCTCTTTTGCAAAAAGTCAGCCTTTTTCTAGGCTGCATCAGGATTATTTTTAACACTGGGAAGTCCTGTTATGCTAAAAGGACGCCAGGGCACAAAGCTCTAATGATGCAGGTGCCATCCTCATCTCTCTCTCTCTCTCCCCCTCCCTCCCCAAGATACCTGGCGCTAACCACGCACATCCAGAGCCCAATTTTGAGAAGCACAAGGCAGAATGAGGGCTGGGGGGGGCAGGTCCCAAAAGCAAACAGGTCTGTGTTGCCTAGAGATCCCACTGCAAATATGTCAGCCAGTCTAGCCAGAGCAGTAGGGGAAGCAGATGCCTGGGCCTGGAGCCCCTTCAGAATGCATTGCCCCCTCCCCTTTAAGGCTGGCCGCCAAGGGAGGAGGGCTCCAGGCTTGCTCAGGGTGTGGCTCTGCCTGGGTGGTGGGCTTCCGTCAAGGCCACTGTGGCTCATGGGGGAGGAGCGTGTTAGACCCGCCTCAAAGAGCCCCGGAATCTGCTGGAAATGCCACCTGCGCCCTTGTAGCATCCCGGAGAGGTTTTGGTGAATTATCAAAATATTTCACTTGCACTCATGGCCATACTTGGTTTTGGCTTATTATGATTTAAAAGTTAATCGTGGTTTGTGATGAGGGGGAATTCCTGTAGCCATACAGCTGCCTGTTGCTGGCTCCCTTTTTGGGGCCAGGTGGCCAAAAGCACTCCGGTCACTCCTTTGAGGTGGGAATTGGTAGAACTATTGCACAATGTGGCACAGAATGACAGCTGCAGGAAGAAGGCTGACGGACCGTAGATCGCGACTCTCTGCGGCTATGGTCCGTGCTCTTTCGTTGGAGAGCCCCGATCATTACGATTAGGGGCTGAAGCTGCCTTGGAGGGTCGGCGGAGTAAGGGGAAGCCGCAAGCCAGGTTGGGGGGAGCCGCATCTCCCCCCCTGGGCTTGGTCTTTTTCCCCCCGAAGACGACTGCAGTGGTGGTTTAAAATGGCCACCCCGAAGAGGAGGACTCAGCTGGATTAAGATTTGTGCAGGAGGGAAGAAAGAGGTGGATAATATCTGACCCGGGACAACTGGGCAATACAACTAAACAAAAGCACCCCGGGATTAAGGTAACATGGAATTTTTAAGAAAAGAAAAGTGAGCGGCGAAATTACAAAGGGACAGGGGGAAAAAAAGAAAATATTTTTGACAGCTAAGCGGGGCTTTGAACCGGGAAAGGAAGAAGCTGAAACTAAAGATTTAACTAAATTGGACTAAAATATTTTGGGAATAAACAGGCATAAAATAAAGCTGGACTTAAGATTGTCAAAAAATAATAAAGTTTACAAATTGGAGACTGGACTGTGCTGGAATATTGAGGTTCGAAAAACCCTAAATAAAAAAATAGGGGGAAAAGGTGAAGACTTTGTATAATGGAGAGTGCCACCTTTTGACAAAAACTTGACCTCAAACAAAAGGGAAAGCATCCTGTTTCTGAATGAACTTGTGTGGATATAACATTAAAGAAATATTGAAACAAAGTAAGAATCTTAGAAAGTGGAAGCAAAACCAGAATAAAGAAAAAAGCAAGGAAAGACTGACTGTGGGATTGATTGATGTTTTTGGTATAGACCCTGGGCTGAAATAATTGAGAACTTTAGAAAACTGAAAGAAGAAAGAAGGAAAGTAAAAGTGTTTTTTTTTTGGGTGGACTTTAATAATCATAAAATATAAGAGTGTGTAATGATGATCTCTCTTCGGGAATTAAAAATGGAACTTAAAAATATGAGAGAATTACTACAGGAAAAAGGCGAATCACTTTGCTCTGTGTTAGAAAAAATGGAAATGGTGATTGAAGAACAAGAAGAAAGAGCTTCAGAGGAGGAGGAGTCGACTCAAGGAGAAGACATTTTAAATAGACAATTAACACAAAGAACACTACAAAGAAGTGGGGAAAGAAGGAAGGTTAAAAAGTTGAAATTTAAGAAGGCAATCAAAAGGGGGAATACCTATGAAGTCAGGAAAGGCAGAAAGACCCAGCAGAAAAGGGGAAAGGAAGATATTAAGAAAGAGAGGGATATAAACTGGAATGAGAAAAGATATGGGGAAAAGAGGGGGAGGAGAAGCAGTAAGAAACAGGTGCATGAAATAAAGAAATACGGAAATAGTAAAATGTTGAAAAATTGTTTTTTCAGAGATAATGGTTGATGAATTAAAAAGGGGATTCTGCAGGATGACAAGGGGTAATAAGAATATTTCTGCAATTAAAAATATTTAGAAAGTAGGGTAATATAGATACTGGTAACTCTTATTAAAATTCAAGGCGGGAAAATATGCTGCGGAATCCAAGTGAAAAGATGGAATTATTATTGTAACTTCTTAAAAATAATGGTTTATTGGGAATCAAGATGAGGGAATAAAGGTATATTTTAATCATTGAGGTGTCACACTCAAAACAGTAAAAGGGGGGAAACCTATACTTGTGTGTTTTTTAGTGTTAAAAGTTGTATTAATCTAGAATTTATAAAAAGAATGTGTAATGGAAAGGGAATATGACAGACTAAAGAACCAACTAAATTAATAAGTTAATATAGACTATTAAAAGCAAGGAGAGACATTGGTAACTTTTTAATTATTATCATTATCATTATTATTATTATTATTATTATTATTATTAGGCAAACACATATTATCTTTATTTTTAAAATAAATATTAAAGGATTATATTTGAAATAATTGAAATGAAACAAAAAGCTGCTTCGATTGAGATCAATGAAAGAGGCTAGAATTAATGTGTTTGTTTCTCTCCTTACTGAACATTTGGAATGGAAAAGGTAATAATAGAATTAAGTATGCATATATGAATGTATAATTGCTGTCATATTTGTATGTAAAGGTGATGACCCGGAAATATGTTGTCCACTAAGAGATTTTTGTTTTTAATGTGAAAAACTGAATAAAATTTGTTTTTTTTTTTTTTAAAAAAAAGACAGCTGCACAACAATGCGGCCTTCCACTGGATGCAGCCCCGCCTTTTCGTGGCTCTCGCCCCCCACAAAGCATCAAGGGGGGGGTCCCTGTCACCAAAGGTTTGCTCAGCCGAATATCTTGTGACTGAGTCACCAACCTGTGCTTGGGCAACAGGGTGTAAACACAGCTCTTCTTAACCATGTAGTAACTGCAGTGCATTCCAGGTGCTCCCAGTTGGTTTTTTTACAACCTGTTCCAGACTGGCTGGTTTGCAGTTCCTGGTCTGCTCTGCTTCGCGAGAGGGAGGCAGGCCATGGGGCTCAACTCATTCCCAGGAGTTTTCAGAGTGAATCAGCACTGGCTGGCAAAGATCGACTCCTCTGACCTCTAGATTAAGCCGGGTTCTTCGGGAAACTGGAGCCAAGTAGATTTAAGGCCATTCATTACTGAGCCTTCCTGATCTCCAGGGATGGTAGTGCTGGTGGAGGAAGCCACCTGGGGTCAGCACAGCCCACAGTCACCTCTTGTGCATCATGAGACTGTCATGCAAATGAGGGGGAAATTCACACTGGTGGGAAGGATCATGCCATTTTCTCTCCCGTCCAGGGGACAAGGGACAGGTGCTGCAGGAGTCCAGTATCGGTGCACCCCCTCAACTTCCTTTCCATCCCTATTACTGGGATAATGAATTGGACTATGGTTTGTTGAACAAGCCGTGCGTACATAAGGGCAGCATTCCCATGAGGTTTAATATCTAGACATGCTTATCCAACAACTCACGACTGACAAATTGAGTCATGTAATCGTCCTCTCCTTTAAGCCATAAATCAGGGACATTTTTAAGGGCAGAGTTGAAATATATAGGTTATAACACGATTCCTGCATGGATCTTGTAGTTTTGATCACACACTGCACTAAGCCATGCCTCAATCATTGTCTGTAGAATAAGCCACAACTGGCTGAATCTGTTCTACGCCATATACTAAGCCAAACCGAACAAATCATATTGGCAGAGAATGTGTGAAACCAGCTTATATATGATTTCATTTCAATGTTTTGCTTCTTTGGGAAAGAAAGAAATGGTTCCCACCCCTCTCACTAGAGAGTAATGCGATCCTCCCATTTCCATAAAACCTACATAAATCTGCAGGCCCATAAAAGTCTCCCTTGCCCACCATTCCTGAACTGAAGGTTTAGAGGAGACTGTTGTCTTGGGTCCCCCACATGAAGCTGTGCTGCCCAGAGAGTTTGATGCAACCCTGATGAAGGGAGGGTCCTTCCGACACTCTCCCCACCCCTCTTCTGCTTCTGGGAGCTGAGCTCTCCTTGGCACGCCAGGTGCCCCCAAGGTCCTTCTCGGAAATGGAGCCTCTCCGTTGTGGCGAGCGGAGCTTTCCTGCTGCTGACACCCCCCCCTCTCTGTCTGTGATATCGGTGTTCCTTCCGCGGGTGGGTGGCCTGCCTGGCCAGATGGGCTCCGGCTGATGACTTCAGCCTAGGCTCACTGTCAAAGCCTGTGGGGCCCCTCTGGAAATGACCTCACCCTCTGCAGACTCGCCTCTGGGCCCGATTCTGAAGGCCAGAATGAATGGCTCCTTTCTCTCCAAGCTTCTCCTCTTGCACGAAGGCACCTCAGCAAGGCTGCTCTGCCACAAGGCCTTGGGCTCCAAGCCAAGGGGGGAGAGGTGACCCCTCGGGCAGCAGACGTGTGGGGAGGGTGGCCTGGCTCCTGCCCCAGGGACCCCCGGCCGGCAAGGGCAGACCCGCTTGCCACCCTCTGCTGCCTGGGCACCATGGCCGGCCGGTCAGCTTCCCTGCTCAGGAGCCCGGATGGTTGCCAACTGTGGGCCTGGGGTGGGCCCTGGCCGCCTTCTAATGATGTAGTGGAAGGTCTGAAGGTGAAGTTATGCACAAAGTATGCCATGACGCATAGCCACATGCTCGGGATTCCATCATTTTTTCCTCAGCTTTATATATATGTGTGGTTATTTATGGCCGCTTTGGAGGCCATGTTATCTTTTGCAGCTTTTGTGAGCACCGAGAGGAAGAGGGGAGCGTTATGAGCCCCAATGAGGCCATCCTTGGCCTAGCGGTGTGAGGGACAACACCTTCACTTCACTTGCACAATGACATCGTATTGCTAATGGAGCAGATCCCGCTGGGCCATCGGAGACCCTGCATGGGATCCTGTGAGCAGCTTGGCCATCACGGTGCTAAGCCCGTGGGATCCTGGGGGCCCTGCTAGATCGTTGGCAAAGCAGATCGCAGGGCCAGCCTTGCCCGGCCCATTTTAACTTAACCCTTCAGGGCAAAGCCAGCTGGCCTCCGTGGCCCCCACAGGCCTTCCAGAGGGAATCCGTGTAATGGCAGAGTGGGAAGGGACCTTCTGCTTCCTCCCTTCATTAGCCACTTGGGGCCCAAGTCCTGGCACAAGGACTTCGCCCACCAGCTACAGGACAAGCACCAGGTGGTGAGCTCACCTCCACCTCGCACGACTGCCGTCCCACATTTTCGCAACTAATGACCTTGCGCATCCAATCACACTTGGTCAATAAATTATTCTATTCCATTCTATTCCGTTTAATTTCTATTTCTATTCTATTCCTGTTTTCCTTGGTTCGCACAGCTGGCCTGTCGTTTTAGGGTTGCGTTTCCTTTTAAGGGAGAAGCTCCTCCTGCTCTCAGGGCGGGGTCACCAGGGTGCCTCACAGCTTCGTTCTGGCCTCTTCAGGGCCCGCAGAGCACAACAGCCCATCTCATCCCGCTGAGGTCCCATATTCCTGGTCCTGGCGGAGACTCACGGGCGATGGAGCCCAACAGCTCGCAGAGGCCCAGCATGCTCCCATTGCGCCTTAAGGGAGCGCAGGGAGGACCACGACCTCCCTGGGCCGAATGCCTGATCCACAGAGGAGATATTCTCATCCCGAGCAGCCCCTCCCCCCATCACCCATACTCACCTTTTCCCCTCAGGGAGCCTGGGCTCCTTCTGATCACAGTCGCTCTGACCACTCAGCCACCACCACTGCTGAGACACACACACACACACACACACACACACACACACACGCTCCAAATGGTCCTCGGGAGGAGAGAAAATGCTGGTGGGAGGGGCAGCCTGCTCGCTACACCTGAGCCAGGTGTCCTTAACCTTTGTGGTCCCCCATTGAGGGTAGAGGGCAGGGGACGCTCCCCAAAATCTTTTGTGGTAGTAGCCAAAGGGTAGCCGGCAGCCAAGGGTCTGCCATCTGCTGGCCTGCCCCTTCTCCCCCCAGAAAGCATCACCGGGTGAAGTCATCTGGGCCCTGGGAGCCAGGAATGCGACCCTGCTAATTGTGGAGGTTGAAGTCATGCGAAAGGCACACACTCAGCCCCCCCAGGGCCCCCCAGCTCCTGGAGGCTCTGCAGGCGCTGAAATATCACCCGAAGGCACGAAAAAAAGCCTTGCAGGAGGCCCCCGAGCGGCTGGCAGGGAGTAGCTCAGCTCCACCTGTCCCCTGGATTGCCTGCCCCAAACAGGGGGGAGATATGTGCAAAGGACCCGCCTTTGGTTTATACCTGCTCATCATCTGGCTGCGCTCTTCATCCGGATTTGCTGGGTGGGGAAATGTTCTGAAACGGCCCTTCCCTGGATTGATGATGCAGCACTGCCCACTCCCTTACGTAGCAAAAGTTGATCCAGCCAGATACAAAAAGGGGACATCAGCAGATTTGAAGAATGCTTAACGTTTGAGGAAGCCTTTCCTTTTTTTCAGAATTATTTTTTTACGTTTGGGGAACTTCAAAGCTAGTTTAACGTCAACAGAAGATGCTTCTTGGATACTAAACCTCTGGGGTGGAGGAAGGAGTGGAAAAGTGGCTGGCGGAGGAATGGAGAGAGCCTCTCTTGCCGTTTTTGGGAGGTCTGGCAAAATACGCCCTCCCGGCCTGGTGAGAGGCATGAGAAGGTTCTGGGAGAATTCTTCTTGCCTGGCTTCCCATCGGGCAATGGTCCCTCTTCTCTCCCGCTCCAGATGATCTGGGATAACCAAACACACCCACAGGTTGCCGTGGAGATTCTTCATAGTGAATATCAATAAACTTCTGAGGAAAACCACAGAATAAGGAAGGAAGCAGGCAAGCAAGATAAGCGAGACAACCAAACTCGCACAAGGTCCCTGATCAGGCCGAACAAGCCTTGCGTTCACTTCCTTTGAAAACCATCAAGTCTTATGATTCCCTTCCTCATGAAGAAATACGAGGATGGCACAAGCATCTTGCGTTGGCTGAAGTGGGCCCTGATTCCAAGCCCTCATGTTGTGTGATGCGGCCCAGACATCCACTTCACCCACTTGGGCAACTGTAGTGGGCTGACAGCTACGAGCCATCTGAAAATCACACATGATCCGGCCACCAAATTGCCATTTTGTTCTTATCCACATTGCTTCACCATTGGCAGCTATTAAGGTTCTAATGATTTTATAGCTAAGTTGGGCTGGGTTACACTCACAATCTGAGCATTGCCCTGCAGAGGAGGCAGGGTGGTTGTTTCAAGCAGTCGTGACTGTGGATGCGCTCAGTGGCTGCTAGGATCAGAATCCGTGTCAGTCCCAAGCCAAGTGCTGGGAAGGTCCTCAGGAGAGGTCATCATCCTTGGCTGCTGATGACAAGGAGTCTCTGTCTTCACAGTGGACATCTGGTCGGCCATTTTGGGAATAAGCTGGTGGAATAGCTGAGCCCTTGGTTTCAGCCAGGACATCTGCTACATCTTTGTTTCTCAGTGTTAGCAACTTTGAGAGGTGTGGACTTCATCTCCAAGAATTCCCCAAAAACACTGTCCTACGTGTTCTTCTCTTTACATACCATATTACTGAAGACTAAAGATATATCTTTACCCAACAGGACTAAACTTGGCACTGAATTAATCCATTTTCTCTGCGTGCACAATATGTTGACCCATCAGCTAATTAAACAGGCTGGTTTCACACACTAAGGAGGCACAAAAACACAAATTAACACTAATCAAGCGTAGGGTCCCGCTTGAATGCACCTGCTAGATTACTGAAGGTCCTAATTAAACTTATGTTGGATAGGCCCCAGTGTTCAAGTCGGTCAAAATCCTTCTGAATTTTGAGTCTGTCTTCCAAAGGGTTAGGTATTGCTGCCAGCTCGGTGTCATCTGCAAATCTGATGAGTTCCCCTTCTATTCCCTAATCAAAAGCATTTATGAAGCTGTTGAAGAGCACTGGCCCTCAAACAGAGCCTTGAGATACCCCACGGCATGCTCCTCTCCATCTAGATGTCGTTCCATTGAGGACCATCTACTGAGTGTGACTGGCCAACCAAACGGGAGTCCATCTGGTGGTGACATTATCAGTCCCACATTTTTCTGTCTTATCAAAAAACAGGCTGTGGTCTGATTTGTTAGGCCTTACTGAAGAAAGTAAAGTAAATGCTTACTTTAAGACACTTCACTTCCGGAATGCCCCAGGGAGCAAGGGAATTTTGCGGAGATGAAGTCCACATGTCTTAAATGGTTTGGCCAGTAAGGATAGAACCCCAGTTTCCTTCAACTTTCAGACATCATTGTATATCCAACACTAGTTTCTTTTAAAGCACACCCTCCCCCAGGTAAAGTTTTGGACACACAGAGATCAGCAGTTAATATAGGTGGCCCTCGGCTGATGAGCAGAATTGAAACTTCCATCGGTAAGCAATGCAGTTCTTAAGTTGTACCTGATTTTACAGCCTTTTTGACACAATTCTTAAGGGAACCCCATGGTTGTTAAGCAAATCTGGCTTCCCCGTGGATTTTGCTTGTCCGAACCCAGAAGTCGCACATGCTGATCCCAAGAGCCCAGAAAGCTGCAGTCGATGTAACTGCCAGTTGCCTGATTTTGATCATACGACCACGGGGAGGTTCACTAAAGAAATGGCCGTAAGTCATCGATACAGCTACCGAATGCGCAATGCATCACAAGCTACTATGAGCCCTTCCCAGCCCGCCCCCTCCAGGCTGAGTCCCAACGCCCAGCCATATAAGGCCTGGCCGTCAGCCAAACTCTTGCAGCAGGAGCCCTGAAGGCCTACGGATGCCTCCCCGTGGGAATCTGTGGAAGGCTCTTGCAATGACCTCATGGCCCTTAATTTTAGAGCACCGCCTAAAGACTCGCGGAGTCCCGCAGAGACGGCTGAGCTCTCCTTCTTTGGGTGAGGGACGGCCACTGGGATCCAGCTGTTCCTCGGGTGGCCTCTTCTTCTTCTTCTTCTTCTTCTCCTCCCTTGTGCTTCCGAGCTATTTTCTTCCTCCATTCACTGCTGTCATTTATGACTGCAGGCATTCCTAGGCCAGGAGGGTCTTCCTACCCACCCCTCTCCTCCTGGGGTGGAGGGGGGCGAGCCCTCGGCAGAGAATCAGTTGTCCTCCTACTCTTTCTTTGCCAAGAGGCTTCTTGCTCTTGTGGGCAATGGAAGGGGTGAGGTTCTGGCAGGAGTAGCACAGAAGGGCTACTCTGGAATAGCTTTTCCACTCTCAGAACATAAAACTGGTCCGTGTTTTCCTCCAGATTTGGGGGGCGGGGGGGAAGAGAAATTATGCAGCAGCAGCAGCGGAAATCCAAAACCGAGAAGTGCACAATAAAGCACTCAAGAGTTTGGAGAGACACTTTGGTCTCCTTGGAACAGAGACTCAGGCCCGATCAGATGATGCAACAGGCAGCGGCTTTTTGCTGAGCCTTGAGCCTCCAGCCCTGCAGCCAGCCATGTCCGTCGGCCAGAAGCTTCTGCCACCTTTCTCCCTTGGGAAGTCCCCCCGGGGTGGCCCTGCCCCTGCCGCCCTCCTGAGACAATTGTGACAAGATTACTTCAGTCAAGGCAACAACACGCCTCCTTGGATTTAATGGAGGCTCCCAACGGGGCAGCCTCGGGACCTAACAGGGGGAGCTGCCTTCAGCTCCAGGCTTTGTGTATTGCACGTGAAAAGGGGGCGGGGCTGTGATAGTGTAGTTGCGGCCACCATCTTGCCTTTTTTTGACCCTCCCCGTGGATTTTAGACAAATTGCGCATTAAGACATTAAAAAAAACGAGCAGAGCTTCATTTTCCATCTTGGCCTTGCTGGCTGTCCTTTGTAGACACCTCTGCAGCCTCCTCCTGGGTTCCTCCTACGGGACAGTCATGGGAGGCCAGTTGGCCTCGGGACCATCTCACTCCCCAGTGGCCCTCGGAGGCCTTTTGGGGGCCCCGGCTGGGGAGGAGAGGTGGGCTCACAGCTTGCAGGCTTTTTCTGTTTTGCAAGAAAATAGCCCAGGTGTTTTGGCACCCATCGTTCATTCCATTCCTATGGAAATAAACCTCTGAAGCTCTGATCTGGGACCTCTGAAGAAGTTGGACATCCAGAGCCACAAAAGGACTTGCTGGCAAAGTCGAAGCTTCGAAAGTAAAACCAAAACATTGCAGGACCGACCTCAAATCCTTCTTTCCGGGTTTAAACTTTGCACGTGGCTCCCCCTGCTGGAGCCCCTTGGTGGTGGTAGTTGAGGCCCCAGTTCCTTTCCAGGAGGTGGTTCCTGTTCACGCCCCCTGTGGAAGGTCTGGGAGTAAAGCGGGGAGGGAGGCCGTCTACTACTTAGCCGCCACCAGCAGAGCAGGAGGAGGCCAAGAGAAAGCGGGAGAAGCGCTTCCGGCTTTTCCTTCCAAGGTTGGAGGCCGGAGCGGAGAAGAGCAGCTGGGGGAGACAAGGGCAGAGCAGAAGGCCTGCTCCGGGCAGCCCCCCTTTTTCTTCACTCCCCAGGCCACAGGGACTCAGGCGGCACCCGTGGAGCAGCTTAGGGCTTTTTTCCCCCTTTCCTTTAGGCCCAGGTAAACGAGCCTGGTTTCTACTTTCCTATGGGATTCCAGTCTTGATTTGCGGCTGGAAATCTTTCCTCCCATTCCCACTGAGGATAGACAGCCTCCCCCTGGGGAGCTGGGCTCCCTCACCCAGGACAGCTGTGGCAGGAGGGCCTTGGGGAGGGGCTTGGACAAGAAGGACCCCCAGCTGCCTTCCAGCCAGAGGTCTCTAGGAACCAGTGAGAGACCGGAGTGTTTGTCCTGTATTAATATTATAGCAGTTAGAGGCGGTATAGGTGATGCCTCCTCCTCCTCCTGCCTCTCCCAACAACAACCCTGCAAGGTAGATTAGAGAGAGTAACTGCCTAGAGTCCCCTCGGGAGCTTCCACGGGTGAGGGGAGGATCTGGTCTTGGATCCCAGATCTGGTTCCCCCCCCCAGCTTCACAGCGTTGTGAACCAGCCCTTCAAAACTTCAGCTGGAAACCACAGTGGTGGCCTATATTAGCATCTACCTTTCAGAATTTCTTTCTCCAGCCTTTGGAGAGATCGCCCATGCAGACAGGTAGAAAAATGAAACACGTGTATTTTCTTGACATGGAGAGTAGTTCCATCAAGCCGAAAGGCACCGTGATCCATTTTCAGAAGGTTGGAGATGATTGTCATTATTTTTCAGGCGCTGTACTTCTCCTTTAGGCTGTGAAGGCTCCAAAGAACTCTGGTTCTACTTAAGACTAGGGAGGAAGGAAACACAGGGGTGAGTTTCAGATTTTCAGCAGGTAGTAACTCCAGAAAGGCTCCACCTTGGCTGGGTGCCCCGCTGAGGACTGGCATGGCCTGTTGGTTGTCACCCCAGGGAGACTGGTTTCAGTGCTGGCCCTCTGGCCTGGACCAGAGCCCAACCTCCGGCCCTGAGTGGTGCCCTTGTTCATTCAGAAGGAAATGCGGCCGGGCAACCAGGCCAAGGTTTTCAAAGGAAGTCGATCAATGGCTCTCTCAAGCCAGAGTGAGATGTGGCTTCAGCTTCCTTCCCGGGTTTCCAGGGCGTGGTGTGCTCCGTCTGTCTGGGGTTTCCTGAACCTCTTGACCCCTCGCTGCACACACTGGCTCAGTTGTGGGGACTTGTCCACCTACTCTGAGCTTTTGGCTGCCCCAAATTGTATTTGGCCAGGGTGGCATTTTTGCAAGAATTATAAATGAGTTCATGTCTGCAAGAGGCACTTTGAAGACATAATGTGTCTTTTCAGCAGCAACTGTTATTAGCCTTGCAAAAAAGAGACTTCTATTCCAGTTTAGGTTCCATGTTAATTGAAGTTCTTTGACAGCTCATAATACTTAGCATGTACTTCAGGTTGGTAAAGTACTTCTGCTTGATTTAGGCAATGCTGACAACAGACAACAGGGTAGGTCAACCTGTTGCAGATTCCAGCCTGAGGCTAAGGAAGGGGGAGAACTTGCAGGAAACTTTCAAAACAGAGGCCCTTCCAGATTGCGCTTGCTTTACAAGCTCCATTCCTTCCAGAGAGCTGTCCCTTAAAGTGCCAAATTGTTTGGCGAGCAGGATTTACTCCTAAGCAAATGGTACACAACAGCAATTCATTGTGTAGCTCTTTATTTATTACCCATGCTCTGACTCAATGGAGTCAGACCTCGATATCTGAAGACAATTACTTAGGCAATAATCAACCAGCTATTGCAATCTGAAACTCCGTTGCTCCATCTGAGGCCAAGGGAGAAATAAAACCTTGGTGGAAAAGAGGAATGCCTATAAAGGGAGGGACCAAAAAGTCCAGCTAAGCTCTTGCACAAATAAGAGAGGGAGCTTTTGTTGGTGTGATTTGACTCATGATTACATCTCATGACATAACCATGAAACATTGTGATACAATCAGGATTGATCCATGATTATATCACAGTGCAAAAAAGACACTCAAATCTTAGAGTGCAGAGAAGAGGAACAAGGATTACTGGGGGGCTAAAGCCTACGAAGAACAGTTGCAGGAACGGGAAAAGTTTAATGAAAAGAAGGACTAAGGGGTGACGTCAGAGCAGCCCCCCAACACCCTCCCCCCCAAGGTCAACGTCCCCTAATCAGAATAACAGAAGGACAAAGAGCTGGAAGGGGCCTTGGAGGTCTTCTAGTCCAGCCCCCTCCTCAAGCAGGGCACTCTAGACCAGACAAAAGGCGGCTTATCTCTTCCTAAAAACCTCCAGCGGTGGAGAGGAAGCCCTCCCAGGGCTCCGCTGGTCTCGGGAGCTGCTTCTGTTCCCGGGCGAGAGCAAACCCCGTCGAGCCTTCCGGGCCCGGAGCCCAGCCTCCCCTGGCCCCGCCGCCGGGGGTGGGGTGGGCGGGCAGCCGGGGGCGGGGCGAGGGCGGGCGGCCTCTCGTGCTCCGCAGCGCCGGCTCGGTCCGCGGCGGCGTCTCGGCGCGCTCCCCGTCCGGCATGGCGGAGGCTCAGCAGCTGCGGGTGCAGGAGGCCATCGACGGCATGGTGCAGGGCCTGGAGCGGGAGCACATCCGCAAGATGCAGGTCGGTCGGCCGGGCGAGGGGCGGGCGCGGCTTTTCGGGGGAGCGGGCCGCCGGCCGAGCCACGCGGCCTCCCCTCCGGCGCTGGAGCCGGGGCTTCCCTCCCTCCCGCCCGCCCTGGGTCCGTCCTCGCGGGCTGACCGGGGCGCCGCTCCCCTCCCCGCAGGGCCTGATGTTCCGCTGCAGCGCCACGTGCTGCGAGAACCCGCGGGCCTCCATGCAGCAGGTGCACCAGTGCATCGAGCGCTGCCACGCGCCGCTGGCCCAGGCGCAGGCCCTGGTCACGCAGGAGCTGGAGCGCTTCCAGGTGAGCAGGCCGCCCCGCGACGGTCCCTGGCCCAGGCCGCGCGGCCCTCCGCGCTCAGAGAGAGGGGAACGGTCCCTCCTCCCCCTCTTTGCCGAGACTCAGCCCTCCTTTTCCCCCTTGAAACACGAAAGACGAGCCCGCAGAGCTGGGGGGGGGGGGCGCGGGGGGTGTTGCAGCTGCCTTCGCAGACATAGGAACAGGCCAGAGCTTCGGTTGGGCTCCCCGGCTGCCCTCTTGATTGGCTCTGCCTGCTCTGGGCCTCCCTGCCTGAGAAGCAGCCATTGAGGGGGGGTGGCAGAATCATTTGCATCATTGCCCCGCACCCCAAAGGTCCCCCTGTCCTTCTAGGGATCCGGGATCAGTTGGTCTTCCTGTTGCCCGAGGAGACTCTGTGCTGCCCTGTCCCCACCTCTCTCGTTCCCCCCCAGAGCCGCCTCTCTCGCTGCACCATGCACTGCAACGACAAAGCCAAGGACGCCTTGGACTCCGGGAGCAAAGAGTCGCAGGTGAAGCTGCAGCTGGAGAACTGTGTGATGAAGTGTGTGGATGACCACGTGCATCTCATCCCCAGCATGACCAAGAAGATGAAAGAGAGCTTGGCTGGCATCGCTCAGTAGCCCCACCCCTGTGCACAAACCCAGGTCCGGCCAGGAAGGGTGCCATGAACTTGGTGAAACTAGGAAACAAACGTGGGAATACGTCGGGCGCTTTCTTCCGGGTAGGATGGCTGAGGATGCACCCAGCCTGGTGAAAGGAAGGCTGCCGGTTGCCAGAATGGGAAACGGGGCTGGGTTGGGTTTTCTCTGGATATGTTCCCAAGTCCAGGGGATCTCCCTGCCTTGTTTTGACCAACGCTCCCGACCCTTGTGGTGCTAATGGGGAAGGAGAGGTGAAAAGGTGCTTCCTTAGCAGCCCTAAAGTTTGTTCGCTTGTTGTCTTAGCAGGGCAGATTCACTCAGGCCCGTTCAAGTTCATACCTCTGGTGCCCTACAATAAAGACACAAAATGGCTGCTCCTACAGTCCTGCTCAAGGAGGCGGTTGGTTCTGTGCCATGTGATGTAACTGAGTGACAGAAAATACAATATTAAACCTTTTGAATTCTCCAAAGCTGCTGGGACCTTCTATTTGTGCTTTCATCCACATCAAGCAGGTTTTTTTTTTCTTTGACCAGGTAGCAGGTATGGATGTGTGTGCCTTAATACGTCCTGAGTAGGGAAAATGCACGTGTGTGTGTGTGTATCCAGGTCTGGCCAGATCTATGCAGAAGTTTCGTCACTGTTTTGCCACCCACTCATGACAGTGGATTCAAACAGGAAAGGAGCCATCAGAACCTGGAAAGCTAAAGTTTGCTGAGTGAGTCAGAAATGAAGATTTTAAGGGGGTTTTAAAAATGCGACATCAAAATATAAACTTTGTTACCAAAATATGAAGTCTTTTTAGCCACTCCCCAAACAAATGTTTATTAAATTCTTAAAATCTTATGCGGTTTCACATTATTTGCATTTGGCCTATGTTCTGAGTTCATTTCAGTATGGAGAATTTCTGTATTTAGCAGAGTAACCTTATTGGCTACTCTCAAGACATTGTTCTATTAGGGTTTCTTGGAAAAGTGAGCTGGAAAGAATGGTTCCTTCTCTTCATTGCTGGCTGTGGGGGCAGAATAAATAGTAGTGCATATATAAGAAGAAAGGAAATCCTGGTGAGTGATTGACAAAAGTGATTATTTCACTTTTTAATGGAGTGAATTGTCATGGTGCTTAAGGCTTTGTGCCCTAGAATACCACAGATTGTGAAGGGGCAAGAAAGTCAGGTATGGAAACAGAGCTGCAATACCAGCATGGGGAGTGGCCTTTTCTGATTGATTTCTCTCACCAAAGTCCATTTGCTAACAGAGGGATGGCCATGGCGCACTCTCTGAAGGGCTCCAGCATTCCATAACTTTGTCTGTTACTACTTTGCATTTAGCTGTTTTGCTCTCGGCTGTAGAGTCGAATGGTAGCTCAGCTGTAGCTGAATGGAAAAGAAACTTGGCTGGATTTGGGAGAGATTGAATTTCCTTCCCAGAGGCTTCAAAAAACCAGGGAATGCTGATGCGGATTCCTTCACATGCCATTGCTGGTCATCTCTGGCCCTTTCAAGAGGAGGGAAAATGCAGCCCGGTAGGAAGGCGCTGCTTTGAGAAAGTTACCGGGAGACCTGCCTGCCTCTGCTCACCTTTCCCGC
Organism: Notechis scutatus; assembly: GCF_049901735.1. Taxonomy (NCBI): domain Eukaryota; kingdom Metazoa; phylum Chordata; class Lepidosauria; order Squamata; family Elapidae; genus Notechis; species Notechis scutatus. The sequence continues at coordinate 431,573 of NC_142015.1, read as the reverse complement.
AAAGGAGGCCAACGGACTTCCGGAGGGGAAAGCACCAGGTGAGCTTTGAACCAGGGCTCTCCAACCTGGGCCACTTTATGCCTTGCGGACTTCAACTCCCAGAATTCCCCAGCCAGTTTTGCTGGGAGTTGGAGTCCTGGGAATTCTGGGAGTTGAGGTCCACCAGGCGTAAAGCGGCCCAGGTTGGAGAGCCCTGCACGTCGCCTGAGGCAGGTCCAGAATGCCAAGAGGCGCGGGGCAACCGATCCTGCTCGCCTCCTCGGGGGCAGCTGCCCTTCCACTCCCGGGAGCCCAGCAAAGACACAGGGCAACTGAGGGAGAAGAATCCGGGCGAGCGGAGGGAGCGGCAGATGCAGCGGGAAGAGAAACGGCAGAAACGCGGGAGACGCCGGCGCCACCGCACGACTTTAAAAAGAAGGCGGGACGCTTGCTGATTGGTCGCTAGGACCGGATAGCCCCGCCCTTCGCGAGAACTTGGGCGGACTCCGCGTTCGTCGGCTTGGCCGTCCTTTGTGGTTGCGCCTGCGCCCGAGCCGCCTGGTGATTGGGCAGATAGGTGCGCGCCGTGGTGACGTTCCAACGCAGCAGAGGCGACCGGCAGACGCTTCGCGAGGCGGTCGGCTTGGAAGAGGCAGGATGAGCAAAGCGCACCCGCCGGAGCTGAAGAAGTGAGTCCGCGCCGCGGGGCAGCGTCGGGGCGCTCCGCTCGGAGGCACCGCGGGGCGGAGGCGCGGCGGCCAGAGAAGTCAGCGGAGGGCCTAGCGGGCGGCGGGAGCTCGTCCTATGGCCCGTCATGCACTGCGCGGCGTGTGGCCATAGAGCCACTTGCAGAGGTGCCTTCCCCGACACACACGTGCGCCGGTCCTTCTGGGCCTGGGGACGTTCCGGGTGGCCCACAGCAAAGCCCCCCCCGCCCCCCCCATTCCCCTCGGCCCCACAAGCGCTCGCGCCTCTCGGCCTGGGCGGGGACGGGAAATGGGCAGCTCCCCCCCTCCTGCAGGAGCCGATCTTGGCCGGGCTTGGGGGTCGGGGTTCCTTTGGCAGCCTTTTTAGAAGCCTGGCCGTCAAGAGACGCTCCTTCCCCCGGCGGATGCCTTCCTCAGGACAACCGAGTTGGAAGGGACCGCGGAGGTCTTCTAGTCCAGCCCCCCTGCTCAAGCAGGAGACCCCATTCCGTTTCAGGCACGTGGCTGTCCAGGCTCTCCTTGAGCGCCTGCAGCGATGCCCTCCCCCCAACCTCTGGGGGCAAAGCGGTCCCGCTGCTTAACGTTTGTCAGCGTGAAGAAGCTTCTCTCTCCCTTCCAGGTTGCTCCTCGGTTAGTTTCCGTCGGTGGCTTCTGTCCTGCCTTCAGGGGCCTTGGAGGTCATAGGTTCACCTTCGTTGCTGCTCTCTGCTCTCTTTCTAGAGACTCAACATCTTTTGGGTGTCCTAACCCGAATTGGCCTCAGGGTTCCAGGTGTGGCCTCACTAAGTGCCATATAAAGCGATAGGACCCCTTCATGGGAACTTGATGCCACCCCTCTGTTGATGCAGCCCTGGACTGCATTCCCTTTTTGGGCAGCTGCAGCACCAGGCTGGCTCATATTAAGTGGTTGCCCATTAGGGCTGCAAGATCCCTGCACAGTTACTGCTGTGAAGCCCATTTTGCACCTATGCATTTGGTTTCTCTTGCTTTTCTCATCACTGGATTGTGTTTTGTTGGATAGGGTCCAGTGTTCAATTCTGGTTCTTGAGCAGATCTTCTAAAGGGTCATCTGCAAATTTGATGAGTTCCCCTAATATCCCATCATCTAAATTGTTTAGGAAGAGGTTGAAGAGTCCTGAGCCTAAGTTGTACTCCATTGCATGTTTCCCTCTATGTCAATGCGAATCCATGTGGTGGCGATGCTGTCTATCCCAAATTGTTCTCTCTTACCAAGAAGTAGACTGTGGTCTACTTTGTCAGCTCCCTTACTGACATCTAACTATACTATGTCCACAGCATATCCCTGCTCCACTAATGTAATCACTTTGTCAAAGAATGCAATGCGATTTGTCTGGCATGATCTGTGCTTGATAAACCCATGTTAGCTTCTTTGTATGTTTCTAGGTATTCTCAGATCCCTTACTTAACTATCTTTTCCAGGATTCCAAGATATTGATGTCAGGTTGATTGGTCTGCAGTTTTCTAGGTCCCTTTTTCTCATTTTTAAGAAAGATTAGAACCACATCTGCTCTTTTGCAATCCTCTGGTAGTTCCCTGGTGCTCCAGGATTTTTGAAAGATGTGGTTCTGAGATCACATCAGCCAGTTCTTCAGAACCCTGGAATGAAATCCATTTGGTCCTGTTGATCTAGCATAGATAGGTGTTGTCTTACCATTATTTTCTTCTCTATTTTGACTTGTATTCTTAATCTTTTTACAATATTGCTTTTGTTAGTTTGGACTAGTTTTTCCTTTTATGTAAAAACTGATGCATAGAATGAATTAAGCCATTCCAATTTCTCCCTGCTACCCATTGCTTCCATGTCATCTTCTCCGGTTAGTGGACCAGTCATTTCCTTGACTTCTTTCTTGTTTTTTACATGTTGAAAGAAGTCTTTTTTGTTACTTTTGACATTTGTTGCAAGTCTTAGTTCATCCCGAGCCTTTCAGATTCAGGCTATTTGCTATTATTCTGCCTTAGGTTACGTGTCCCTCTTTCCATTTTCTATACTTGTCCTTGAGCCATCCACCTTTCATATATGATTGATTATATGCCATCAAGTAGTTTTTGAATGCTGATGAAATATATTTTTCCATGACTTGACAGCCTACAAACTTTATTAAACCAAATATAAATTCTACAAAAAAGAACAATCTAATATGAGAATGAGGGAAAAACAATATAAAACAATTTTTAAAATCTCAAGGAAGTGGTGAATTAGTGAGATGGCTGTATTGCCTACAAAAACTCTCTGCTACTAGTAGTAATCCTAATTGTTGTTCTTAACTGCAGAATGTTGTCGATATAATTTTTTTGTCATTTCTTTTTATTATTTACTGGCCAGTCACATCCTGTACAAATACGATTGATAGATAAGAGTATGATTAAGTTCAACATAAAGTATATAAATCTCCCAGCCAAGGTAACCCCTCAAAACAAGCCGTCCCATTGGGAGAACTCTTCTTTGGGGCCCTGAGTCTAAAAGAAGCTGTACCTTTGTTCCTGCTCTTGGAAAGGGACCGTCTTTCCTGAGAACAACATCCGGGTGTGACCGTTCTTGCACCATCCTACGCTCAAAGCTTTGGAGTTTCCCATTCCTCGGTCAGGAAATGGGCAAGACATACAAAGCCAGGTTATGAAGACAAAGGACAGAAGCTTCGTAAGATTGCTCAAGACAGTGTTTCATAAAGGGTGGTCCCAAGTTATCTTTTTAAACACTGAATCTGCATATTTCTTATATTGAGAATTTTTCTTTATTATGAACTTGACTTGCATGAGGCTTATTTCCTCTGTTTTGAATTTTCAGGTTTATGGACAAGAAGCTATCATGTAAGTGAACTGATTGTTTTAGAGATTCTGTTTTGCAAGGAAAAAACTATACAATTTATTTCGTGTCTGGTTATCTTGTGTAAATAATTTTCCTGAGATGTGCTCACTTCCCCTTATTTTCTCTATCTGTTGCATCTCAGTACTTGTCCAAATGTTGGTCTTTTATGCCCTAAATTTTTCATTACTTTTGTATTAATTTACATAATTCATTAATGGTTTAGTCTCCCTCTATCTGTTTCCCTGTATTTATGTCCAATTCCGGTCACCATAATACAAAAATGCAGAGAAGAGCAACAAAGACGATGAAGGGTCTGGAGGCTAAGTTGTAGGATGAACAGTTGAGGGAACTCGGTATGTCTAGTGGGATGGAACCCATAAATGGAATACACAACTAGATGGATATAAACTGTTGAAAAGAAACACGCCCAACTCAAAAAGAGGGGGAGGAGTTGCATTTTATGCAAAGAATTACTACACTTCTACAGAAATATACAATACTCTTATTGACTGTGTTAATGCTGCTGAAGAAATCTTAGAATGGGATGCTTCAGTTCACCAGAGGGAACCAACAGCAGGAAAAAGTCCACGAGTATTTGCAGTCTCAGTGAATGTGGTTTGTCTTTTGAGTTACTGTTGAACCTCTGCATGAAATAGCAAATGACATTCAGCTACTAGAGTTGTTTCACTCTTGCCTTTAGCTTGTTCTAAGTATACATGTAACTCTTAATAGTGAATGAGATGGTGAAATAATTGATCGTGTCTCCTGGGGCTTATTTGCTCACGGAAGAAAACTTTGGTTTAAAAGAACTGTGATTTAACAAAAACTGTTGAAGCCTTATGTGCTAATTCTCACACTTTAGTTGTAGTGGGAAAATGGCCATAGCAAACAATATTGAGGATAACTTAACTTGCTGTCTGTTCTTTGCAGTAAAACTAAACGGAGGTCGGCATGTTCAAGGGATATTAAGAGGTTTTGATCCATTCATGAATTTGGTGATAGATGAGTGTGTGGAAATGGCACCTGGTGGACAACAGAACAACATAGGGATGGTGGTAAGCAAAAATAAGAATTAAGTTATAAGAATTGTTTTGCCGGGGAAAGGAATGTTAGGCTGTTGCATTCTGTCATGGCACAGTACAACGGCACACTCTTTCATGTTCAAGAATTATATAAATAGAGTTGCAATATAAATCAACTTATGTTGATTCTAGCAGTAAGGAAGCAATTAGCATTTGTATTTTGTGATTTAGGTAAAAACTCAAATTCTCGTCCAGGCACTTTTGACACTTAAGAACCTAGTACCAATACTCTTAGATTGGGATCACCAGAAGCACTCAACAGATGCTATCCTAGTGGAGCAAAAATACTCCCATGAAAGACTAAGCAACGTCATGGATCTTTCTGGATTACAGTTGTAGAACAGTTAGCCATCTTGAAGCTAGTTTAATTTTTTTTCTTCAAATTCATTCTTAGCTATGCTAATTATAATTATTTATTCTGATTTCTAGGTAATACGAGGAAACAGCATTATTATGCTGGAAGCCCTGGAACGAGTATAAAAAATGAAGTACTGGCTGTTACTGCAGTGTGGGCAATTTATTGTTAGTTCTACAGAATCATTCCATGTTTACATTTTTTTTAAATAAATTCTGAAAAGTTGGTATGACTTGTTTCACAACTTTGAAAAATTGGGGAATGTATGAAATTGGAAAAAAAATAAAATCCAGGTACAGGAATGCCCTCGTTTTGACAGACAGCTCTTCCTCTGTCTGCTTAGTAACCTGTATAATCACTTCATGATTGCAGCCAATTAGAGCCAGGATTGCGGTCATTGAGCAAAGCAATCGTGTGGGTGTCTTGTTTAATGACCACTTTGCTCAACAACTGAGAATCTGGTCCTGCAATTGTGGCCATAATTCAACTTGAACCTCCCATAATGTAACCCTCTTTGGTTGTATTGGTGTGACATCTTTCTAGAATTCTCAAATGCAGATCCTTAGCCACGCATTAGTGAAAAAGCACAACAGCACCACTAGAATGTGTTTCCCCCACTTTTAATAAAGTTAGAAAGTATACCCAATCTGTTGCCTGCAATTTGCTGCTACCTACTTCTCTGCCTAACAGTCACGAGTGGATGGCCATAGAACCACACACCTGGCAGTAGAGGTATGTTGTTTCCTGCTGCTTTTAGGTAAAAGAAAAGCCGCTTGCTACTACAATTTTCCTGCCTGAATAAGCATCAAAAGGCACAAAGGGATAATTTTGACTTCTCTCCATTTTATACCTTATGTTCCCCTCAACCTATATTTTTTTAATATGAAGTTTGGTCTAGTGGTGAAGGCACCAGGCCAGAAACCGGGGGACTGAGTTCCTGTCCTGTCTTAGGCACGAAAGCCAGCTGGAAGACTTTGGGCCGGACCCTCTGCCCACAGCAAGGCAACAAGCCAGCATCAATTCTCGCCACAACCGAATGGCTCAACACTCGTTTGATCTGCTACTTATGCGTGGAAAGAGTTTGTCAAAAGCAATCCTGAATGTCCAATTTCCTTCACCTTCAAAAAAAAAAGGAGGGGCTTATTTAGAACCGATAACTCAAAGTTTCAATGTGCAGCTGAATTCTCTTACAAATCCTCATTTGCATAACTACATTAAAAGCTTATAAAATACGAATTTTAAAGGGCATCACTTCAGTCATTTGAACAGCTCAATTCAGAGATTCAAATTAGGCATATTCATTTTCTTCTGTGTCATTCCCCAAACTAATGGCTTCCAGAATTATAAAAAATACCTTCCAATCAAAACTAATGAATTGTTGGGTGTCACTGTCTGTGAAAGTAAGTACATGAAGTCTCTTGACTTTATCCAGTGGTTTTAAGAAACGCTGCTAGATACAATACCTGAGTTGTCAGCCCGAAGGATTTATTCAAAGTTTTTCTTGTTCCCCAAAGAATTACTTATAACAAGTAATGTGATTTGCAAAAGAAATCCAGAAGGTAAAGTCGTTTTTAAAAGGCGGTTACTAAGAATTCCCTTTAAGCCTGTTTTCTTGGGAGCACCAAAGTAGGATGAACAGTGATGGTTGCCAACTGTTGGAAGCTTGAAACATTTTCCAAACCTTTCTTACCTCACTAAAAATATTTTGGCCCTTGTAGGAATGTTCTGAGCTTAAAACTGCCCTAGTTATTGCCAAGCGAAGACATTTGAAGCTTCTTAACATTTTGGGCTGCAAATGGAGCATTTCAAAATTCAGGCATTTTGCGCACTCATACCCAACACCCAAGATACGCTGCAAGCTTCCCCTGCCCTCCGATGCCGCCCCCCAATCCTTGTCATGCCAAGTCAAAGCTCTGTCTTGAGTCTCTCGTGCAAGTCCTCTTGATCGATCCTGTCCATCTTATTGTACCAATGGTGGTGAGCCAAGAGGGCCGCGTTTTTGGCAGAGATCGCGCTCATCTCCATGGCGCTGGCTGCCCATTCTATGGCATTGACGTAATACATGTGGTCATGGAGAACGAAAGGTGGGCACTTCTGGGGAGGGGCATAGTGTGGGTAGGCCAGCCACTTCTGCACTTCCACCAAATCATAGGATGAGAAAAGCAGCTTCAGTTGCTCATCGGTCAGCAACTGGTGGGAGAACACTTTCCAGACCGGAGGGCCCAGGTGGTTGCCCTTCACCGGAGAAACCACCCCAAGGCTGCTGACAAACAGGTGAGGATCCTCCATCGTGAGAATGGCCTTCAGGCTGAACTGGGAAGGGTCCCGATAGCCAAAAAAAGAAGCGTTGATGTGCCCGTGGACAAAGGTGGCCACCGTCTGGTGGTAGGGAGGGGAGAACTCGGGGATCGGGGGGTCGAAGTTGCGGAAGGTTATGTTGGCGATCTTGCGCTGCAAGGGAGTGGCGATGAGGAGGATGTCGTAGACCCCTGATGTTTCTCCAGACGTGGAGTTGTAGGTAACCTCATACTGCTTTGTCAGGCCACCTTCAAAACAACCAAAAGAAATTAAAGCAGCAGTTTCACTGGCTGAGAAAGAGATTTTGGGGGTGTTTTCCCAATGCAAAAGGGCAGGGTCGGCATTTCTGTGCTTTTCTCAGAGAGCAGCAGAAGGCCAGGGCTGCACGATTCTCCAGCCAAACTCAGACACCCCTTGGGATAACTTTCTCCATGTCGTGACCACCGTCAGTAGAATTGGTCCCAGGGCTCCTTTCACCCTGAAGCAGTGACCCAATCGGATAACCTGCCTGCCACGTTTCCTCATCTCCAAAATGGCAGGTGCTGACAGCCAAAGAGGGGGGTTGCTGTTCGACTCCCTGGTCTCTGATGAAAATTCTTCCCAACCATCCAGGGTGGTTGGAAAGGAAGGACTGGGCCCCCCACCGCCCCATATGTTGTGTTTGGGGGATGGCAGCGCACACCCCAAGTTCTCTGTCTCCCTCTTCCAATCTGGGGCTGCTGCTTCTGAGTTTTAGCTCTGGGAAGGAGCTTTCCACGACCACCGTTTTCACTCTGCCGATGGCCCACCCCACTTAGGCGGGATTTCAAATGATCTAATTTTAAAAAATGGGGAGCTCGCCTGCAGCAAAGCCCCAACGTCTAGTAGGGCCACCTCTTTCCCCAGAAATGGCGCAGCACTCGCCATCTTGAGACTCTAGACACCCATCAGCGCCAGCTCTTGTGGCCAAAGACAAGGGACTGGGGAAGTGGTGGACCCAAACTCGTGGAGGGTGACAGATTGCTCACTTCTTTTTTCAACCTTCCATGACTTTCACGTTTGATAAACTTATATTTTGCAAATGTGAAATAAATAACTAAATATGAGGCAACCACACCTGCACGGCCCTTGGGCCTTGTTTTTGCTTCTATGGAGATAACGGGACCAGAAATCAGCTGGGCTTTGGAAGCATACAGAAGGCCCGAACACACCAATTTATTGCCACCTTCTACCGACCAAAGTCCTCCACTCGCTCCGGCCAAAGATACAGCTCCTACACAGAAACAAAGCCCAGAGAAAAAGTGGTCAGACACACCTAAACAAGACGGTAGCTGAGGCTGAAGTGATTCAGTGACAGGGTGAGAAATAAAACTAAGCCAAGAATTTAAAAACTGCATTATGGCTTTAAAAAATATGTGAACCCAGCCACCGGACACTTGTGTTTAAGACTTACTCTTATGAACGAATCAAACTGCTATGGCTTACTGAGTAATGCACAAAACCAGCCATCCTATAATGCAAGAAGGGAAGTAACTGTGATGCTCCATCTTCAACTGTCATTTGTTACCTTTCAGAGGAGGATGGAAAATCCTGTCTGGGGTTTTTTTTTTTTTTTTTTTTTGGGGGGGAGATTTGTTTCCCCCATTCATTTTTTTTGCACAGGGACATCTAGAAACAAAGTTCCCTAAAATGTATGCCTGAGGGTCTTGGTACATTTTTCTTCAATCATGTCTGATTCTCAGAGACTGGTCCCTGTGGTTTTCTGGGCCAGTTTTTTCAGAAGTGGAGCAAGTGGTGGAAGAAGCACAAATGGTGCGACACTAAATTTGCTACTTAGGAATGAACAAGCCACTTACCTACGAAGCCATTGATACTGGCACTTTGCCCATAGTTGACTCGCATGATAGGGGTGACCATCTCGTTGATGAATGCCTGAGAAAACCTGGCCTTTTGCAGGGACTCATCGATGGTCTGGTTCAACATGTGAAGGAAGCCCGTCCCTCCGAGGGCATGGAGCAGAGTCTCAGGGCTGCTGAAGGCGTAGTCGTACGACTGGTACCGATAGATCCTAGACCGAAAAAGGGGGGTTGGGAGGGGGAGGGGGCGAACAGACTAAGAACCCAGAGCTGCTATTTATTATCCTTTGATAGTATCAGCTAACGTCTCCAAACTGGTGCAGGAAGTTCTGCTTTCGTCTTCCATCATCCCCCAGATGATGAAGACAGTAGAAATCCACTAGATTGGGGCTGTTGTATTGAAGAGAGTCCTGGTTCTGCCAAACCGCTTCCATTTGAGAATTATGGAGGCCCCTCAGGAGCCTTCAGTGCAGCAGAAGTTTTATGGTAGCCTTCCCCAGATCTGTGCCTTGTAATTAGCCCGTCTCTGAGCTCTGCAGGCAGTTCCTTTGGCCTCCTGGCTTTTGCTCTGCTGCAGGACACACTGTTAGCTGTGAGGCATTCTAAAGAGAGGGAGTGTGTGCCTTTCCAAATCAGGTCCAATCGATTTATCACAGGTGGACTCCAAGGTGTAGGAACACGTCAGCCACGATCAAGAGAAATGGGAGGCACCACAGTTAAAATTTCACATGTTGTTGCAAAGGGTTTGAATACTTACGGCAATGTAATGTTTCCGTTTTTTTCTTTTCAATAAATTTACAGGCATTTCTAAAATTCTGTTTTCATTTTGTCATTATGGAGTACTGAGTGTAGATTAATGAGAAAAAATGATTTTCAGCAACTGTAGAATCAGGCTGCGGCCTAATAAAACGGACAAAAGGGAAGGGGGCCTGAATACTTTCTGAAGGCACCGTGGCTCGTTAATCCTGCTAAGGGCGCACAATCGTTTTCTCTCCCTCGCTAAGGAAATCCCTAGATGGAACCTCTTCTTATTACATGCTTTAATGCAGTATTTTTCAACCACAGCAACTTTTAAATGCTTGGGCTCCAACTCTTAGCCTGCTGATGGGAAATTCTGGATGTTGAAATCTTACTAAGGTTGAGAAATAGGAAGCGGTGACTGGCATTTAACTAATAGGGCCGGTTGCCAGTCAAACTGGTTTTTTTTTTTTGTAGGCCATCGCCAGTTTCATCTGCTGTTGGTCTTCCACTTAACCGCAGAGATGATTTTGCACCCACCTCTTTCATGGAACATTCAGGGTGTTCGTTACTTTGGGCTCATCTGCTCGCTATTGGAGTCTCTGACTAGAAGCAACCACAGGCTGTGCTTGAGATTTCAAAGGTAAAGAAGCCCCTGAGTTGAGGGCAACTCTTGGGGGCTACGAAGGGGGTGGCCAGCTTCCTCTCTGGGGTGTTCTTTGACTCCCACTCAAGCCTGTAGCCTTGGCCACCCATCCAGGCATGAACCAGCCTGGACTGGACTAACTTTTCAGATCTAGAGAAATTCGTGAAGCTTTGATTGATTGGTTTACACCAAGCCATCCTGTGGCCCTCTACACAATTATGATACGATAAAAGCAAACGGAAATTTTAGAGCCAAGCTATTTCCTGGTCTTTTTCTTTCCATGGCAGAACAAAACCTTGCTTCCAAAAATAGAAAGGCCCAGGGAAAAGCAAAATGCATTTCATTTGAATACAGTGAGCATTACGTCAATTAAACCAGGTGATATGGTCCTCCTGATAAGATTTTGGGGGAGGGAGGCCAGGAAGACCTTTGGTGCAGGGAGGTTGAAATGCCGCCCCCCCCCACCTCGCCCTGCAGTCCTTTGCCTTGTGCCGCTCCTCACCTCATAAACTTTTCCAGGACTTCCTCCACCCACATGTAGATCCGCAGGGGGTTCAGTCCGTAGCGCCAGAGCAGCTTCAGAAGAGTCCAGACATACCAGCTGCTCTCCTCAAAGACAAATTCCTCCCCATTGTAAATGCCCATGAGCCCGTCTTGACCCTGAGGAACAGAAAGCCCTGCGGATTGAAAGGCAGAGGCGGCAATTTGAGAGGGGGGAGAGCCACCCAATGCCCCAAACTTCCCTGCAGTCACCGGCCCTCAAGAACGACACACACTGGCCAAGAGAGAGCCAAGGTGCCTCCTTGGGTATTACTGGGACAAATACAAATTATACATCATTTCACATGGAATGAAATTAAGGAAGACGTACATATTAGGGTGGGAGAAATTGAAATTCTCAAAAGTGGGAGGAAAATTCTGTGACTAAAAATTATTGTTTTGCCTAAACTGTTTTTGTTTCAGATAAAATCTGTTTTGACAGTTGAAGTACAATGCAAGCAATGGCAAAAAAAAATCTATCTAAATTTGCATGGAAAGGAAAAAAACCTTGTCAAATAAAAATGTTACAAGATGCAAAGGGATGAGGACTGGGTTTGCTGGATTTGAAATATATTTTGCAGCTTGTCGTTTGGTTTGGATGGAAGGATGCCTGTGGCTGAGATGTCAGAGTTTTCGAAGGGCATCCCCCGAGTCTGAATGCCAGGGACGTTTAGGGTCTGATAGGGGACTTTGGGATGGACGACGGTCAAGGCCGCTTGAGGAGCTGTTCCCCATGAAGAGCCTGGAGGAGAAGCAGCCAGCGCTGCCTGGCAGAAAGCAAAGGCACAGCCAGAGAGAAACGGCTCACGTAGCAGGGAGTCCCCAGGGAGAGGGAGGACGGCTCGGACCGTTGTCGGGGCTTTCCCCCCTGCTGCAGGTGGCCCAAGAGCCCCTTCGGAGCCCCCAACAGCCCCCCAGCTGCCCCTGCCCCTCCAGCGCCGGGCCTCACCCAGTTCCTTGACGAAGTGCTTCATGTGCAGGTTCAGCGGGTGCAGGACGGCGCCGCCCGCCTCGAAGTCCCGGCCTTCCAGCTGGACGGTAGCCAGGCGGCCGCCCACCGCGCCCCGCTCGAAGACGTCGATCCGCGCCTCTCGGCCGAACTTCTGGCGCAGGAAATAGGCCGCCGAGGAGCCCCCGATGCCGGCCCCGATCACCCCTGCAAGAGGCAGCCGCGTCCGCTAAGAGGCCGCCCCGCCCCGGAGCCCCGGGAAGCGGCGCCCTCGGTCCGGGCAGAACTCCCGGCAGGCCCGGCCGCCGCCCTCCCCCAACAACGGGCCGAGAGAGACGGCCGCCCCGAGCCCCCGCCCAGGCGGCTCCGTTCTTGGCCGCGGGGGAAAGGGAGGCGTCTCTTCGGGCCACATTCCCCCGGGGCACCCGCGAGCACGGCTACCGATGCGGGAGGGCGGGCGGCGCAGCTCCGGCGCCCCCGAGGAGGCGCCCCGGCAGCACAGCAGCAGCAGCGGCAGCAGCAGCAGCAGCAGAGCCCTCGCAGCCATGGCCGAAGGAGACGGCGAGGGGGCCCCGCCCCTCTGGACCGGAAGAGTCCCGCCCCGCCCCCCGACTTCCTCCCTGGGTCCCCTTTTCCTGGCTGGCGGCCGACTGAGAAGGCGGGACTTTTTCCGCCCATAAGCGCCGGCTGTCTGTCAAACATTCGCTGGGTTGGAAAGAATACAAGAAGACGGATTATCCCCAAAACAGTTTGCTACGTAGCTTTGCTGGGTGGAAGGGCGGAGGCCCCTGAGCTACAATATTCATTGTACAATAAAATGCCGAATTTGTTCAGAACGTTATTTTATTTACAATTTTTGTATGCCAGCCACTCAAGGAACTCTAGAGGATTTTAAACATTAGAGGAGTAAGAAATGAGGTTTTGGTTTTAAGACAGTTTGGAGGAATACTTCCTTCCTTTAAAAATAAGTGTCTTGTTTTCTTTGCAGAGCCTGAAAATATTCATTTCTTGGAACAAATAACATTAATTTTTACATTTTTTTTAATGTGATACAAAGAATTTCTTTCACATTCAGACAAGACATGTTTTTTGACACTAAAAAACTTATCAAACTGGGAATATTCGTCCTTGCTCTTTGTCTTAATTATGACTCTTGCAGTATAAATTGTTCTCTTTTTAATAACTACTATACCACCTTTTTAAATAACTGAAATATATTTGGACTAAATTCAGGGATAAATTTTTTTTAATTGGAAAGCTATCTAAAAGATAGGGGACATCCAAATGATATGAACATTTTGTGAAGTATTTGAGAGTCTTCCTTTGAATCTTTGCCTAGATTCTTCAAGTGATACTTGGAGATGCTGGAAACTTTTTAGAACAATATTTTATAGGGAAATTTGGTGCATGTATTTTTGGAAGTATTTCCTGTTCAATTTAACAGTTCCATTCTTCTTCCATCTATCGATTAATTATTGCTTTCAGTTTGGGAAGAACCCAGTTTGATAATGCCGTATTCATAAAACTTTCATAGGCTGTCTCTGCTTTCTAGAGGATTCTTCCCAAGCAAGTTTGCAAGAGCGCCGCTGGTGTAGTGGTATCATGCAAGATTCCCATTCTTGCGACCCGGGTTCGATTCCCGGGCGGCGCAGTCTTCTTTTTGCCTCTTCACTTCAGCATCCCTTTTCGTGCCTTATCACCAAATTTGCCTGCTCCCTCCACCCAACGATGACTTCGTTCTATTTTTTCTTTATTTTTACAAGAAAGGAAACAAGCAGAGCCTTGTACGACAGCAGTGGAGACGCAATCTGTAAAACAGAAGTACTGCGCACGCGTTCTAGAGAGGTCTCGCGAGACCCGCCGCCCGAAAGGACGCCTCCATTGGGTGCGCCATCGAAAAGGCGGGGCTTCCTCGGGCGAGTGCGCTGGCGGGAGACGCGGCGCATGCGCGGAGGTGCCTTTCCGTCGGCCGGCCGGGCCTCTCCGCCCAGCAGCGCCATCTTGAGAGGACGGGCGGCGGGTTCGTTGTCCGTCGGGCCTACGTGAGGGCCGCCTCCCTGCCTCGCGGACTCGGCCCGCGGGTCGCCCACGCCTGACCGGTGCGCCCCAGGCGCCGCCGCCGCCGCCATGGAAGACGAAATGCCGAAGACCCTGTGAGTCTGGCGGGAGCCCCGCGCGCGAAGTGGGAGGGCCCGGCCACGTTGTTCCCGCGCCTTCCCGCCGCGAGCCTGACAGAAAGGCCTCGCCTCCCGCAGCGGCTTGCGGCCTCCCTCGACCGGCTCCTCGGGGCGGTCCTGGATGCCCGGCCGCGCGAGCCTTTTTGGAGCGGGGCCTTGCGCTGGGAGTTAAGCGAGAGGAGCCCCGGCCCACCTGGCAGGGCCGACTTGGGCGCCTCGGCCGCCTTGGGACTCTGCATAGATGAAGCGGGCTGGACAGGACCAGAGCAATGATTTATTTTATTTATTTATTTATTTATTTTTATTTGATTTGCCAATTGTTTACAAGATAATAAGTATAAGTGTATGGCGGGGATGCGCATCTTCCCAGTCGGCCTTCGCTTGTGACCTCGCCGGCTCTCGTTCCTTCCCCCCGTGATTCCCAGCTTCCCCCCTTGTCCGTCTTCCCTTGCCCGGCCCTCCCTCCCTCGCGACGGTCCTTCCCCAGGAAAAGGGGGAACTTCTTCAGAGAGGCGTCTGCCCGGACGAGAATCGCCTCCTGCAGCTGGGGTCGCCCTGCGTTTTGTTGGCGGCTTGACAGAAATTGCAGGGAGCCCGCCCTCCTCTTCCCTAAGGGGGGAAAGGCCAGAAAAACCCGCCACCTTTTCTGTCCAGTTGGGTTCCATGTTGCAGCCAGTGGGCCCCAGCCTGGCCCTCCTGCTCCTCCTCTGGGTGCTTCCCACCTCTGGGAAGTGCAAAAGATCACCCACCCTCCCAAAAAAGGTTCAACGGGCCGTTTTATTTTTCCAAGGCTGTTAAACTATATCACCAAATGTCTTGCTTTAATTATGCTGATGATTCCTTAGCCTATCCTAGTTCCTAATCTAGGTTTTAAAATGTGTTTCCCTATTTATGCTACCTTCTTTTTATGCTGATCTGTTATATATTCTTATTTTGCTTTAAAGAAAAATGTTCAGCATTTTTACCATATTTTGATACACAGAAAACACATGGTATCTATTAACATGAAGGTATCCCTCCTAGACTCTCAGACAAAAAATACATTTCAGTCTTGAACTTTTTCATGTTAACATGCTTCTAATTAGTTTTCTCAATTATTTTCATTCAAGCCCCACGGTTTCTCAGCCAGAATGGCCAATAATTATATTAGCTGAGGATTAAATGAACTGAAGCTTAGAATATCTGGAATTACAAGGGTTTCTGTAGCTAGAAGATGAGAGGATTTAAACCTGTTACTAGTCAAACCTATTAGCACTTTGACATTTTGTTTACTTCAGGAATAGTTTACAAATTAAAGTTCTAACATGCAGTCATTTAAACTACCAAATATAAACTGTTGTTTAATCAATTATTGGAGGTAGAGTTTAGAACAACAATTTTAAAAAATGATCTATGAGGACCTTTCCAGCTTCTTCATAAAACTTCACACCTAGGAGTTTAGTTTTTACATATGATTATTATCCCTTCTTTTAGCATAGCCTCCATGTTTCTTTGTTACCAGACAAAGCTCATTGGAGAAGGAGGTATTAAGAATCCAGCCAAGGGGCATTAAATCAGTATTAACAGGGTATGGAATCATATCTGTAGCCTGTGGAACAGCTTTTAAAACAGCTGGTACATTTTGCACTGAGTAGCTTTTCAAACTTATGCTGAATATATTTAGATGGAGTCATCTGCAGGTCACAAACCATGAAGAACAATAACCAATTCCCTGTCCTTGAATTTATTGTACCAATGAAAGCTTGTAAGAGAAAGTATACTCTCATAATCTCAATTGTAGCCTGGTCCTCTAGGACTGAAGCTGTTCCCAGCAGTACCAGTGTACGTTTATGTAGAAATGAGTAGCTTCATACTTGAATAATTTCATATTTATTCATAGATAAGTAGTAAATAAGGTGCAGTCATTTCTTAAAACTTAAAAACTAAGGCAAACGTATTAATGTAGGAAACTTGTGAAACTGAAAGTTAAATTCAAGAGCCTATCAAGTACAATTTTTACATTGTCCTTTATTTGAAAATTGTTTAAATTAGGTAAATAACAGGACCTTGATAAAGGAAGGGTTAATACTTGGCAACTATAAATATACAGAGCAAAAGAAATTTCAAATTTAGAAAGATAATATCTGAAAGATAAATAGAATGTGGATACTTTGTGAAAATACTATTTTTGTGCATAATATAAGAATTTACAAGTCATAGAATAAAAAATCTTGGAAGTCTTCTACAGGTAGTCCTTGACTTATAACCATTTGTTTAGTGACCCCTCGAAGTTACAACAGCACTGAAAAAAGTGATGTATGGCCATTTTTCACGTGACCGTTGCAGATCTCCATGGTCACATGATCACATTTTGGATGCTTAGCAACCAGTTCATATTTAGAACAGTTGCAGGGTCCCAGGGTTTCGTGATCCCCTTTTGTGACCTTTGGACAAGCCAAGTCAATGGGGAAGAAGCCAGATTCACTTAACAACCGTGTTGTTCATCTAACAATTGAAGGGATTCATTAAAAATGGGGAAGAAAAATAGTAAAGGGCAAAATTCACTTAACTGTCATGCTTAGCAACAGAAATTTGGAGCACAATTGTGGCTGTAAGTCTATTAGTAAGTATCCTTTCTCTAGCCCGAGCAGGAGACCCCATCAATGAGACAAAGGGGGGGTCCGATTCTTGTTTGTGCTTTTTTGCACAGCCTTCATTCCTGCTATGAGATTTTAATTTTGCCTTTGCTCAATACAGATTTTCAAATCAGAAGCCAGGGTTTTTGTTTCCTTAGCTCAGTCTTCTAAACACCTTAGATATTTTAATAATTACTAAGCTGTGGAACAGTCTAGTTGCTCCCTCTGCTACCTTTTTGTTATGTAAGACTTACAAGCTTCAGTGTGTATATTTTACAGGTATGTGGGGAATCTGTCCAGAGACGTCACTGAGGCCCTAATTCTCCAGCTGTTCAGTCAGATTGGACCATGCAAAAATTGCAAAATGATAATGGATGTAAGTTGATATGAGATAAGGATTTTTCATATGCATAGAACTTAGTTATAAATCAGTCAAAACTATAGAATGTGTGTGTCTGTATTTGTGTACTCATGCCTATGCGCAGGGATATTCTTAACAGTACCTGCTTGGAGTTAGACAAAGGTCAACAGAATTCAAGGCAAGTTGGTCTTTCTTTCTTTCTTTCTTTCTTTCTTTCTTTCTTTCTTTCTTTCTTTCTTTCTTTTCTTTTCTTTCTTTCTTTCTTTCTTTCTTTCTTTCTTTCTTATCTGCACACACATGTATATATACATTACATACATACATACATACATACATACATACTTACATTGCCTATCTTACGCTAGGGCAGTGATGGCGAACCTGTTGTGGTGTGCCAAAAGCACGCACGCAATAGTGTGTAGGCACCCACAGTGCAATGGCCCCGCGCATACGCAGGCAATCCCCCCGCTCCACCCCCTTTCCTGCACTGCACATGCGCGTTGTGCCTCCCAGCTGATTTTTGGCCTGTTTGAGGCTGTTTTTGCCCTCCTGGAGGCTCAAGGGAAGCCTCTGTATCCTTCCTTCCCCTTTCACTCAATTTCACAAACAAATGGCCTATTTTTCTTTTGTTTGTTAATTCACGCTCTTATTATAAATAGTAGCCTGCAGTCTTGCATTTCCATAGTCAACACCAGAATTCACATACAAAGACAGAAAAAAAGTGGACCAGATAAATGGCTTTAGCTAACCAGTCGCACTACCTGATAGTAAGGATGGTGCTTGTCAGCACATATTAGCCAATATGCCAGGAGTGCAGTCCAAGTCCCATTTTATCCTAAGTCATGGTTGTCCAATCTTTTGGCTCGCCTGGCCTGCATTGAGTGAAGTGTAAAATATATAACAGTTAATGTATATAATAAACTTCCTTTGTTTTTGTTTTTTAATGTTTTGGATTAGTTTTGGGGGCTGCATTACTAGCTGTCCAGGACTGCATGTAGCATGGGCTGCAGGTTAGACATGCCTGCCCTAAGCATGCTCACATTGCTAAATGAAATTAGAATCTTTAATTTAGAGAGGTCCTTGCAAGCTAATTTCCTGTTGCCTGCATCTCATCAACTTTGTGGTACATGTAGGATACTGCATCATATTCAGAATAGTAAAATATAATGGATAGTATTACTGCTTTTATACTGGAAAGTTTAGTTTAATATTAAAACTCATTCTAAAAATTACTTTCAAAGGTTTGTGAAATCATTTGGAAATGCTGTAATCCTGTTAAAGGAAAATAAAATAAATGATACTACAAAGAAGTACAAAATATAAAAGGAATGTGTGCTGTTCAAAAATATCCATCAGGTTTAGTGATTCAGGTAGAGATGTATAGGATTTCTCTTTCAGTTTGGCTGTTCAAAAATAATGCATCCATTTAAGAGATCTAAAACAGTTACTTTTGAATACTTTCTTTGGGAATAGAATGTCCCTTTCTCTGTCAATATTTTGGTCTGGTTAACAAAGGATCTTCCTAGAGTGACTGGGTGTTCTCTCTGTTTAAGCAGACAGCTGGGAATGATCCGTACTGTTTTGTGGAGTTCTATGAGCACCGTCACGCAGCCGCAGCTTTAGCGGCAATGAATGGGCGGAAGATAATGGGTAAGGTAAGCTCTCAGGTCTAAAGGGGACGTGGAGCAGGACTGTGGCTTTAAATAGATGGATGAAAGCATGTTTTAAAAAAGAAGAAAATTGAAAGGTAAACTTTTATCCTGTTTGAGCCTCGTGTATTGCAGAATTGAACTATTGAATGTTCTTAAAGAACATTTTGAGCTAAAACTGCATGATGACTTCGCAAATGAAACTTGGGAAAAGTAGTTTGGCAAAATAAAGCATAAGGTTATAAAAAAGGAAAACTATTTAAAGTTACTTGATATTCAACTTCATTTGTGGAAGAGTCTTGTTTTTGATAAATTTGCTAAATACAGCAAAATCATGTCTTAAATGTTGCAAAACCTCAATGTAGTGGATGCCTGTTTAGCAGCCTTTGGATTCCATGGGTGAATTTTTTGCCTGGATTTTTCCCAGAAGCAGTGGGCAAGTCTATTGCCTCTGAAGTCGATAAGTTTAAATTTATGTCAGTTAAATTGATGTTAATTTAATATTAATTGCAGTGATTTGTGTCATTTGTATATGTATATTTGTGTAGCCCATGTGACAAATTGCCATGAATGATATGATTTACAGTTCCCCTGACATTCAGGAACAATGCCTTCTTCTCCCCCCCCCCCACCCCCCCACCCCCACTGTATAACACGTCAAATCATTGGCAGGACTGCAGGTTATGTTAACCTTTGTACTAACTTTCCTGGATATAATTGTAGTAAATATTATTTCTAGGAGGTCAAAGTGAACTGGGCAACAACCCCCAGCAGCCAGAAGAAAGATACCAGCAGTAAGTCCCTTCCTATCCTGAGTCCTTACTCTTTATTTGCACAAAAGTGTTTTTAATGTTAAGCTATAAGCATCATGCAAATATTTGCCCTATTATTTTGATCATTATCCTAAGATATTATTTAATGTGTTTGTGTTAATAAACTTAAGAACAAATCTAATCTTTGTCATCAGGTAGTACCGTTGTCAACACACTGCGTTCACAAGGTAATTGTATCTTCTTAAACATAAAATGAAATCTCTCAGGGGTGTCTATTCACTAACCGCCTGAAGCCATTGGGGGGGTGATTATGTTGTCGCAAGCGGTCTGCCTCCTCCTCCTCCTCTCTCAGGTGGATCAGGATGTGGACTGTTGCCGACTTGTAAGCCCCGTGGCCCCCGGTGGGCGTGGCCCCTCTGTGAGGGAGAGCTGCTGCCCACCCTGCAGCCCCGCACTTCTTGTGGGGTGCCAGTTGCTCCTCCAATTGGATCTTCCTTCCCTCCTGTTACTCGGCAACCCAGGGCTGCCTCTCTACTTGCCCGGCCTGAGAGCTCTGAGAACTTGGGGAGGATGTAAAGGGATTCTTTTTGCCAGAGCGGTGCTGTTGCAGCGCCAGGTGTGCCGTGAAACCTGCTAGAGGTGCGGAAAATTGAAGTGGGCTTTGTGTGACTATGAAGGACCTCCTTAGATATGACTCCTGTGTTTCGCCAGTTCTTATGTAAATGGATCTAATCTAAATTGTGAAGGGATTACTCTTTCCGTTCTGTTGCCTTCAGTCTTAGTTCACTTGCTCATGGATTTCACATACTTTGAATTCACATGGATTCACATGGTGTAAAGGCTGGGCAATCAAAACTCTTGGCTTTTCAGAAAACTGTCAAATACTTTAACATCAAACTGTTGCAATGCAAGGTATCTTTTTGACTGTTCTTCCCAAAATATGACTTAAGTTTGAGCTATATGTAACTTAGGTTCTCCATAACTAGTTTGTGTAAATTTTGCTCTCTTTTGCTCATGGAACCAATAGATGTGGTAGCTTTTTTTAATGCTAGTACTACAAAACAAAGCTACAAATGCAGCATATGTTTGCTCTGGCTTTGAGCTAGATGAGCCTAGTTCTCATGGTAATACATTTTCTGCTATGAATAATAATTACAGTTAATATAAAAACAATAAATGTTAGTTTTATGTAAATTTTCTATACTTTTGTACTGCCATGTCTCCTGATGGATATATAATAAAACAACGTTGTATTTTGTTATCTGATAGGTTAATAAAATATAGTTTTCATGTAGTTTCTATTTGTATGGAAATCAGTACAAGATTTTTAAAATTACCATCACCTACACTTCTATGAACACTCTGCAAACTTGAACATTTCTCTCTTTTCTTGGTAAGACCACTTCCATGTCTTTGTTGGAGACCTCAGCCCAGAAATTACAACTGAAGATATAAAAGCAGCTTTTGCCCCATTCGGGAGAATATCGTAAGTAACGTCTTATTGTCAAATCCTGGGGACAATCAAGTATTCAGTTTAATGCAATGAATAGGATGTTGGCAAATTAATCTATATTTTCTGAAGAGAAGCATCCTTTTTTATTCATTCAGATTATCAAATAATCCAGTTAGTTTTACTAGTTTTATGCTTAGTATTTTAGAAGATACGTACATTTTACAATATTTGAAAATCTGTGTTCTTTGACATGATTTAGTTCACTTTCTAGGACGGATTCTCATGCTAAGTAAGGCCTCTCGAGTGCCTCCTGAGGCATCATATGGTCTCATTAACGCAGCTTTCAAATTCATCGGGTTTCATGGAAAATACGGCCTGCAAGACTTTGGCTTTTTGTGAAATGGGTGCTCTATTAAATAAAATAAACCAGAAATTGGTATCCAGGGTAGTGCATTGCTGGTGTGGCTACAGATTTCCAGTGGAGCTAGAGTGACACGATAACCGCGTATCCTTTTACTTAATCTGATTTCAGAACTCTCCAAAGGGTGAATAACAATAGCAATAGCTGGAAAAACTCATTTTGAAATGAGGAACATCAGGAACTGATTCACTCGTTTTGTAACTTGTGCAGACCTCCTGAGACCCAAGGGGGACGAGGTGGATCTCCTGCTTCCTCCTATCAAAGACTGGCCTTCAAATGCTTTCTGAGGGTTGCAAACCTTGATTCAACCACACTTCAATTAGCTATTTCCAGGACTGATAAAAGCCAAGAGAAAGTTGTCTTGCATGCTGCTCACGTTGCCTAGATCTGCACAGTGCAGTGCAGGGAAATGCTCTGGGCCCCCAGCACGCCATCACAAGGCTCTGGTCAACTGGGAGAAACCACCTCCCGGCTGCTACACAGTTGGCTGGAAATCTTCCCTTTATTGCAGATTTTTTTAAAAAAAAACCAATTAAATTAAAAATCAGATTGCCCAATTGGGTTTAGCATTAGTATAGATGAAATTAAGCCTGAGCAATCATGGAGACCAGGGAGAGAGCCTTCCTAGATCAGCTGGTCTCTGCTGGCAGCAGGGCGAGAGCGTTCTCTCTCCTGCCCCTGTTTGCGTGGTACAGATTACTTGGAGAGACCACTTGAGCCTCAAACAACTTAGAAGCTGTTCTGAGCAAGAAAGCCTGCTGCTGAGTTGAGTTCAGCTGTTCATATAATGTGCAGCCCCTGAGCCTAGTTCGGGTTTGTCCATCCACTTTGAATGGGTGAGAAGAGGCTGCCTGTTCTTGCCCACAAAGCTATGAGGAAGATGCAACAAATGCTTCCCTTTGCAAGGCCTCTTGCTTGTGTTCTGTTCCTGAAGGGCCCATTAAACAAAAATACGACTTGTGACCGCTCCTGGGCCAGCAAAAGGAAGAATGATGCTGTTTCCCCACCCACCCCACCCCCCATCCTAGAGATGCCTCTCTCTGCCCAGGGTAGACTTGAGGCAGCCCTCTCTGCCCTGGGCCCAGGCACCAGTAAATGCTGTGGCAGGACTGCCCAGTCTTAAAGGCCCGCAACTGTCTCTGGCTTTGGGAATGTTGGGAGTCCTTTATGGCCACTCTCTCAAAATGGCTGCTGTCATAAACCTTTTTTCAGACAGAAGATTGGTGACATTCTTCCTCTGCCCCTCCAAACTTGTAAGATATTCCCTTCTCTCTCTCTCTCTCTCTCTCTCTCTCTCTCTCTCTCTCTCTCTCTCTCTCTCTCTCTCTCCTCCTCCCTCCTCTCTCTCTCCCCTCTCTCTCTCCCTCTCCCTCCCTCCAGCCCCTACCCAAAGCAAGAATTGATCCAAACAAGACACTTCAGCTGCAGCCTGAATCCTGAGGCTTGTGCTCCTTTCCCTTGTATCATGAGAGCCTTTTATTTTACATACTCAGTCAGCTACAGGTATTGTGGCTGCCTATCTTAAACCAATAACTGGGCAACTAACAAAAAAAATACCTAAGAAGCCATGTCAATGGAAAACAAACAGTACGGTATTATGTTAATAATAACCATAATTCTCATACAATTCAATGTGTATTTAATAATCAAATTTGTATAGCCGCCCATCTCACAAAAAGCGACTATACTACTTATTCTTAAAAAAGCAGAGTATTTTAGGTTGTAATCTGGTAGTAATCCTAGTGCGCATCAAGGGGGGTACCATGTTAAAAATTGAAATACTTGATTGGTGGGCTCTGATTTATTTTGAGAAAAAGTTTTGTTTCTGGGAGAAAAGGAAGTCTTTGACCAAAGGTTATTCTTAGTGTTCTTTTTCCTAAAGAAGAACTTTTGGTTAAAATATTTTGGCTTCTAGGATTCAGAAGCATAAAAGTATAATATGTAAGCATTCTTTTGAGATTTATAAGCTAAAAATCCCTTTAGTTTTTGTTTAAAGGATAAACCAGTTTGGTGTAGTAGTTAAGATATCAGGCTAGAAAATGAGGAACTCTGATACCTAGTCCCACCTTGGACATCAAGCCAGTCACTTCTCTCAGCCCCAGAAAGGAGGCAGTGGCAAACCACTTCTGACAAACCTTGGCAAGAAAACCACAGGGACATGTCCAGGCACTCTCTGAGAATTGGACACAATTGAGTGGAAGTAAAAATGACCCTTTCATGTTTATAATGCATTCATTGAATGGCAGCATAAAATGTGTTGTCTGTCAGCTGCAGTTGAAGTATCCTTTTCAGGGATAAACTCCTCATATCAGAGAAGGCGATGGCCATGGGCATTCCAGACCCACCCCTCTGCCTCCCTGAATGTGGCACAGAACTAACCATAACTAACTAACTTGAGCTGCACTGGTTTGCCATCCTCAGGAAGACAAATCCATTCAATTGCAGCTCTTCACATCTTCCATATTCACAGGCGAGGCTATGGGATGGAGGAGGGGAGTGCATTGCTTTCCCTCCCCCCTGCACCCCTGCAGTTACATCTGTTGACCTTTAAAGAGTACAATACTTTTGTGGAGGTCTCTGTAGCCCTTAGTGCTGGTAAAAGTGGTCTGTCCTTGTTTGCAAATAGTTGTTTGATTTTGATTCAGACAGACTGAGATATAAAGAAGATGACTAGGTGAACCTACAATTGCGGCCCTTGTTTGCATTTTCTGGGCATCATTTTATTCTATTTTGCGGCCTGAGATTTTCAGGGTGCCAGATACTAGGCTTCACAACCCATAATGACTGGATTTACACAGCAGGATATATAAACACAAGATATACAGAGCTTGATGAGGCTGGGTTTGTGGACTTGGCCAATTGAAGGCCTAGAACGCATTCCAGATCAAGATTTGCCCAAGTTTAGTATTTAAGTTTAAAATTCTGCAATCATAGCAACTCTGTTTTTAATGTGATAAATTTGTAAACTCCAGACAAGAATTAACTTAAAGATTCTGCTAATGCTGTGATATAAGTCTGCAGTTGGTTCTTGAAGTGGAAGTCCTGCCTGCTCCCCACCCCAGAGAGAGCTTTCTTCTAAGGGATTCTCAATAGCTGCATTGAGATTTGTGTCAGCCTAGATGTAGGAAGGGCAGAATAGAGACTCTACGCATCCAATGCTGGTGCTAATCCTAACCAGGGTTAGTGTGTACCGGTATACTTTTATTACATCAGTAGCCCAAACTCTTGTTCCTTAACCACTGAAGATGTGACAAGGAAGACAGAACATCAGAAAATACTTAAGAATAAAAACATAACCAGCGTGCAATCTTACAAGTTTCTTTTATCTAATTCAGAAAGTAGAAGTAGAGAATGTGTACTTCATCTGTTATTTTTAATAGCTGATCTATAACGCTACATATTTAGTATACCGAAAATGTTAAAAACCTACTTTATTCTCTTGATGGGGTGACTTTCAAATTCTGGGTGGAAATAATTTCTGATAGTCTACTGATAGTTCCAGAAGTGTATTGCTTTGAATAATTCAATATTTGTATGAACTTGAATGTATACTTAGAACAATTTGGCAATTGTACAAATGATTTATTCTATCAGGATTTGACTAGCATGTCTATGTGTTCGTGGTTTGGGTTCTTATTTAAAAAAAATGATAGTTAAGTGTTAAGTACAGAGAATCATCCATGTCATTATGAAACTAATTGTTCCCCGCTCTAACTTAAGACAACTAAAATTTAAGGCAAATATCCATTTCTTCTGGATTATTTGGTTATTTTCTTTCTTAATAGAGTAATAACTTTCATGATCTTGATAACTAGTTGGCTGTCTCAGTGATTTTCCAATTCCTTAGCTTCTTCCCTGTATCTTTAAGTACCAGAAGGTAGATACTGAATGTCTATAGAAATTCTTTGGAGGACTGCTTGGCATCCCATGAAGCCTCTTCCAGCTTGAGTGTATGGGACTGTGTCTTTTGGGTACCCTGCATGGCCTTCCCCCTGGCTTTACTCTGTGATTGTGTGTCTGTGCGTGTCAAGTGCCTAAATCGTGTGGGTTGGGGAGGGCAAAGATTGCTGCGTGTCTTAAGCCTTCTCAACAGTGCACCCTTAATGCATAAATTATCTGAGAGGCCCTTAATTAATAAAAGTGGCATTTCCACCAGTGGGGTTTAGCTATTGTAGCTGGGTCTGTCTTTTTTAACTCAATCTCAAATAATAGGGCTCTGGTTATTTTGCAGAATGTCTCTGAAGAATGGACAGCATTGCCATGGCTAACTGCAAGCTACAGTTCACAGTGGACAAACGTTGTAGTTTTTCTATTTACTTTTATAAATTTTTACTTTATATACTTTGTAGTTTTCAATCAGTCCTGTATGATTGTTAATTACGAATGCAGTTTTTAAAAATTATTTAATAGTGTATAGTTTAAAAAACATGTTAGTGTTTATTTTCTTCCATAATGCAACCATTTCTGAAAATGTCAATTTCTCAAAATTTACAGCTGCCCAAGTCCAAAAAGGGGGTAACGAATTGACCTGAGAAAATTAAAGAATTCAGTTAACAGGCGACGTATGCCTTTTAATTCCTATTTTTTCATTTTTTCTATTTTCTATTTCTAATAAGTAGGTAGAATGTGTTGGCCAATAGTAAGTTTATAAATTGCATGGTTCAAGAGAGCCTGTTGCTAATATGCTAGTCAGCTACATGCCCTCAGTTATTCCTTTGAATAGCTGCTTTGACCATGCATAGTTTTTTAACAGTATATAAGAGCATTGAACTGTGAACCAACGACTGTAAATAGTTGTTTTTAAAGCTATTGATTTTGCATGTTTACAGAATTAAGTTTAATTTTTGCTATCATGTGATAAGACTTTAGTAAAAGGGAAAATTGTTTTGACTGTATATTGCTGGTGCTTTTAAGAAGTTCATTTTGTTAAAGGAGAAACATGAGAAATGAGCTGCGTGTGAGACATTTTTACTTGGATTCTGTTCAGTTGATGCTTAACTGGCTTTCTCTTTCCTTTTCAGGGATGCCCGAGTTGTTAAGGACATGGCAACAGGAAAATCAAAAGGATATGGCTTTGTTTCTTTCTTCAATAAATGGGTGAGTTCCTACGTTTTGATTGATGGTTTTACACCCAACACAAAGCTGGTCAAGCATATCCAGCAACTATTTACGAAAGGCATCTTGGTGAAGCTGGTTGCGCAATAATGCAAAATGCTGAATTAGTTAGATATGTTTTCTTTCAGACATCTCGTGGCAGTAAACCACCATGTTACTAATAATCCAGAGCCTGACCACATGATTCACAATTATTAACAGTCCAGATGATTTTTCAGCCGTATAGTTCCAGCATAATAGCTTTCCACTTGCTCTAATTTCACAAGACTATAATATTTCATTGTCAACACCCTAATTCATTCGCCCCCTGAAGTATATGAAAAGCAGATTCTCTTCTGATGTCACTCTAGTACAGACCTGAACAAGATTTCAACTTAGCATTTATGTTCCATTTTGGGAAAGGTATTCTTAGTGAGGCTGAGATGGAGACTGCAGTGAACTCTGCATGTGGAGAACAGATGAGATTTGGGGAATATGTTGGTAAAAGTGTGCACCATTTATAAAGAAAATGTGGGCAGCACATCCTCAGGCAAAATGGATGCTTGCTTACAACATTCTAATGGCTCCTTCATAGGCAATTTCAATGGTTGAACTGAGTTGCCCAAGGAAGAATAATGGGTGAAATAAGCCAGGGAAGGGACCGAGAACCATTTTGCCACTTGCCCTGTATGTACGTATTGGCACGAAAGGCCATTCCCCCACCTGTTTACCCCCGTTCTGACAGGATGGGCTGCTAGCAACGTGGCTTGAGCAAAGCACTCCCTCAAAGCTGCTCTGGGAAGCAACACGCCCTTCCCTTTGCAGCGCCTTGTCATTGCCCAAGTTCTGGTTCTGGCTTTGGCAAGTGGTGCCAAAGAGGAGCCACTTGATTGGAGCAAATCTAAGTCACCTCAGGCAGGCCTAACATAAATGAATATTTGCTCAGCTTTGTGTTGTGCGCCAGTTACTCCTCCCTTTTCTGGATAGGGAGGCTCCACCACTCATGCCCTTGTCACCCCCTATTTGGACTATTGCGATGCGCTCTACATGGGGCTACCCTTGAAGAGTATCCAGAAGCTTCAACAGGCACAAAATGAGGCCCTGCAGGCAGTTTTAGGGGCCCAAAGAAGGGTGCGTGCAACACTCAGCTCTGCGAGCTACACTGGGGGCCAGTTTGCTTCCGGGTCCAATTCAACTCCAGGTGTTGGTTGTGACCTATAAAGCCCTACATGGCCTGGGGCGAGGTTACCTATGAACCGGGTTCCCCCCGTCGCACCTGGGCAGGCAGGGAAGGCATGCGGCAGACCCCATCAGTCGAGGAATTTCAATGGGGAGGGGGGGTGTTCTAGGAAGAGGCCATTCTCTGCCCCTGCCCACACACTCTAGATAGAACCTCCGGCCCCCAGAGCTGAGGACAGCCTCCATCTCCTGACCCCCCACAAAGGGTCTCTGGGTGGGGCACGAAGAACCCCCCAACTGTCGGGCTGCCTGAATTAACTCATGCTAAGTGCCTATCTTGAATGTTTTACCTTTTGGGGATGTTATAATGTTTTTATAATCTTCAATCTTGTTAATTTTAATATAATAATTTTATACATTGCTTATGTATTGATTATATTGAACACACCCAGAGCCCCTCTCTGAGGAAGAGAGCAGTTTGGAAATAGGAAATATAAATCAAGCAAGCAAGCAGACCTCTAGCCCAAGATATCTATGTTGCATGCTACTCCCTTTTCCTTTATTTTTTTAATAGCCTTTAAAATAGCCTTTATTTCAGATTATATAGTTGTCCATCTCACTTGCAAAGATACTGGGCAGCATACAAGATAAAACAGAAAAGATAAATTCATATAATCAAATGTAAATAATTAAAACAATTAACCAGAAATATTAACAGGATAGGACATGTGACTGTGGGGCTGGTTGGGATCCTGAAAGTCCTCACTTTAATCTCTCACCCCCTCTTACAATTTTATATATTTTATATATTTTATGTGCGAGGGTTGGAGGGACGATCCCGATAGAAGAGCAGCAGGGCAACTGCAAGACTTAACTTTGTTTGGTTTTGGAAATAATGATCAATCTTGTCTTCAACTAATACAGTGAAAGTTAAATTGCCTGCAGTTCATAGAATTTCACTTCATAATGCTTGTAAAGTCACATTTCTTTTGAAATAGATACTGCTCTTTTCCGAAAAGAAGCAGTTGTTGTTAAATAATTTTTTATGAGACAATTCTTGAAATATGTGGGAAATCATATAGATCATGGTGAGGCACAAATAATCCTATTGTAAATCAGAGTGATATAATTTGAATCCTTTTGGTAAATTTAAAGATAAGACTTTGATTCTTTAGATGTGGTACTATAATAAATGTTTATGACAGATGAAGAATAAATGTTTATGACAGATGATTTAGTATTCTTTGAAGGGTTTTTTAAACATTTTTTTCCTGCACCGGATAGGATGCAGAAAATGCAATTCAACAAATGGGGGGACAGTGGCTTGGTGGAAGACAAATCAGGACTAATTGGGCAACGCGCAAACCTCCAGCTCCAAAGAGTACATATGAATGTGAGTAGCCTTCAGAACAAAACAAGCATTTCCAGCTTTTCTGAATCCAAAGGGCTTTCCTTCGCTAAAGACAAGGGTATTGCTGGTGCTTGAAAGATTTAATTCTCTAAATTTTCAGAATAGGCTTTGAATTCCTACCAGTCTTAGATTGTGAACTAAATATTGCAGAGATTGAAATTAATGCCACTTGAAGTTAGTTGCAAAAGGAAATCACCCTTGAGTGTCCTTTGGGAGGGCAGAGATTCAACTCAAATGCTTTGGCCACCAAATGAGAAGAGGGCACTCCTCGGAAAAGAAGGCCCTGAGATTGGGGAAGACTGAAGGCAAAAGGAGGAGGAGGAGACGCTTAGGGAGGGGCTGGGGGATCATTTTAGAAAATAGTTTTCCAAATGTCATTACTCCTGATTTCATTATATCCAATGTTTTTAGATATCTTTGTTTTATTGTAAATACATCGTAGACTGGTAAAATCTTTGTGCTTTTTATATAGCAAATGCCAAACAACTCTCCTACGATGATGTCGTAAATCAGTCCAGTCCAAGCAATTGCACTGTGTATTGCGGTGGTGTAACTTCAGGCCTGACAGGTAGGCGATGTCGTCAATTCAGAGCGACCAGGTGAAGAAGAGGCGAGATGCCCGTTTTGAAATGTTTCCAATCTTCTTGTTTGCAGAACAGCTAATGCGCCAGACGTTTTCCCCGTTTGGGCAGATAATGGAAATCCGAGTCTTTCCAGATAAAGGGTACTCATTTGTACGGTATGGAAATATTTCTCTTACACACCCTATTTGTGTTTTCAGAACTTTTATGAAACCTTTTCTAGTTAGTCTCCAACTAATGTGCAAATTCACATTCCTAAGTGATTTGCAGAGAGACAGATGTATATGTTGCTGTGTGTAAAAAAAAAATTTTTTTTAATACATTTTAAAAACACAACTGAGGCTTTGGCAAGTGCTACAAGCACTTTGACCCACATGAAGGAGTTGGCTGAAAGGAACCTCCCCCTGCAGCCCTGGACCACCACATGGCCGCCCAGATGGCTCCTCAAGGCACATCCCGTGGCTCCCTTGTTTGGGCAAAAGAAAAAGCAGATCTCTGTCTTCACCCAGCCCTAGAAACCACGACTCGCCATTTTATTCTTACATCGAATTAAGTCCCTTGGGTCCCCAATGAAGCTTGGTCTGCCACCTCCTTGGTCTAGATTGGTGTTTCACCACCTCAGCAACTTTATAACAGGTGGACATCATCTCCCAAAACTCCACCCAGTATCTTGCGTGTCCACAAGTCTTAAAGTTCCTGAGGTTGAAGAACATCAATCTTGAATGTCTCCATCCTCTATCCTACGCCTGTCTATAAAACTATGAAGAGAAACAGAAAGAAGGGGTAGGAAAGCAAAGCCTGAAACGGTTTGGGGAAGAAAATGGGATATCTTGATACTGAGCTGGATACCACAGAAAGGGAGCAAGTAGAAAGGAAAGTGGAGTGCAAACATTTTCTTCTTTCAGATAAAATGGGTTTCCAAGATTCCATTAATCTAAAGGTCATTAAGTGACACCAGATGCTTGTTAAAATAAGTCTGCTGTATTTTCTATTTAAAGTACTGTATTCGGTATTTTAGAAGTCTCATAGAATAATGGAGGGGAACTTAGAGATCTTCTAGTCCAACCCCCTGCTCAAGCAGGAGACCATATATCATGACAGTCAAATAGCTACTCAGCCTCTTCTTAAAAACCTCCAGTGATGGAGCACCTACACAACTTCTGAGGGCAAGTTGTTCCACTGGTTAATGGTTCTCACTGTCAGGAAATGTCTGTGTTAGAACGAAGTTTAATCATTTCCTATCCAATACTTTTTGTCCTACCCTGAGAGGTTTTGGAGAATGTCAACCCACCTCTTCTCTGTGACAGACCCTTAAGCTTTGGAAGACTGTTGTTGACACCCCCCACCCCCCCAGTCCTCTTTGCTAGATTAGAAATATCTAATTTCTGCACTGTTTGTCATATGATTTAGCCTCCAGCCCGTTAAATACCTTAGTAGTTCTTTTTGCACTCTTTCTAGAACCTCAACACCTGTTTTGCATCATGGTGACCAGAGGTTCAATGTAGTATTAAAGTGTGGTCTTAACACTGTAGTATAAAGTGGTAATGTCGCTTCATGTGATGTCGATGCTATTCCTCTGCCAAGGACTGCATTGGCTTTTTGGGCAGCGGCAGCTGCAACACACTGCTGACTCATATTTGACTCTGGTTGTCCACTATGACTTTTAGATCTCTCTAAAAGTGTTCCTGCTGCTGAGCCAGATACCACCTATTCTACACTTGTACATTTTGTTTTTCTTGCCTAGGTGTAAGACCTTACTTTTCTCCTTACTGAATTGCATTTTATTGGATAGGCCCCAGTCTGCCAACATACTTCCAAAGCTTGGTGTTGTCTGCAAGCTTCAGGTGTTCCCCTTCTGTCCCCTTATCTAAATCATGTATGAAGATGTTGAAGCCTACTGGGCCCAAAACAGAACCTTGAGGTGCCCTACTACTTAATTACTTCCATGTAGAGGTAATTCCATGAAGGACAACACATTGAGTTGGTGGTGGGTAGTATGCCCCCTTTTCCTTTTATATTAACCCAAATGCATTTAAGGAGGGTTTCTTCCTTGGATTTTTGCATTGCTCTAGAGGTGTAGTTATTTCTTACACG
This sequence comes from Notechis scutatus, assembly GCF_049901735.1. Classification (NCBI taxonomy): domain Eukaryota; kingdom Metazoa; phylum Chordata; class Lepidosauria; order Squamata; family Elapidae; genus Notechis; species Notechis scutatus. The sequence continues at coordinate 399,809 of NC_142015.1, read as the reverse complement.
TAAGCCCTTAAGCTCTGGCTTTGCCAGTTAACTTGGGGCCCCAATGGTGGAACATCATAGTGGAGGTGATTGATCTATTAACAACAGATTCCCCCCCCTTCCCCATCTGTAATTAGACTATTGTGTTTGTTTGTATTACGTTTTAGTATATGTATATTTATCTTTGTATGATTGTAAGCCGCCCAGAACCCTAACCCTAACCCTGTGGTAAGATGGGCAGCCAATACATTTTACAAACAAACAAACAAACAAACATAAAAAATGTGACTCTGTCACCTCTTTTATTAGGTCTGTTTTGTTGAACAATTTAAATCCTTCTAGCAATATGTTCCCTTCATGTTTTCATCCACCAAGTTTTGATAGTTCAACAATATCGTACCTGTCCTCACGTAGTAGGACTTCAACTTTGCCGTGTTTGTTCTTCATAACTTGAGCGTTAGTTTACAGTTTTCTTTTTTCACACTCCTTGAGGTTTATGCTGGAGAGTAAGTCCTAAACGTTGGTCTCCTTCCCTTTCCAGTTTTAGTCTAAAAGACCTTTGGAAAAGCTGAGCCAGTTGTTTCCCCATAAACCTTTCTTCAGTTTTTGTGAGGCACAGCCCATCCCCCACCAGAAGTCCTCCATGCAGGCATTGTAGGCTGTGGTCTAGGAATCCAGAATCCTCTCAGAGGCATCATCCTTCAAGCCAATGGTTGACTTCTAAAATCCTCCGTTCCCTCATTGGATAGTGACCTTCCATTGGAAGTACAGAGGAAAATACCACCTGTGCTCCCCTCTCTTTGGCCTTTGTGCCTTAGCTGCTCGCCCGCTCCTGATATTGTTCCTGGCTCTTTGTTGCATCATTCATCCCGACATGAAAGAGGAGAAAGGGATAATAATCTGTGGAGTTGATTATTTTGGTAAGCCTCTCTGTCACATCTTTGCTCATGGGAGACCACCTACCTCTCTTGGTAGATTGTCCAGTTTACAAATTGCTGATTCCATTCCTCTTAGTGAGTCTTTTCCATTTGATCTAGACATTATAGCTGCTAAAACGATAGCACTGGCAGGGTCAAATAAAGTAAAGCAAGTCTTTTTGTCACGATGCTATGTGGCTGAGAATTCTTCAGACGTACTTTCTGCGTGTGTCACTTAAGATGTCACTTGACTTCCAGCGCAGGGCCAGAGCAGAGCATGTGGCTTTAGATTCTGTCTTCCAACTTGTTATCAAAACTGACTTTCCCAACATCGTCCTCTTCCGTGTGGACACGTGCATATTCCTATTAATGAAGAATTGTTGCATCGTCTTTTATTTGCTGCCTCATAAATGAGGGTGATTATGTTAATTTACTCCCTTGTATGCGCTTTACAGGTTTAATTCTCATGAAAGTGCTGCACATGCCATTGTTTCAGTCAATGGCACCACAATAGAAGGACATGTGGTGAAATGCTATTGGGGTAAAGAGACACCAGACATGGTCAACCCAATTCAACAGGTAAGAGTTACCTGTCCTGCTGAAAAGCATTCCCAAAATTAATAACGTAGATATTTCCTCAAGATGGATCCCAAATCCCTTTTCTTTGCTATTCATTTATAGTCTTGTGATCATAGTTGAAGTGGGTAGAAATTGGCTATGATACGTGTCATAGTGAAGAACTTGTACGAGTTCCAACATGAAGTAAACCAGTTTCCCTGTACTTTGTTAGACATAAATTTGCAAAGCGATGTTGCCTGTGTTACATGCTAACTTTGGACCATCATTAACGTTTTCAGCAGAATCAAGTGGGCTATCCACCCCCTTATGGGCAGTGGGGCCAGTGGTATGGAAACGCCCAGCAGATTGGCCAGTATATGCCTAATGGCTGGCAAGTGCCTGCGTATGGAATGTATGGGCAGGCATGGAACCAGGGATTCAGGTAAGGGACGGAGTTGGCTGAGGCTTGCTGACAGTAACGAAAGTGAAAGTACACATAGTTAGAGCACTTTCATTTTTAATGTGTTCATAGATTACCGTTATGTGCTTGTTTGAAAGACAGCATTTGTGTCTTCACCAGTTTGATTATTTTTATATGTTTGTAGGTTTGCAAAAAAGGGATTAAAATACTAATTAAACCATCATTAAAAGAAGCATACTACAAAAAGTAGACTGTCCTTCCAAAATAGTAAAATGAATCAGTGTTATACTTGGAGCGCCAAATAGTAATAAATTTTATTCACCAAAAGGTTGATTAAATAAACAACTCTTAGAAGCTAGCAGCAGTGGAACATTTGATGAACTGGGTTTCTTCAAACATGCCCAGTTCATAGTTACTGTAGTCTGAAAATATGAAAGGGTTCCTTAAGGCTCAGTCAGGTTGATAGAATGCGGGGATCCCAGGCTTCCTGTGTGATGGAGAATATGCCAGAAATACTCAACGTGATTGCTTGCTGCTGTCTACCTATTACAATGCAAGCTTTATCTAACCTCATTTCCTCTTCCATCCAGTCAGACACAGCCATCTGCAGCGTGGATGGGTGCAAATTATGGTGTGCCACCCCCTCCACCGCCCCCCCCACCACCACCCCAGGGGCAAAATGGAAGTGTTCTAACTAGTCAAACTGGATATCGGATGGCAGGTTTTGAAACACAGTGAGAGACAGAAGGACTCTGGAATAGAACACCTGTGGCTTTGAGGCTGTATGGAGCATTGTAAAATCCTTTGTTTACTTAAAAAAAAAAAAATCTATCCAATCAAGTCAGTGCAAAAGTCAAACAGTATTTATTTTTAATCATGAAACTTCGTTGTTGTCCACGCTTTTTTTTTAAAAGACACACAGGAAATACTAGATGCTGGATATCTGCCAACCTTTGCCTTCTTTTCCTCTTTTGAGATGTGTTTCTTAAGATCCATGTTTGAAACACAACTAATGCAGGGATTTCTGCCACTTTTAGTATAGCGGCAGGAAATTGCACAATATCAAACATTTTTTTTCCACTGAAGTAGTATGCAGTCTAGTTTGCATTCCTAATATGACTTAAATGTACATGAAAGAAGTTATACGAGAGAGAAAAGACACGCCAAAACTGTGTGAATTCTGGGGGTTTATTGAAATCTTCAGTTCGTGCAAAGAGAGCCTGATGTATAAAGTGTCCATCTCCTTGCTTTTGTTATACTGGGATTTCAAATATAACTTATTCGTTTACATTATTTTGTATCTAAACATTTTTCGGAAAGTGGTTTTTGCCTTACTGTCACTCTTCAATGATGAGGTAGGAGTCAGGCCTTTAAGGGCAAGTGCCTCGTGCTCCGAGAATCCAGCTCTGGGCTCTGGTCGATGCCAGGAGGGCCCCGGGGGGGGCGGGATGCTCCTGTTCATCGACTCGGAGTCCTCCTTCGCCCAGTTCAGATCTTCTTAAAATGTGACACAATCTTAGGAGCCAGCTTTTTAAAGCCTGTCCGTTTTTACATTTACATGTATCCTTTATCATGTCAACTATTTTAGCAAATTAATATTTTCACAAAAGTCGCTCCGCTTTTGTATGTCTCCTTTGAAAGAGTAAGAGACAGAGAGAGCTCTACAGGACTTATGGCTATAATTTAAGCTTTGACTTTTGCATGTGAATATCTAATACACTGTTAGACTTTGAATAAACAGTCATGCTCTCATTTTTCAGAGACATAGAGAATACATTGGTCTTAGCAGCTTTTTACTCACGTGGAGCAAGGCTGACTTGATTTAGCAGGGACAGATAGAGCTATTAAATTCTAGAGCATTGTGTGTGTCAAGCCAGGAGAAAAAGGAGTGCTCCAACTGAAGCCTGAAGGACCAACTGGATAAAACATTTTTGAATTGTTCAGCGGCCAAATAAATAATAATAATAATAATAGCATTATCCTACCTCCTTGGCTAGCTTTCAGAAGATGCAGAAAGAACCCTACCCTGGACGTAGTGATTATATATCCCAGTTAACATCTGGGCACACGGAGGTGTTTGATTTCCGTTCTGCATTGGTTGTATGGAAAAGTTGCTGATATGCACAAGACAGTGACCAGCCACCCCCATTTGATGGAACAAAAGGGGCCAGAACCAAAGTAGAGGGCTGGCTGCTAGGAAAATAGATTGTTGTCTTGTAGACAGATCTTGGCCCTAACGTTTTATAAATAAAGCATCTTCCAAAAGATGCCATTGAACTTGTACATTGATTTCACTCATGTCTGCTTCCTTTAAAATTTGTATAAACCTGTCATCTTTCTGCTTACTATCTCTGCCTGCACAATTCTTTTAAAAGAGAAATGTGAATAGGTCTGAAGTGAGCCTGGGGAGTTTTCTCTGTATATATTTTCAATAGCAGAATGGAGTACAGATTTCTTGTACAGAAGCCAACTAAGGTCCCACAGCCAGCAAACCAAGAAAGCTTTTGGCATCTTGACATTTGTTATTGTCCCTGGAGTTGACAGTAACTCAAGCTTTAATGCATTTCAACATGTAAATATTTGAAAGGGGAAGGCAAAAAAAAGAAGTTCAGTGTATTTTTAAAAAAGTATTGCCGCTTCAGTCCGACAATGGTATGAAAGCAGTGGGTTGTCCTGGGGGCCTCCTCGGAGGAGGCTGGTCTTGTGTGCCCTTTTTCAGAGCCACTGTTGGGGTCTCCCTTGTTGCCCCAACCAGGCTGTGGGACCTGAAGGCAAAAGGCTGGGACCGCCTCTTCTCACTGCTGCCGCCCTTCCCCAGCTGCTCATCCAGGCATCAGCTTTGTTGATCGACGAGGGGGCGGGGGTGTTGGGTGTTTGTTTTCACGTCTGTATGGACTTTGGCCGCTTCCTTTAAGCGAGCGTGTTTTGATACTTATGTACAGAAGTTGAAGAACTTCCCTCCAGAAGCCCTGGCTTTGCAAAAGCCCTGAAGATCTTAATAAAAGATGTGAGCTCCCCTTCAGCCTTGTATATGCGGAATGCTTTCGGTGTTGGGCGATTCCAAACTTGCCTCGGGGGAAGAGGGGGCGGCGGCGGCGGAACGGCTCCCCCCAGCCCCGGGACGCCGCTCCGAGGCCAGAGACGCCGGCGGGGGCGGCGCACAACGGAGAAACCCCCGACGGCTCCCCTGGACGTAGAGCGCCACGTGCCTCTTCCGGACGAGACGGGCCCGGACTCCGTCTCCCGTGGTGCTTCGCGCGGCCCGGCCCGGCCAATGAGAGCCTTCGTTACAGAAGGATTTCGCGAGCCGTTTGTAAGAAGCCATCGTGGACGCCGATCGCCGCCTTTCCTCGCCGGCCGCCGGGCCGGGACGTGGGGAGGGAGGGCCGCCAGGTAAAGGCGACGCAGAGGGGATCCGCGGGGCGGAGGGGGTCGTGAGGGCAGGAAATGACGACGCGCGGCCTGGCCGTCCTGGGTTGCCGGGGAGGCGAGCGGCGGTAGCGCGTGACGTCAGAAGCGGTCGGGCAGCGCGGAGCAGCTTCCGGGTGTTTGGACTCCACCTCCCAGAATTCCCAGCAGGGGCGATGCTGCCTGGGCCGTTCTGGGAGTTGAAGTCCGTCCATTTTATTATAACAGCCCACTTTGCGATCAGCCAGGAACGGGCGCCCGGGCCGGACCCTCCTCGCTCGGCCTGGAGAGGCTTCCCGGAGGTGTTGGCCGCCTCCCCGTCGCCTGGGCCCCCAAGCCGGGAAACTCCCCCTTCCAGAGCCCCCTTCGGTGGCCGCGCTGGCTGCGGGGGAGGAAGTCCGAGGCGAGGCAGGCGTCTCCCCGCGGGCGGCCTTTGGCAGCGCATGAAAAGCGCGGGGGCTCCGGAGGTCCTCTAGTCCGCCCCTCTCTCCGGGCAGTCCAAGGGGAGGAGGGAGCGGACTCCCAGGCCCTTCCGGCTCCTCCGCTCCGTGTTCCCCTCCGGAGCCCCTCCGTCGCCTCCCGATCCCTGGATTTCCCTCCGCCCCCCCTTAGGCGGCCCTCCCGTGGCGCTTCCCTGCCTTCCGGAGCCCTCCGTTCCCCCGTCCCCAGAGCCCGCTCCCTTGGGCAGGGTGACCGAAGCCCCCGGCTGCCTGTCGCGTGCATCCGAGGGTCCCCCCCCCCCCGCGACCCCCTCCGGCACCTCTTCGAACCCCCAACTCCCTGCCGGGGAGGCTGCGGCCCAGGGCTTCGGAGGCCCCCAAGGAATCCCTCCTCCGCTCCAGGAGTCAAGGCCCTTCATTCTGCCCCTAAAATCGCCCTGCAGAGGCTGAAGGGGCCCATCCTGCCCACTCCAGCTGCACGGTGCCATTGCTGCTGCTGCACCCACAGCTCCCCCTTGCAGCTCCCTGTGCATGGGGATCACGCCCACACCCCCCCACACACACACCCCGCCAGCCACACTAGCTGGCCCTGGCCTTGCACCCCCACTGGATCCTCCCTCCCCAACCGCTGAGCGTTTGGGCCGAACCCTCTTCAGGGCTGCTCCCAAGGAGAAGAGGAGGCTTCCTCGCCCCCACCTCCTCCCAGGGCCAGGGAGGGGGTCCTGCTGGGGTGGGGCAGGGAGAGCCGAGGGACACCTGCCTGGGGCTTCATTGTGACACCACCAGAATCCTGAGGAGGATCCATGGCATTCCGCCCTTCCCCCTGCCCTGCTCAGAGCGGCTGTCCACGGACCCTCGGCTCAGGGCTGGACCCCTTGGTGATCCACACCGTCTCCTGGCAATGGTGGGCCATCGGATGGTGGGGAAGGCCGGGGGGGGGATGTTTCCAGCCTCTCTTTGTTGCTTTAGGCCTTGGGTTTCTTTTCCTGAGGCTCCTCTGGGGAACAGTTGTGAAGACGTGTCCTCCTCCATTATAGGAGATGGCACACACACCCTGTCTTGGAACTCCAAGATCCCTCTCACAATGACTTGCTTTAAGCCAAGTTTCACCTCATCTGCACCTATACAGTTGGCTTTGCTTGCCTTAGTTTTATCGTGTGTTGAATTTCATTTTGCTAGATAGGGCCCAGTGTTCAAGTCTGTCCAGATCTTTTGGGATCTTGAATGGGACTTCTGGACTGTTGGCTGTTCCTGCCAGCTTAGTGTCGTCTGCAGATCCGCTGAGTTGCCCTTCGAGTCCCTCAGTCAGATGGTTTGGGAAGGGGGTGAACAGGATTGTCCTAAAACAGAACCTGGGGGGTAGTTCCATTAGGTTCCTTTAAGGGCTGCTTGTTGAGTACGATTTGTCAGCCAGTTACAAACCCACCTGGTGGTAGGGCTGTTTATCCCACATTTTTCTAGCTTGCCAAGAAGTAAGTTGTGGTCTACTTTACCCAAATGCTTTACTGATATCTAAGTAGACAACATCCACAGCGTTTCGCTGACCCACTGATTTCTGCAGTCCATTTCTGGTGCTTTTCTTCCTCAGGCAAGAACTGGAGATGGCAAATATTCCCAGGAAAACCGTTTAAGTCCATCCCAGAAGGGTCCCCCAAGGACTTGGGCAGGCTTTCCTTTCCCACTGACCCCACCTTTCCCACTCCTCCTTGGCCCAGGTTCCCTGAAGGATGGACTCCGGCTCCCCCAGGAGCAAAGTCCCGGCTTTCTTATCCGACCTGGGGAAAGCGACCTTGAGAGGCATCAGGAAATGCCCCCGATGTGGCACCTACAACGGCACGCGTGGGCTGAGCTGCAAAAACAAGACCTGTGGCACCGTCTTCCGCTACGGCTCACGGAAGCCGGCTGGCATTGACGCCGTCAAGATCATCACCGGCTCAGACCTCCAGGTCTATTCGGTGCGGCAGAGGGACCGGGGCCCCGAGTATCGGTGCTTCGTGGAGCTGGGCGTCTCGGAGACCACCATCCAGACTGTGGATGGGACCCTCCTCACCCAGCTCAGCTCTGGGCGCTGCTACCTCCCAGCGTGCCTGAAGGCAGCGTCCCAGGGGGTGGCGGAGAACCAGTGCCAGCACCTGAAGCTTGCCGTGGGCTGCCAGGCAGAGGCCACCCCCCTGACCCTGAAGAGCTCCGTCCTGAACGCCATGCAGGCCTCGCCCCAGACCAAGCAGGCCCTCTGGGAGCTGGCCACCCAGCCCACGGGGCCCCTGGTCCAAAGGGTCACCAAGAACGTGCTGGTGGTCAAGGGCAAGGCCGGCCCCAAGCACGGCTTGGGCTACCTCCACATCACCTTTGCCCCCAGGTCTGGCCACAAGGGCCCTGCGGGGCCCCACTTCTTCTGCCCCTGCCAGTCCTTGAGGGCCAGCAAGGCCGCCCAGGAGGGCAGCCACAAGTGCATCCATTTCTTCGCCTGCCTCTGTGCCTTTGCCAGCGACGAGGCTTTAGCCGAGGAGTTTGGGGACTTCCTCAGCAGCGAGCCTGGCGGTAGGTGTGCCCGGGGGGCTGGGCGGCCCCTGGGTGGGGAGGGGACCCTCTGGCATGGACCAACGGGCCACAGAAGCGCCCCCAGGCAGGCCTGGCTTTGGGGGGCAGCTGGGTGGGGAGTTGCCGGCCCGCAGGGGCTCCCTGGCTCTTCCCAGAAATGGAGCAGCCGCTTTTCTGCCCCAACTGCAGGGCTGACACCCCCGGCAAGGGCTCCGCTTGCTTGCCAGCCGGCATCCCCTCTGCCCTCGGGAAACCTGGTGGCCTCCAAAGCGAAGCGCAAGAAGAAGGACGGAGGGGCGGGTGAGGAGCTCCAGCGCCGGCTGCTTTCCTGGGTGGATATGCGGGCTCCATGCTCCAGAGAGGCCAGGGAAGCCAGGCCAGGCTCTGCCTGGTTCTGATGGTGTCCCATTTGGCCTTCCAGGCATGCCAGCCAGCAGCACCCCCTTGTCCCAGGATCTGGCAAGCAGCTCCCTGCAGAAGAACAGCCTGAAGAAGGCGGCCGTTGCATCCCTGAAAAGGCAACGTGAGTTCATCCAGACACACCCCCCACCCTCAAGCTTAGGCCAGGCTGTTGGGAAGGCCGTTCAGGGCCCTTCGGTGGGGCTGAGACGGCCAGCTGTGCACTTAAACACGAAGCGGGAAGGAACAACAGGCCCCCCCTGGCTTTAAAAGGTCCGTGGCACAGAAGAGAAGCCAGAGGTCCGCCGGGTTTTAGTCCAATGGGCTTCTGCGTGTTGGGGGGGGGGGTGTGGAATGCCAGGGAGGATGCCCACCCGCCCGCCCGCCCGCCCACCTTTGGGACACGAGGGAGGAGAGTCGGGGATGGTCAGGGTGGAGGCGATGGGGAGGAGCACAGGAGGCAGGAGAGCCCTGGGGAGGCCACAGTAAGGAGCCGGGCTAAAAGTCTCACCTGACCATCCAGCCCCTTGGAAGAACATTTCAGACTCCAAAGGAGGCGGGGTTCCTTTGGGGGCTTCCTGCCCTCCCTTGCAAGGGGCTGCTTCTCCGGCCCAGGGTGCTGGCAGGGGTGTGGGGGGAGGGAGCGAGACTCGCTGCGGCTCCTGCCTTCCTTTCGCTTAGCTGGCCCTCAGGTGCTGGAGGAGTCGCAGGTGGCCTTGTCCTTCCTGGAGTGGCTGGCCAGCGTCACGGAGCGGATCCACCAGGCCATGCACTACCAGTTTGACGGTGAGTCCTTCCCGGCAGCCTCCGAAAGGTCCCTTAGCAGAGGGAGGGGCCCCCGTCAGGGCCAGGGGAAGAGCGAGCCTCCCTCTTGGCCTCCAGCTGGCCCCATTGGGATCCTGGGAGCCATGACCGGGGCAGAGAGCAGCAGGGGCCGGGGCCGGGCGGAGCCTGGGGGACCTGCTCTCTTTGGGGCCGGTCCCAGGCAGGCCGCCTCGGTGGGGAAGGTTCTTGCACGGCCTTTCCCAGCCTGGCGGTTGGGCTCTAGTGACCAGCCCGGCGGAGGTTTTGGGCGTCCCCAAACTTCTGGAAGGTTTTGTTGGCCAGAAAGACCAGGCTGGGCAACCTCTGCCACGCGGACCTGCGCTACCCTAAGGCTGCAGGGAAAGCCTCCCCCCGTGAGACCCTTTCTCCGCTGGGGCTCAGGCCCCTCCCGCCCCTCAAGGCCATTCCTTTCCTCCATGGCCCGTTGAGGCTGCTTCCCCTTCCAGAAGCCGCAGAAGCTTCAGCGGAGGCTCCCCTGGGTTGCGTGTTCCCCGCAGGCAAGCCGGAGCCCCTCGTCTTCCACATCCCGCAGACCTTCTTCGAGGCTCTCCAGCAGCGCATCGGTCTCGGGAGCATCAAGATGCGGCTCCCCAACTCGACGACAGGTGCTGGTCTCCAGAGCGTTTCCTCTCACCGGCCCCACGGCTCACGCACACACACACGCACGCACGCACGCACGCCCCGGCCTCTCCTGGGGCTGGACACAAACTCAGCCAGCCGACGGCCTCTGTCTGTGGCCGCCACTCTGCTTTGCAGCTGCTGGCATCTGTGCAGAAGCCGTGAAGCAATGGAGCCCTCCCCCGCCTCTGCTCCCTCACCCCTCCTGGGGTCTCACCACTTGAGGCTGCGGCTGGCGGGGGGGGGGGGAGCCGCCTCGCTTGACTGGCCAAGAGCGCAGGGCTCGCGGCTGATGGACACCCTCAGCCCAACTACCTTTCCTGGGCAGTCCCCTCCCCAGACCAAGGGGGTGGCCGCCTGGTTGGAACCGTGTTCCCCAGTGGCCAGTTTTGAGAGCAGGCGGGGCGGGAGGAAGCCCCTGATGTGTGGGGGGCAGTGGTTGCTGGAGGGGCCTGGGCTGCAGATGGCAGGCTGGGGAGCGGGGAGGGGGCTCTTCCAAGGCATCCCCCCCCCTTCCTATCCTACGAACCCGCCTGATATGAGCCGAGCTGCCCTTGGTTGCTGCTGCTGCTGCTGCTTTGGACTGGAGTTCTCCTGGGCTTCCCAGCTTCAGGATCTCTTGGGGCCCCTCCCCTCCCCTCCTCAGGATCCCTAAGAAAGGGATGCTGGAGCCTTCTGCAAAAGGGGAGGGGGCCCCTCAGAGATCCTGAAGCTCACACACACACGCTTGGCATCCTCTCCCTTTTCTCCCCTTTTGGCCAAAGAGAGGAGGGTCTGTTTTGCTTACATATATTTTTTTTGGCTTGATAGGTCCTGTCTGATTTGGATGCCGCTTCACGATAACTGGGGAGGTGTTTTTATTTGGGTTGTTCTGTATGCCTTTGACCTGCTTTTATTTAATGTGGTTTTAATCTTACTAGCACAAAATGCCCAGAAACATGTATGTGGTTATACATCACCGGCCGATGTTTTGCTTCCAGCTTTTGTCCGCAAAGACGCCTTACCGCTGGGAACCTTTTCTAAGTATACGTGGCACCTCACCAACATCTTGCAGGTCAAGCAGATCTTCGACACCCCTGAGGTGAGGCCCGTTTCCCCTTCTCTCCTTTCCCGAGCCGAGGAAGAAGAACCGGGCGTGTTTGTGGAGAGACGAAGGAAGGAGCCTCTCCAGCTCCCTCCAGACCAGGGAATGTCGAAAGCCGCCTCGCCTTCTTCTCACCTGTTTCAAACGTTCTAGATCTCCTCTTCTGGAGCAAACGTTTCCTTCTGCAATGAGGTGGGAAAGGTTTTTCTGGGGCTGCTGCTCATCTTCTCTCTTTCCAGATGCCTCTAGAAATAACACGCAGCTTCATCCAGAACCGGGATGGGACCTACGAGCCCTTCAGGTGCCCCAAAGTGGAGGTGGAGAGCATCGCCGAGACCTACGGACGCCTGGAGAAGCAGCCTGTCCTTCGCCCCCTGGAACTGAAAACCTTCTTGAAAGTTGGTAAGTGTGCGCAGAGCTGGCTCCCCCCCACCCCCCACCCCCGTGTGGCTGGGAAGTGGCTCCTCTCATTTTCCTCCTCTTAGGTAACACGTCCCCGGATCAAAAGGAGCCGACGCCTTTCATCATTGAGTGGATCCCAGACATCCTCCCCCTGTCCAAAATTGGCGAACTGAGGATCAAATTTGAGTACGGCCACTACAGGAATGGTCACCCTGCCAACTACCAGGAGCAGCGTCCTTCCCTGGAGCAGCAGGCCCTGGAGATCCTCACCTTCCCTTGAGTGCCTCTGCATGCACAGCTGCACCGGGCGTTTCATGGCCGGCCGGCCGGCCTGTCCTGCTGCCTCCCAGCCACTGACCGGAAGAGCTGCCCTCTCGTGTGTCCTCACCGCTGACCACGTTCTGTTCTCAAGGAGCTTCTCCCTCCACTTCCCAGCCTTGCCGGACAGTGGAATTGGCCCTCCCTGAATCCCCAGCCCACCTAAGCGCCTCAGCTGTCTTCGATGCTTCCTTCCTCCCCGAGATGAGAGGTGTCTGTCATTGCAGCAGCTCAAAGGGCCTGGATGCTACAATCTCTTTACTGGCATATTTTACAGTATATATTTAAAATAAATTAAGTTAAGGCCATGGCAATGTTGCGAGATTAGTAAAAGAAAGTGAATCCCTTGGCAGCTGCTAGAAGTTCAACAGGGGATGCCACAAGTATGTTTACCGTCTCCCCCCCCACTACCTTGAAGGCAGCCCCCCCTGAGCCCCCCCTCAGACAACGGCCCCTGTGTGACAAAGAAGGCCCACTGGGTAGGCCGGGGCATGCTCACAGGGCAAGGAGCAGGGTGCCAAGCCCAGTCCACGCGGCAAAGTAGCCCACAAAGCCGGGGAGTGTAAGCCAAGAGGCCATTGTTCCCGGCCAAGACTGGAAGCCCCCACAGCTTCTCCCGCCCTCCAGGTGTTCCCTGTGAGGAGGAGGGGGACGACCTCTTCATGAGTAGCCTTGCAGCCCCTCTGTGCCCTGGGATGGACAGGGAGGCAGAGGGGATCTGCTGCCTCTCAGCCCCACTGCCTGTCAGCAGCCGATTCTCCTCCATGTCTGTGAGGGCAGCCGACCCCCACGCCTGAGGGCCCTGGGACAGCCTCCTCCGCAGCCCCCGGCCTCCAGCCACGCCAAGGGCGATGGACTCCTCCGATGGGCCCATGGCAGGCAAGAAGGGCGGCAGGAGGTCAGAGATGCCCAGAGCCATTTTTCTGTTGGGACATCCAGAGCTCAAGACAAGGAGCCTCGGTTGGCGTGAACCTTCCTGGCGTCCATCTGGAGAGGCTGCAGTGAGAAGCGTCCAGCTGGGGTGGACGGCTGTGCCACGGGGAAGAGGAGCTTCTGACTTCCAGCTCTGCTGCAGTCCAGATGTGCCACGGGTGGGCCCGCAGCTGCTTCCCCTGACTTTCTAACCTGCTGGGAAGATGCGAGTGAAACTGCCTCCGGTTGCTTAGAGTAAATGGGGAAGCTGGTTCTGCCTTCCGTGGCTTGGCAGCCGGGAGGGAGAAGCCCCCGTTCCTTGCAGCCCCCCGACCTCTGCGGAAAGGGCAGCCCAGGGGAGCAGAAGTCACTCTCTCCTGCCAGGATCTTGTCAGCGAGGTCCACAGGTGCCTTTCTTGTGGCTTACGCTAACAAACAGGTGGGAAACAATCCCAGACCCTGTTATTGCTGCACATCCAGGATGGGACCATTTAAATAAACGTAAGCTAAGATGAAGGTTCACGTGTGAGCCAGTGTTTTGAAGGGTCTTCATGGAACACTTTGGATATGAGGCACAAGCAGAGACCCTCCCCCCGGGGGCTCCCGGGCGGGCTGAGTCTCTCTCCCTTCCTGCTTCCTCTGCGGCCAGCAGCAGCCTCTCCCCTTTTCCCTGCTCGGCTCCTCTGCCCAGCAGGGGGCGCTCTAAGCCACCTTTCCAAGCCAAGTGGGGCCAAAACCAGGAAAGGAGGAGGGGGGGGGGAAGGAAGGGAAAAATAAGGCCAGCTGGGCTCTCCCCCCTTCCCGGATGGTCTGAAGAAACGGGGAAGGGCTCTGGGAGGCTTTTCTCGGGCCCTGTCAAGGGGAGGCTTGCCTGGCACAAGGACGCTGCCCAAAAGATGCCACCAGTTTAATGTTTGCACTGTTGAGGTAACCTGACAAATGCAAAAAGGACACCATGAATTTCTGAAATCTGGATTTCCTGCCAGATTAGGTGGTATTCCCACCCACCCCCATCCAGCCGTGGTAGAGAAAACTATCATCCAGTAACATCCCATATATACATTTTATCCTTTCACAGCCGATGTTTCATAGGTGAAGGCCACAGTCTTTCATCCCCTGCTGTCCATTCATCTTCATTAAGCATTAAACAAAATATATTCCCTGGGGTTCGGTGTGGGGATATTCCACCCCATCTGACCAAAAACTGAAAGGAAAACATTTCTAACAAAATCTGGCACCAGGAAACAGCTGAGCCTCTGGGTCCAAGAAAGACGAGAGGGAATTGCTGACCGAGAGGCGAGGTAAAAGCCACTGCTGGGTTTCTTTCAGCTTTTCTTCTGGACTGTACCAATTGTGCCCTTGTTAGACATTGTAGACATCTGCAGTAGGGGGCACGATGGCTCAGTGGTTAAGGGCGCTGAGATTGCCAGCTGGAGAGCTGACAGCCGGGGTTCGAGACCCGAGCTCTGCGCAATGGGGTGACCACCGTTCCTTGCTCCAGCTCCTGCCCACCTGGCAGTTCAAAAGCCTGCAAATATAAGTAGATTAATAGGCCTCCCTTCGGTGGGTAGGCGGCAGCAGCATTTTGGGCGCCTTGGCATATAGTCATGCTGGCCACATGCCCTTGGAAATGGTCTTTGGACAACCTGGCTCCCTCGGCCAAGAAACGGAGACAAGCACATGATGTGTGCCAGACCTGGCTGACAGGGAAACCTTTACCTATTTATATTATTAGGTTTTATGTAGTTTTATGTTTTTATACTGCAAGTCTCCCAGGGTTACCCTGTGGTAAATTTAATAAATAATAAATTTAATGAAAAATAAATCAATAAATGCCCCAACAATCTTTTGAGAGATAAGCTCTGCTAAGGATGGGCCATCCGAGAAAATGCTGATTTGCTCTGCTGTCCATCCTCCCATCAAGCCCAAAGAAAGTCCAGAATGGTATAGGATCTCCTGCCAGGGCAGGGGGTTGGACTAGAAGACCTCCAAGGTACCTTTTAACTCTCCCCTTCCAAGGGTGGAGGCACAAGAGGATACTTGCTCAAGCTGATCCTACAACTGGATTGAGGAAGGAAGGAAACTGCCACTAGGATGGAAGCAACAGGAAGTAGTCATTTCCAAATCAGGGGAACTAATATTTCTGCCCTGTTCCGTCCTGCGGAGACCTCCCCCCCTCAGGTATCCGGCTCTGAGGCAGAGAAGCGCAAGGCCGATGGCCGGAGCCTCTGGAACCAAAGCGGATGAGGGGAGCAAGACAGCCTCAGGTGGGACCGAAGAGCCCTTCCCAACCACCTGAAGAGAAACTTTTCCTCGCAGAATTGAGGGACAAGCCCTTTGATTCCAGGAAGACAGATCCCAGGGAAAGGCTGGGAGGGCGGATGGGAGGCCAAGCTCTTCCGGGCGCTTTAACAGGGATTGCAGTGGCCACGGATGGCCCCAAAGGCCCCAAAGGCATTCTCTGACTCGGGAAGCCTCTGTATCACGAGAACAAAGCGAGCCGCCGCCGCCGCAGCAGCAGCAGCAGCTTAGCTCTCCCCAGGAGGCAGGAAAGGGAGGCCACCAGGCCGACGTGGCCCTCCAGAGCTGGCCACGGCGGAGGGAGCTTGTTTCTGCCGGGGCTGGTGCTGGGAGCCTCCCCCACCCTCCTTTGTGGGAGGCCACCTTGAGAGCAGTGGAAGTTTCAGCCTAAGGCCTAAAGGGGGTTTTCATCATTGGTTGCAAGCTCCCAGCGAAGAAGCCAGTCGTGGTGGCTACCCCCAAATACGAAGTGTGTCAATCTGACAGTCCAACCTTAAAGGTTGTCCGTCATCCAATGACACCCAGAGATAGAGATAATGCGAAAGTGCAGGTCATGCAAAAATAGCCTTCAGAAAGAGTTTTGTGTCCTTTTTCTTCCAGACCAACTTGGCTGCTTAGCAAGTTCATCCCTCTCTGTCCCTTCTCCCCCTGGAGCAAGAGCGCTGCCTTTGTGCTCAGGTAATCAACTTTGTTTAGACCTAGAGCTACAAATAAAACATGTTAGATAGAAGCGGAGGCTATAGGTTAACTATTCCACAATGGTAAATATATGCCCCAATAGGTTTCTAAAAGCCTCCACCAAGGCTTGGTTGCTAAATTCCTTGGGAAAGTGAGAAACTGCCCAACTTTTTGCATCAGTTAAAAATATTACTGAGTTTTTCCTTGAGAAGGGTATGATGCAACACACTTTATGGTCAAAAGGAAGGAAATGAGTTAAACAAAAGCAAAGCATTTCTTGCAATGGCTGTGATGTCACAAGATGGTTCTAGGAGAACTTCCTCTGTCAATTACTGTTTCAATACCTGGAATCGGCTTTCCTGTAACTGCAATCTATTTCTTCTTTGGGCCTTGCTGGTTTCAATTGTGCAAAAGAAATTAATGCAATCTATTCCATTGGTTAATCCATCACAGGAAAAAGTGTAAGCCTGCGTGGAGAAAGACAGGCACAGCCTTACGAGGGAGGAGAAAATTAAATAAACGATGCATCAAGTAATTGGGGTGTTCCTTCAAGGGCATTTCACAGGTCAACCTGCCTTAATCTTTTTGGATTGGACCACAGGGAGAGATTTCATCCTTTGTTCACAGATTCGCCTTTAATTTGTGCAAAACAGTCCCAGAGAAGCGGGGGGTCAACCAAAAGCACCCAGGGCAGGACAAGAAGAAACTAATCAAGGAGAGAGGCAACCTGGAGCCAGGTCGAGAAGGGCTGGTGAACTCGGAGAGCCTTATAGCCAGTCAGGGCAAGAACCAGAAGGACGGGGGGGAGCACCTTTCCCACCCACCAGTTCCATCCAGTGTGCTACAGTTGCCATTCGGTTCCTCCTGGTCTTCGGAGTGGAAGAATGTTTTTCAGTTAGGAAGAATCAGCTGTTTTTTGCACCCGTCTCAACCCTGAGATCACACCGTCCTTGTGATCACAAAGCTGTTGAGTCACCGCCTGGAATTCCCTTGAAACGTCTGCAGCTGCCTCCGGAGTGGACGGGAGGCAGAGTTTCTCCGCTTGGCCCCTTTCCAAAGAGGGGCTTCCAACTCCCAGGCCCCGTGGCCAGCAGCACCACTTTGGAGATGTAAGGAAGTTTGTGAAGCTCAGGTCCCCAATCCCTTAGCTGGAAGGGACCTGGGAGGTCATCCAGACCAACCCCTGCTCGAGGCAGGTGACCTTATGACCTCCTGGACAACAACTTTCCTGCAACAACCTCCAGGGACGGGGCTGGGAGGCAAGCCGGCGAATCATTCCCCTTGTCGTCAGGAAATCACTCCTCATTCCTAGCTTGGATCTCGGTTTCACCCCCTTCTGCCCTTGGTCCTTTTCCGCCCTGTCCTCGGGGGCTTTGGAGCCTGAGCAGAAGATCCCCTTCTTCTCTGGGACAGTCCCTCCAACAGCCAGAGAGGACGGTGGTGTCACCACTCCTCCTTCTCCTCTTCAGGCCAAGCCTGCCTCCTCCATCCCTCAGACTCCAGGCCCTTCCCCTCCCTTCTTCTGGTTCTTCTCTGCACGATGTCTGGGGCCGCAGCACCTTTTCTCTCTCGTGTGCCGTTCTCCTCTCCCTTGTATTCCCTCCCTGGCTCCTTCAGTCGGAAACGACGTGTCTTTCTTGCCAGGGCCTTGGGCCGGTTGTGGCCTCCAACTAGCGCCCTTCAGATCCCGTGTTGGGCTCCACCTGCCGTCCGATACCTCCACGATGAGGCTTGGAGCAATGGAGCCGACCGTCCTGGAGAGCGTCCTCATTGAGAAGCTGCCCTGGCCAGCCAGAGGCGAGGCGTGCGGTGCTTCCCTGGCAGCTAAGCCCCGGCAGCTTCTCCTGTGAGGCAGGCCGTTCAGGGCTCCTCTCCCCATAACTTGGCCCAGCCCTGCCTAGTTCTCCTCTGCTTGCTCACAGGGGCAGGCGGGAGGGCAGAGGGCGGGGGACCAGGCACCAGGAAGAAGCCAGGCACCGTCTCTGCCCAGGGGGTCAGCCAGTGAGTCAGGCGGCTGCAAGGACCCAGACGGAAACACAAGGCAGAGGAGGGGGCAGGCCGGGACAGCACGAGCCCCGTGTCCCCTGGGCAAAGAAGAACCACGATGAGGCCTCCAGGCTCCAGCCCCAGGGAGGGTCAGGGAGGGACGTGGAGGGCAGGCTGGGACACCTGAGGGAGATAAGGGGAATCTGCTGGAACAGCCCTTGGCGGCAGCGGTGGGGACGCTTTGTGCCTGGAGCCGGTTCAGGACAAGTGTGTCTCACCTCCACGGCTGGCGGGCCGGGCTGCCCTTCAGGGAGGGGCAGGAGAAGCAGCAACTGCTGAGCCCCCCAGGCAAAGGAGGCTGTGCGGAGGGCCTGGCTGGGGCACATGAGTGGTGACTGCAGTCATGGGGTTAATCACCAAGGCCCATCAACTTCGGAGGGTTGTGGAGGAAGACACCCCCAGTGTTCTCCTGAGTGGAGGGGAGCAGCTCTGGTGCGCCCATGTGCAGCCAGCGCCTCTTGGCAAGAGACCCTGAGGGGAGCCCCAATTCCCTCCCCCCAAGGAACCCAGGGCCACTTCCGGCCTGCATTCCTGTTGGCTCCCCAGGGCAGAGAGCCGCCTCATCCGTGGGCTGGGCTGGCTGGAGGGACGTGGGTCAAGGCTTATAAATAAACAAGGGCAGGAAACCAAAACTCACTCCTCGTGTGTCATCGGGAGGAAACACCTTAGTGAATCATGGCTGGCTCAGGGCCTGGCAGGTCCTCCTCTCAAAGCAGAAAGGGAAAACAGACGCAATGCCAGCTGCAACTGAGCACAACTGGCCAAACCAGCTGTCCCAGCTCTCCTAAATATTGAGACCTGCTTGACAGGCCAGAGAGAAGCATCATCTCCACTGAAGCTGGGAATTTGGCTCCTCTCTCCTACAAGCTCCAGGACGATGGGCCAACTCTTCCCGCCTGCTCCTGCCAGGGCCGGGTCATTCGAGGAGGTGGGGGAAGGTCATCCCAGCTTGATCCCTGAGATCGACATTTTAGGAAATGAAGGCCTTGCCTCCATGTCAGCTCCCGTTCCTTTGGCCGGACCTTTGGCCACTGTCCACTGTCCTCGCTTGGCCGGAGCCTGGTTGAAGCCCTGGCCTCTCTGAGAGCAGCTCTTCACCCACCTGGCCTCCTCCGCAAAGGCTCCTGGCCCAGAGCTCGGGCGGCTGTGTACTGCGGTACCTTTGTGTTGATCACATCACAAAGAAAGCCAAACAGAAACCATCCCACCAGCCAAGGATCCCAGCAAATGCAACCACTGTATAATAGTTCCTGCTCAGTTCGGAGCAGGGTGGTCGGAAACCCTTTGAAAGGATCATATCCCCCCCCTCCCCTACACACACACACACCTGGAGGAGAACCCCCCAAAGCAGCTGAAATGGCCAAGTGCATCTTCCAGGCCTTGAAATGATTTTGTGACCTCAACTGCTAAGACTTGTTTCAGAGTTTTGGTTTTCCCAGAAACCCAAACTGGTGGGGGGACCTTCAGCATCAGCTCACAGGGCGGCTACACACAGGTGGTATCACCTGGCTTCATTTCCTGCCTGAGGTTAAAATCTCACACACACCCTTGAGGCCATCTCGGCTACGTGATTTTGGAACGTGACACATGGTTGCTACACAAACAGGCATCACAACAGTGCGACTCACTTCCGGAACAAAACTGGCTACAAGACCTCATAGCAAGAGCTGCTGACTCGTTCCCTCCCCGGCTGTGGTACAGCTGCAGAGGACGCTCCAATATGTCTCTTCATCTCACCCGCCTTCCCTCTCTCTCTCTCTGTCTCTCTTCATAGCCGCAACTAGGAACTCAACGCTCCCAGGGTCTGGTCCTCAGGGAGGGGGAAGCCTCCAGAAGGCCAACGCGGCGTCCTCTCCTGGGCCCAGGATGCTTCCATAAACGATCTAGATGAGGGGCAGAAGGGGGACACGTCAAATTTACCAACAACACCGAGCTGGGGGGAATAGCCAACAGCCCAAATGATCGGCTCAAGACCCGGAAAATAGAGACCCCTGGGCCTGTCCCACAAAACCACGGCTCAGTGGAGAGAGAAGTGAGATCTCGCTCTTAGGCAGAGAAAAAACACCATTTCTCAGCCTGGCTGGTAGCCGGGCTGGCAACCCCCCAACCGCCTTGCCTCAGGCGGCTGACCCGAGGCTGCCCCCCTCCCAGCAGGGGAAGGGGGGTTCTTGAGGAAAGAGAGAGCAACCCGGGTGAGGAGCCCATTCGGACCCCCTGCAAAGCATCTGAAGGGCGCTGATCTCCGCCAATCGTCCTCAACCATCCCAGGGGGCCATTGGGGGGAGGGGCGGGGGAGGCTGGGCCTGCAACTTGAAGCCTGGGTTGGCGTTATCCCTGTGGGGTGACCATCGTTTTGACGGCGGGGGGATAAAGGGGAAACTTAAAAGAGCTTCATAACTTATCTATATTTTCTGTAGTGTTTATAACTGCTTTACAAAGGAAAATTCAAGAGCAAAACCAAGAAAAACTTTACAAAAATGCATATTCTAATAAAATACCTTAAATCAAACTATATATAAATTTATTTTAAAAATACAATTCAATTTCTATACTTTTCACATGAATAGCACCATTTGTATGGTAAAAGGAAATGACCCAAAGGAAGGATAAAAGTGAGGTTTTGAAAAACAAGCACATCTAAAGGCCTGCTTTCTGAAATAAAAGCCGTGGGGCCCCACTGTGTTCCTGCCCAACCATCAGTCTGGTTCACACCAATGCTCATGCCAGCTGGGGCAGGGGGCCACAACTCCAGGGCCGGTGCTCATCTGCATTTCATGGCCAAGGGAGCCAGCATCACAGTTGTGTTGGAAGTAAAAACCCACCCTTCCTCTCCTAGGAAAATGAAATCTCCTAGGAAATATTAAAAAGGCAGAATATTTCCCCTAAAAAGAGAAGTAGAAACTCACCACAGAAGCAGAAGCTCACCTCCACCTTTGTTAATGGGTGGGCCATTAAGGCCTGGGCCGGAGTATTCTACATAACAAAGGCCTCTGCCCATCTCACCACCTGACACCTGGGAAGGTCGCATCAGCCAGCACTCAGGTGAAGCCATGTGGTCCAGGCAAAGCCTACCAAGTTAGCTAAGACCCCGCCCCTGGGAGTCTGACAGCCAATGGGATGCATTTCTTGCACAGGAGCAGGAAACACTAAGGTGGGGCCCAACAGGGGTTATAAAACTAAGGGTCTCTCAGCATCTCAGCCCTTTTGCCTTCTTTCTTCAGCCAAGGCAGGTGGTCCTGTCCACCATTAAGCCATCTTTCCAAGCCGCCACCGTGTTTCCAGTGTCTTTCATCCCCACTTGGAACTGAACCCAGAAGGAACTTTCTTCCAACAGTTGTACAGCATGACTATAGGCTGAAGCTCCCAGGACACTCTTAACTTTCCACCAAGTGGTACCCAAGCGTCTACTTACATTTGCATGCTTTCAAACTGGCAGATGGGCAGGAACGAGAGCTCACCCCGTTGCATGGATCTCTGGCCTCGAACCCGTTTCATCACTTTTCCAGATCCACCACACCCCCTACATACATAAGCCACGAAGCTCATCTCTTCCCCAAAATACAAGAAGTCCCAAAGTGCATGGCCCCATTTTAGTCTCTCCCGCAACCTTCTGGGGAAGTGTGGAACCCTCCTGCCCTGCAAGAAACGGGGAGAGGCAGGGGGTGCCCGGAAACGCGTGGAGAGAGCCAGCCTTCGGGATAGCTGGGGGGCCCGCCGTTTTTTTCCTTGCCGATGCTTCCTCCACCAGGTTGCCTCTTCAATTGAGCCCTTTGGGGAAGCCATGGGAAGGCCCTGGTCCCTGGCATTCTGCCAGGCCGAGTTTCGGGAATGGGCCACCTGCAGCTGCTTCTGCTGGCTGCTCCTTGCTGTCTCCAGAGAAATCTCCACAGTGCCGTGCAGGAGGGCCCCAGTCTCCCCCCACTGAGCGGTGGCTACAAAGCGAAGCCCGTGGCTTGCAGTGGCCTGCTTCTTTTTGCACGTGTCTCTGGCTCAGGGAGAAGAGCATTGCTCAAAGGGGAAACTCTAAGGGAAACCAAAAACTCCCTGCACAAACAGGCTCTTTGTATCTGGGAGGTTTTGCCTCAGCTTCTGCAATGGAAAAATGGCCGGCTTGCCAACATGCAAGATTCTGGGCAAGGAACCAGGTCTCACAGCTGCCTCTGGAACAGAAGGGGAGGCCGGCCCAGGCTGCAGCCGTTGGAAGGAGCTGCGGGTGGCACAGGTGGAGGGAGAGCAGTAAAGCCGAGCGCTGCTGCGTCTCCCTGTGTTCAGGACAGGAAGGTCCCCCTCCACCCATCGCTGCCTATCAGAGCTCCGCCCGCTCCCTGGCCCAGCCGGAACCTCTGCTCAGCAGCCAGAAACGGGGGAGGGGGGAATTCAGCCCTGACGGCCCCTCTCCCCGGACTCTGCCTGCCGAGCACTCTGGCCTGGGCCAGCAGCCTCCAATCAGTCTGGCCGCCCTTTGGGCCCAGGATGAAGGCAGGCAGCCTCTGGCTTCTCAAGGGATCCCTGGATGACCACGGCTCAAAGTTGCCAGAAGTTGGACATCATATAAATGTCATCTATTCCCATTAAGATTTACTTTGTAAATGAGAACTGCAGGCTTTCCGGGAGAGCCTTGAAGGAGGGTCACATTTAGAGCAGAACTCGGCTGGGTGGGGGGGAGGCTAAACCAGCCACTGCTCCTGGGTTCCCATCCGGCATCATCAGGGGCTCCCCTGGGGCAGACCCCCCCTCTCCCCCTTGGAGTGCCCCAGCCCCTTCCGCCTCCATCTTAGCTTGGGGTCCTCCTCTTTTGAGAGGGTCGCCCAGAGAGACTCCCCACGTGCAAGAAAACAAGGAAGGAAACGGAGAAGCGGAGAGGCAGGGGAGGAGGGGGAGATGCTCCAGCTCCTCCGACTGACCGGCTGGGCAGGCCAGGCTGCATTTCCTCCCCACAGCAAGCTGGCTCCTGCTGGCTCTGGGTCGCCCCTTGGACTCTGACCAACGTTCCTTGGGTGTGCCTCGCTTCCCTGCCCACTGAGCAGGAGGCCTGGGAGGGCTGGGCAGCACTGGGGGCCGTCAGCCGGTGGGACCGGATCATTCTACTCACAGGTAACACAGGGAGCCAAACCAAGCAAGCATCCCACATTAATTTTTCATTCCTCTGCAAGCACCTCAGATTTCCAGTAGGTAGGGCCAAATTATATTTATCTAGTGCCACCCAGGTGTATTGACACCTAAGAACAGGTTTGTCCACTTTCTTCCCCAAGGGGCTCACCATCCAAAAATAGAGCAGGAAAATAAACAGGTGAAGATTTGAAACAAAACATTTGTGGGGAAGGATACCAAAATAGACTCCGACTATCAACCTAGGAACCGGTTCCTGTCAGTCTCACTATAAAGTGAGGGTTTTTGTCTGCAGCGCTCCATCCCCACGTTCAGTGCTCTCATGAAAACCGGGCCTGTTTTGGTGAGGATTCTGCTCTGAGGGTCCGGCTGGGGAAAGGCAACTGGGGTGGGGGAGGCCCCGGTCAGGGAGCTGGACAGAGGGAGGGCGTTTTCCTCAGGTACAAGAGCTTTTAAAATGTGTCCAGCATCCGGTTAGGTATCAATCAAGATCATGGGCAGTAGGCAGACCAGGGTTGATTTTAACTTTCGTTTTTCGTGGCTTAGCATATTGTGCAAAGGCAAGGATATTTTAATGGCATTATAGAACTGTAGAAAAACGTTTCCCCGGGCCTCAAGCAGCGGCACCCGGAGCCCTTTTGTTGGACTGGGCGCTCCGGCTATGCCGGCTCCCCTACCTGGCAGAAGGAAGGCGGGGTTGGATTTGGCATGAAGCTTTCTCAGGACCACCGTCGCCTCCAGTAGCCCTGCTTGGGGTGGGGATTTCATGCGGCCCACGAGGCCTCCCCAAGGGATCGATTCAGCAGTTGCAGCGGAAGGACAAGGCAGGCGAGGATGGTCTGCAGGTAGGGATTCTTCTCTCCGATGCCTCATCATCCTAGTCAGAACAGCTCCGGCTGGAGACTACCCGTTGTTCACCCCCCTCAAGGGATCCGACCAAGGATCTTCTGGGGATTTTCCAGTGAATATGCACGTTCAAACGGAGACAACAGAAACTGGACCGAAAACTCATTGACTGTATGACTATGGCGCTCGTGAAAGCGCCCGTTCTCCTTTGGGCCCTTCGGGGCATCTTGGATCATGGCCCAGTGGGGAAGAAGCTGAAAGAAACCTTGGAGACACGTTGGCTGAGTTTTTTCACAGTCTTGATAATGAAATTAACACTCACCAACACAGTGCTGAATGAGAATCAAATAGACCAGGATGGTACAACACGCCCATTTACAGAAAACTAGCTAAGCTTAGAGAGTCGTCATAAAGTATGACTTAAATTGACCAAAGTATGCTGAATAATAGCATTGGGAAGGATCTTGGAGGTCTTAGACCCTATGCCATTCCAGACAAATATTTGTTTAATCTCTTTTTGAAAACAGTGTTGCAGCACCCACAACTTCCAGAGGCAAGCTGTTCCAAATGATCGTTCCTGCTTTCAGAAAATCTCTCCTTATTAGTCATCTCTCTCTTTAGTAACGTTTCACTCATTACTTCTTGTCCTGCCCTTTGCTGCTTTGGAGGGTAGTTGCCTCCCCCCCCCCCACTGCAAAAACCTCTGAAGTGGTGGAAGAAGATTGACCTCATCCAGTCCCTAGTCTTCCTCTTCATTCCTCTTCATTCTTCATGCCCCAGTTCTCTCAACTGTTCCTTGTCGGTTTAGCCTCTGTGCCCTTGATCACCTTCTCTGCCTTTCTAGGCGCTCAGGATCTTTGTTGCATCATGCTGACCAGAAGTGGACCCCGTCTTCCAAGCGAGGTCTCCCGGGGGCAATAGAAAGTGGCACCGTCGCTACTTGTGACCCTTCGGTGGATGCAGCCTAGGGTAGCACTGGCTTTCTTGGCAGCTGCAGCTTGGCACGGTGGGCTCATACTTAAGTGGTGATCCACTAGATAGAAGAACTAGATCCCGCCTCTCAGAGTTACTACTCCAGAACCTCCCGAGAGGAAGTGGGCCCCTCCCGGGGAGGGCGGATGGGGCTGCTCCCAGTCACCCGCAGCAGCACAGGCCCTTCTTGTCTGATCGCTTCTGCAGGAGTGGGCTCAACTCCCGGACCCCTCCCTCTGGCAAGGCCGCCCCACATACTGGGGGTGGGGAGTCCTGCAGGAACTGGGAGGAGTGGGCTCCCCTATCCAACAGTGCTGCTCTATATGGATCAGGTCTGGGGCCTGCGACTTGCTCCAGACAAATTGTAAATATGACTCTGAAAGAGTTTAATAACTGGAATAATTTCAAAATAAATGAGTAAAACCATTTTCCAAGCAAAACATCAATGCTAGAACAATGTTAATAATGAAATAATTTATTTTCTAACAGTTGAACAATACAGAAGTATACATATACACAGCAAGGTTGTCTAAAACATGTAATTTCTAAAAAGGCATGTGCTAACTGTGATAAAAAGCACCATTATATGGTCTTGACACCGGATTTGTAATGATGTGGTATTTACATTTGGAAACTGAATCCTCGCCCCCACCCTCCCTCCCCCTTTGCTGCCCCCTCTTAGGCTGTGTTAGAATTTGGAAGACTCCAGAACCAAATCAGAAGTTCAGAACTGCCAGTGTGTTGTTGTTCAGAGCGCCTATGCGACGACACAGGCGAACAGAGAAGAACAGCGCAAAACTAAAGCCAGAGATGCCTCAAGCAAGTCAACTTTGGGGCATGTCAGGAGGGAAGAGCAGATGGCAGCCAGAGAGAAAGAGACTGCTTAAGTGTCCTTCGCAGTTAAATCATAAAGAGGTTTGCTAAAATAATCTTGATACATACATTTTGTAGCATTAAAAGAAATTTCTTCTGCTCAATAATTTGGGATAACTATTATTTAAAACAAAAGCATCATTGATTCATAGCTGTACAATGAAGTTCAGGTAATCATAAAAGGAAAAATGCCACTTGTGTTAACAGGAAGGGAGGGGGGGGGAATCCAAGGATGCAACTTACTATTTTTAATTGGGGAGCAAATGCATAACCAGGTATGTAAAAGCAGTATTCGTCCCAATACAGTTAAGTGTCAAAACCTGAATTTGTGACCAAGGGGGGCAAAGGGACTCCGTGAGTCCCATTGTATTGCTGTACATCAGATGCCAAAATTGAATTAGGCAGTGAGCACTTAAAAAAAAGAACCCCCTCCCCCACTTCATCCCTCCCACCAGGGGACACAACAGGGCTCTCCCCTCCGGGCTGTGTTTGTAAACGTCACGGCAGAAATGGCGTTCTAAAGAGAAGCAGGAGAGACCTGGGTCCCTGGAAAGAGAGAAGGGCCCGTGGCGGGAACAAAGTGCTAAAATGGCAGTTGGCAGTGCACACCCTGCTAATGCCCAGAGCTCTGCAACCTTGTTTGTGGCACCTAATTACACATTTCAAATAAGTGCTTTGAATTTGAATCAAAAACAGGTATTCACACAAACCCTGGAAAAACAGTTCACAAGATGTGTCTATCAGCACCTTGAAAGCTCTGCTTTGTTAGAAAAATACACAGTAATAAAATTTCTGGGTGTTCAACACTCAGGAAAAGATTCACCAGGTAAAGACAATACTTTTGGGATATTTCAGATTGTCACCCTGACAGCCATGTTTATTTTGGATGAATAAGAGCACAAATTCTCAACTTCCATTTCCAACCAAGTATCCCCTGGGTTTGCTGTCTGCAAAAAAGTTGCTCAGTGCCGCAGTGTTTAGTGTGGTATTTTAAGCACACCCACGCACACCCACACAAACGTCCAGCTGTAAACACAGATAGAGAAACGCAGCTCCCCATGAATGATCTACAAAATTAATTTTCTGCAGCTTATCACACAATAATGAATGCTGGTGGATCAGTGAATAGGGCGGAAAGGCTGTGGCCACACCGGAATGTCGCCTTTGACGGCCCAGCCTCCACCTTAACAGGGCAGAGCCCAGTCCCTGCTGCCTGCACAATCGTTCCAGGGCAGCCCGGCCAGCCAGCCAGCGTAGGAAGCTCCGGCTCCTCTCCCTCCACAAGGCAACGGCTACACCTACACCGTTGCTGAGAAACATGGCCCAGGGCTACACAACCCTCCGGAGCGCTTGGGCAGGGTTCAGGCGGGACGGAGCCTGCAGGCGGTGGGGCAACTGTCTCAGGGATGGATCCAAGGGCAGCCCTCCCCAAGACGCTGGGAGGGGCCCTCAAAGCCTCTCGGATAAACTCATCTATTCATTTAGATGTTTTTGAAACATCAGAGATATAGCTTTAATCGAGCTTCTGAAATTAGTGCATCATCCTTTATGGAGTTGTAATTATTTTCTGTACCAACCACATTTTGAAAGGACCACATCCAGAAAGTGCAAAGCTCAATTACTGGTTCGCAATAAGGACAACAAAACGAAACTCCAAAGTACTTTACTAAAGAAGTTGCACCCTCCAAAGTCTACTTTCTCAAATGCACTATGGACATATCCACCACTTCCATTTATTCAGAGGGGGAGCCCTCCTGGCCAGGAGAGGTCTGAAGTAAACTGTGCCCAGTAACTCACGGAAGGCACAACAATAATTAAAAAGAAGAAAAAAGTAAGTTTGGTTACTTCTAAAGAAAAACATGCTCAAATACCTTCCAAATCAAAGGCTACTTTGAACTCTAAGATGACAACATGGAGTTGAATGTGAGAGGCAATTTTATGCAGCTCATTAACAAACTCAAAGGCCTCTGGCAAGGAACCTGTCCAAATCAAGGGGGTGCAAGCTGCAGGCTCAGTCTCCCTGGAGGGTTTTCCGCAGGGACTCCTAGATGCCAGCCAGCTGCTAAACTGACGCAGGAGGAAAGTCTCCAGCAAGGAAGTGGTCAGTGCGGGTCAGCTGACCACTGAGGATTCCAGCTCTTGTTTCGAGGCAGCTCCAAGACACCGAGATATGGAGCTCTTTAGCCATCCGCTAGCCCCACTTCCCATCTCAAAAACCAGCTTTCTTCAAATAAAATCCACTTCCATATTATTTGCTTGAGAATCTGGTAGTGGATACAAGCAAACATGGAATACATAGTAAAGCGCGCCACTTGCCACATAGCCCTTTGAGAGTGAAGTGACAGGAAGTTGGCTGGACTAGAGCCGGCCTGTAAGTGCTGGGGGAGAACTAGCTGCATACAAAGAATCCTTGTGAAAAGTCACTGGAAGCCCAGAAACTGGGCCGCCGCTCAAAGCAAAAAGGAGGAGAGGAAGTTTCATTAGACCTGGACATACAAAGTTTCCTAATCATCTATAAAAGCACAAAATCATAAGAATAGTACATCAGGTTGATATAAAAATGAATAAATACTATTTATAGACCACATTATGTACATTTGCATGTGCTCTACTCAGCTTAAATGAAAAGCGCTGCAGATGTCCAGGCGTGCAGAGACAGAGCAAAAAGGGGGCAGAGGAGAAGCAGCCCAACATCCCACATCCAAACCAAAACCACACACGGCACCATTGGGCGGCCTCCCAGAGAACGTCACGGGGTAAAAGAAGTGCTAGAATGCCAAGAGGGCAGCCATGGAATTCCTCGGAGGAAATCTCCTCAGCCATTCAGGGAAAGCTAGCGCAGCTAACTTGGTCGCTCAGAGTTATTGCTGAATTCTTAAGGAAACAGGTCGGACTAGTACCAAGTATACAAACGAGGCATCACAATTCATTTGTGCTAAAGGGGTTGAGATCAGCTTTGTTCATCTCTCTGAGGTAGAAAAAATTGTCCCAGAGACAAAAAGACTCAGCAGAGCCCGGAGAGCTGCTAGCAACGAAAGGAACACGCAGCTATCAATGCAAAGACGGCATCGCATCAAGACTGCCCAAGTGTTGCATTTGGTCACCTGACGTGAAAACATTGAGATCCTGGCAGCTGAGAGAGGAAACCCTCCCCAGCACAATTCCACTCGGCCGGCCCTTCTTCTGCCAAACTGAGTCTCTTTGGACACCTTTCTCCATCCTATTCCCAACCTCAGGGTTGGCTACTTTATTACTATAATGACTTGGGACATTTCAGAATGATTTTTTAACAGTGACTGGAAAGATTCACTGCACAATTCCCTAACCAGCACATGTTCTTCTTCCAAGCCTGTCGTATCATTTTTCTAACTTCTGCCTGCCGCTGGGATACAATGGATGTCAAAAAAAGTAGGGTTCCTTTTACAGTGGCCGTGCCTGACGACTAGTCTGGCTTCATATACAATCACCCTTGCCCCCTCCCCACCTTCACCCAGAGTATGAATTGCAGCACAGGCCCAAAACACGTATGTGGCTGTTACCACAGCCATATTCCGGGGGCTGCTAAGAATTCTGGCTGGAATGTTCAGTCTCACAGAGATGGATTTACGGCTAGAAAAGAGAAGCTAGTGGACGCCATCAGAAGTGCGCGCCAGGGAGGAACGTGTAACCCACAACACTATGCGCTGTTTTCAGACTTAGGCAAAGCAGATTTTGGTGATGTTGATGGTACAAGAAGTTTACGTGCAAGAGAACTGTGGAGCAGCCCCACATACTACCTAGCGAAATCCACGAAGGGAAGAGCCGTGGGCAGGGCAAGGGAGGGGAGGCGACTGGCTCCTTAGAGGCTGAGGCAGCCCTTAAGATGGTTCTGTGCCTTTATTCTCTGAATGCCAGCGCTCGAATAACCCTCGTCACTGCAGACGCTCTGCAAGCTGCCCCTCTCGTCAGAATCGCTCGGGGGGCTGCTGCTGCTGCTGCTGCTCCAGTCGAGGTCCCCGGTGAGATAGTCGGTGCTCTCCACGTCCACATCAATTTCTTCTACAACAGAAAGCCACGTCAGCCAGCCCAGGGGGCCTCTGGGGTGGGAGGGAGGGAGGGAGGGAGGAGGGGGCTGGTTTGGGAACGCGAAATGTAAGCAAGCCAGCAAACTCAGTAGAGCTTTTTGGCCCAGCAATTCATGCTGGAACTTGGAAGTGCGCACACGAGCACCCGTCAGCGCTTCCTCCTCACCTCTGTCTGAATCTGACCGTTCGGAGGACACGGTGGACCCCAGGCTGTCCATCCGTATGCGTTCAATGCCCAGTTTCTCCAGCTGCCTTTTCAGATGCCGCTGTTCTCGCTGCAACTGATCTATTTGGTGTATTGCTTTCCTGTCATAATCTTCAAGTTTCTGTGGGAGGAAAGAGGCAAGGGTGGGTCCCCGGACACGCAAGCCACACGCAAGCTCTCCTCAGAGGGTGGAGCTATTCGAGGGCAGCTAAGCTGCTTTTAGCCACCGTCTCTTCCTCTCTTGCCATCTCAGCTACGGTTCTTTTCACACCTTTTGAAGGACCCTGTGAGCTGGAATCTTTTGCCTCAGCCTGTCATGATCTACTTAAAAAGGTGTTCCGGGGCTTAAAGTCTGACTGAGTTCATCCAATAAGATACTAATGCTGACTGAAATGTCAAACAAAACATTTTTATTTTTTTCTCTCCATTAGAAGCGTGATAGCTTTAACTCACCTTTATGTGCAATTTAGCTTTTGTAAGTAAACTCAGTGTAGTATGTCTACTGGACTCTGGCCCGAGAGGCACCATCCCTTTAAGCTTCTCCAGACACAATCGCAGATGGGCACGCCTGTCAATGAAATATTGGTCACTGATAAACAGTTTATTCAGCAACACTGAATTCGGTAAAATGAGGATCCAGACGGCTGGGGGGGCATAAGGCTGACTCTGTAAACTGCTTAGAGAGGGCTGTGGAGCACCGTGAAGCGGTACGCAAGTGCTAGGCTATTGCTAATACAAGCTCTGCTTCTGAATCTGTGTTCTCTAATTAAGATTAAATATGACAATGCTTAAACACTGAATCACTTTTAACACTTGAAAGGTTGAAGTTAAAAGTGGTTCAATGTTTAAGCATGCGTTCTAGAAATTTATTAAACTTACATGCCGCCCATCTTCCCTGCAGATGACTCTAAGTGGCTTACAATCAATAAAAGCAACAATATGAAAGAAAACAATAAATAGCAACAGTAAAATTGGTTAAAAATTGACAAAGGAAGGAACAAGCTGCACACAGGGCGGACGGGGGCTCTTGTCTTACTCCACTGAGGATGTTCCTTTACCGTCTCATTTTTGAAGGCTACTATTCAAATCAACTTTGCCTCTGTTCTTCTAGGCAAGTTAACTAGTAGTTTAGCCAAGCTGTTATAATGGCCTAAGCCACTTCAGAATTCCACCTAGGTATTTATTTATAAAATTTATATGCTGTCCATCTCACTATCAAGTGACACTGGTGGAACAACATCAAGATGCACCAATGTTAAATACTAAATATTAAAAGACAAGAGGGAAGTGTAAATTCTTTCATGTCAAGTTATTTTACTTAAATACTAACAGCAGTACAAGTTTTCAAACCTAAAATAATAGCCTGCCATTGTTTCGAATTCTGGATTACACTGTAATGTTTATAAAACTTTCTTGTAATTCGGAGAATACTTTGGAACTCCATAATCTATGATTAAATTAGCCAAGTGGCTTATTCACATTGGAAAGCAATCTGAAGTAAGTTTTAAGAAGCATCCTAAAGAGAGGCAGATGTCACACCTCCAGAACCTCTAACAAGGGCAGGCATGGATACTGCCTCCATGCTGTTCATGTGACACCAATCCTGCAGGCATCCTTTCTTTTAAAAATCATAAGAAACACACAGAGCATCTCATGCAGGCATCAGGTTTCAAGAACATCCACATTGAATTTTGTTAATTGAAGAATGTTCTTTCTGCGCCAACTCAGAAAGCTCAAACTGCCCAAGGAGCTGCTGATCCAGTTCTACAGAGGAATTATCGAGTCTGTCATCTGCACCTCTATAACTGTCTGGTTTGGTTCTGCAACCCAACAGGACACAGACTTCAGAGGAGAATTAGGACTGCAGAAAAAACAATTACTACCAGCCTCCCTTCCATCAAGGACCTGTATCCTGCATGAGCCAAAAAGAGGGCTGTGAAAATATCTGCAGACCCCTCACATCCCGGACAGAAACTGTTTCAACTCCTTCCCTCAAAACAACGCTATAGAGCCCTGCACACCAGAACAACCAGACACAAGGACAGTTTCCCCCCGAAAGCCATCACTCTGCTAAACAAATAATTCCCACAACACCGTTCAACTATTACAAAGTCTGCACTACTATTAGTTAATCTTGTCATCACTCCTTATCACCCATCCCCTCCCACTTGTGACTGTAGGACTGTAACCTTGTCGCTTGTATCCTTATATGGACTCTTTCCTAGTATGATTTGATTGCTTATTGTACCCTATGACTATCATTAAGTGTTGTACTTTATGACTCTTGACGAATGTATCTTTTCTTTTATGTATACTGAGAGCATTTGCACCAAAGACAAATTCCTTGTGTGTCCAATCACACTTGGCCAATAAAAGAATTCTATTCTATTCTATTCTATTCTATTCTATTCTATTCTATTCTATTCTATTCTATCCTATCCTATCCTATCCCATCCTGAAAACACTCCTGACAAAAGAAGGACCCATATTCATCTGTAAATGTGTTAGAGAAACGCACGGGTTATTTCAATTCCTACTGATTCTAAGGGAGAAAATGAGGAACTGAATTTGAGAGCCGGCTGCATGACTTTGAAGTGAAGTTCAGAAGTTATTTTACTGGGTCCTGATTTTACTATTTAAACAATGGGTTTTACTTAATGCAATTAATAAATGTTCAGATAAGTTTACTAATCCTTAATGAAGATCATTTCTATAAAAAGTGCTTTATAATTTGTACTTTATTACATGTTTAACTGAGCAAGCAGAAGTAGCTTTATTTTTAAATTAGAAAATTTTATTAACAAAATCCCTAAAACCGATCCTTCAAACATAAAATTGGACCCATCCATGAAATATTTGTTAGAATAATGGAAAGTGGGCTGCCAATCATGAAATAAACCTATAATTAAAAGTTGAAGATACAGCTCAGGCTAATATTAATAGTTGGTTTAGCTATAGCCTTAAGGGTTGTGCCATAAATTCAAACATGTCCTCTCACTATTATTTCGTTTTTGTATTAAAAACAAAATGAATTCAAAAAGGATTTTAAATGAAACTTTCTAAAGAAAAAGAAACGCAAGCCGGATGAAAACTGAATCCACCTAATATTCTGTTTCCCCAGTAATCAGCCCAGCCAGGAAGCCCACACGCCGCATCCCGCATCTGATTCTCCGGGCAGAGGCACTGAAAGAGACGCCGCCAATAATGTCACAGGGCCTCATGAGTAGCAACGAAGGGCAGGGCGGCGGCTCTTAAGCTTTATCCTCCACCAGTCCAAATTGCTCAGGATTTCCTGTTTTATTTTCATTATCATCTGCAAAATTGGTTTTTATACCAACTTATTTCTAAGTGTTCAATAGTTTGAAAAAAAGATCCAGGAAAAGCACATTCCAGTCAATATACGCATGACGAACATTACATCCTGGATTCAAAGAATTTTGGTAGAAGTGTATGAGTTTGCATTTGTGGTTAAGTGCTAAATAAATATCCACTACCCAGCTGCCCTAAAGCTTATATTCTTATCTAGCAATCCAAGAAAAATATGCAAGTAATCTTTAACAAACACATTCAGATGAGAAACTAATGTCATAGACTGAGAGTCTTAAATTTAACTTTAGATTCCATTTGGGTCAACCAACACAGAGGAACAATTTTATATAGAAATGCTAAAGGCTAGTTTGCAACAGTCAACTTGGCTCTCTTCCTGAAGAGCCACACTCCAGACTGTTTAATATATAAACAAGTGTCAGTTTCTTTGAGTAGCAAGAATAGTCAAACCACAAACTCTTTCCTATGGTGAGGGATGCAGCAGGTCAGCTGGAAGCGCATACTGAAATTCTGACATGTCACTTCAGCATAGAATAGATCAAGGCTAGAAATAATTGCTACTAGCTCCTTCTCTTCTCTTAATACTGTCAGAACAGTAAAAATGGAAAGAATTTGGTTCCACTGTTTCTGTTTCCAGTGACAGAACATGCAGCATAAATGGCCCCTTTAAAAAGAAGTAACAATCAATATTGCAAAGGATTAAGACCCCAGAAATAAACATTTGTCAATTCTACTTAATGGAGATCAGCCAGAAAAACTAGATTTGCACTGTTGTAATTTGCTTCAACAAAGTATGCTATAATTTAAGGATGCTTTTACAATTTAAATATAAACTGTTTCTGAATGCTTACCTATTCTTCTCCATTTCATTATGTGTGGATCTTAAAGAGAAAAAAGAGGATCAATTAATTAGCAACTATGGAATAAACATGCATTGATAAAAACGAACTATACACAGTAATTTCTACCAAATTGCCACTGCTAATATTTACGTATATCTTGACATAAGGAGTTCGTGATGGCACTTTTCTCTCCCTTATTTCCCCGAAAAGAATCACTGGATAAGGTAGGTGGGCTGAGGGAGAAAGACCCAATTATCTACCGAGAGCGAGAATCACACTGGTGCTAATCCAATTTTTTAAGAAATTGTGGTCTTATTGCTCCTACAAAATTTTATAACTGTGAAGGATCACATTGGTTATTCCAGCTATACTACCCCCCCCCGCCCCCATTTACAAATAGGATAAACTTAGCAAGGCTTGTAGTATCTAAATTTACAATATTTCAAATGACAAATTAAGTGCAGACTCTTCTATCTTAGATTGTCATAGGACTGAACGAATCTATAGCCTCCCAATATTAATTGAAAATCCATCTCATGAACATTTAAACCATTTTTCCTTAAATTACTTTTGCTAATTACTATTATTAATAAAGATATGCTACTAACATATAACTGGAACATACTGCAGAAATTACCTCACTGCACTAAATGCCTCTCAAGATTTTATCTGTGCTGCTGCTGCTGAATGGTGACTGAGTAATTATGTAGAAAAACATTTTCTTAAGGCCAGCTGAACAACTCCCTGAATTTCCTAAGGTCCCTGAGGAAGAGAAGCAACCTGTTCTCCATAATGCCTGGTCATTGGCTGTGCTGGTAGGAATTTTGACTTCTCCCAACATATTCAAAACACCTGACAAACACCAAGACTGTTTCTAGTTTTGTACAATAGTATTTTACCTTGTATGAAGTTACTAATTTTGTAATTGGTTAAGGCTCTTGTACTATTAACAAAGCCCATAAGTTTTTTCTAAAGTCTAAATGGTTAGTTTTATCAAAGGACTCCAGGACTATGCACTTCAGTCTCAGCTCTTAGGAATTCCCAATCTTTTCATTAGAAGCCTTGTCTCATGGATGGCACCACAAAAACCGATTTAATCTGATCATTTGTTCATGGATTCTAGTAATAAGGAAAAAACCATTTCAGGAATGACTGAAGTGGGAGGAAGTTAAACTCTTTTCTAGCAAGATCGTAATTTCTCAGTTGCTTCCTTCCTGCTTAGCAGATGAACAGAAAAGTAGGAATAACTCTGAAGGCAAATAAGGTTACTGACAGTAGCAGTAAATTAGACATTGGCAACATTGGTTTACATGACACTAAATTGGGCCAAAAATTGGTCGAATGGTTTGGAGTTTAGTATCTGGCGCAAACTCTGTCCTTTGTCCTAAGCAGTGGATCACTGTGAGGCTCTGATATCCTCTATTTGTTGAGGACAATTGGGTTTTATTAGCCTCAATTTAATGTGTTGTGAGAATTGACCCAAGTAGGACTGAGCACAGGATAGAAAACACCAAAGATGGACCACAATTGCAAGCTTTTTTTCCCCTTTTTCTGGAAAATCTCCCCATTTTCAGTGCCTCAATGAAGTACAGATTCCCTCCTTAACCTGCTTTCAGGATTCACTGGAAAGGAGGGTGCCAGGACTTTGAAAAAGAGGAGACTTCCAAGAAGCCAAATATGAAATGACGCCTGTAATAATGGATGTTTTGTTCCCAACGGAGGCCGGTGACTCGTGAAGGGCTTTCCTGAAAGGGGGTCTCCGGAAGCCCCAGGAAGAATCCCATCCCGGCCTGACTGGAGCGAAAGCGAAAGAGGCCTCGGATCTCGGGGGCTCCGAGGAGGGTAGAGAGCCCGGGGGACCAAGCGCGTGAAGGGCCCGGCCACGACCGGGCGACCTCCGGCTTCCAGGCCCGTTTAAGGCTGGGCCAGGCCCGGGGAGGAGGGGGGAAAGCGGCCGGGACTTGTCCACGTAGTCAGCACCGGGCCGAGCCTGGAGCGGGGCTGAGAGGGCGGCCACTACGGCCGATCCCCGCCCCGCCAGTTGGGCCTCTCTGGGCCGGCCCTCCTCCCTCCGCCCCGGGGACCGCGGGAGGCGCAGCAGATTCCCGGCCCGGGGGACGGAGCACCCCGCACCCCCCCCCCCGCCGCCTTACCTGCTGCCGCCGCCGCCGCCGCCTTTCTTGGGCCGGCTCCTCCGCTTGAAGGCCTCCCTCTCCTTGGCGCTGAAGGGCAGCAGGGAAGCGTAGCCGTGCTCGGCTTCTGCGGAGGAAACACGGCGGGGCCCTGAACAAGGCCGCCCCCCCCGCCGCCGCCGCCTTTGTCTCCGGCCCTCCTCGCCTGCCGCCCCGGCTCAACGCGCCCCTCTCCCCACTGGGGCCCGGGCGGGGGCGGGGAGGGCCGCGGGAAGGGCCTCCTGACGGAGCCGCTTTGTTCGCGGGGAGGGGGGGGCGGCCTACCTCGCTCGCGGCGCTCCAGGAACTCGGCCGCCTCCAGCAGCATCTGGATGTTCTCGCACACCTGCGCGGCGGCCGCCATTTTGCCGGCTTAGCCGGCTCGTCCTCTCGCTTCCCCGCAACGCCGCCGCCGCCGCCGCCTCTGTTTACCCCACCTCAGCCTGACAGACTCGACGCGGCCAAGCCCGCCCCATGCGACCGCAGGCCAACCCGCTCCCCGCCCAAGCGCGGCCGCGATTGGGCGGCCGGCACTGCTTCCGCTTTCCCGTTTCTCTCATTGGCCCTAAGCGGAACAGAAAACACCACCAGCTCCGCCCCCCCCCTTTGGTCCGGGCATTGGCTCGGTCGCTGGGAGGCGCTTCATCGCGATAATCGTATCGATTGATTGGACGAGCCCCGGGATGACGTTTCCTTCGACGGTTCCGTCGCTATTCTGCTTTGCCTGCAAGGGAAGCCTCATTGGCCAGCCACGGCGGAGCAACATCCCGTGGCGGCTGTCATAGGTCCGCACGGGTCTCGTAACTCCGTTCGGCCTTTGGATTGGTCAACGCCCCCAGGCGCCCCGCCCTGTTTATTGTGTTGGTTTCTGGGCTTGGCCCCACCCCCGGCCACGCGTTTGTTCCGTGGTCCCGCCCAACAAGGAAGTCAACATCGGGCCAGCGGGGAGCATGCGCACTGCTCGCCTCTTCCACCTCCAGGCCGAACGGCCTTCAAAGCCAGGGCGCCTCCTGCGGTCGGTTCCCGGCCTTGGATACAGCAAGACCAACCCTGGTGCGATTCAGTTGCAGGACTTCAACTCCCAGAATCCCCAAGACACGCACCTTAAAAAGCAGGATGGCTAGCAATTCTGGCCGTTTTAATCCACATAAGCAAAGCCTTGCCAATGCTTGTCCTCTGATCCCAAGGAGGCCCGTCTCACCTGCAGGAAACCACCACCCTGCTGGGTATGAAGACAGGCCCGCTGGGATTGCAGCGGAGGAGCAGGTGCCCCAAAGGAGGCCGCCTGGATGAACCTGGGCCTGGCGGGGCTCCCCCCCACACTTAAAAGGAAGGAACCGATCTGAGATTGAGGCCACCACTGCTGAAGGCAAAGCCCCAAAACAATACGTATGGAGAAAGTACATCATATTTACACCAATGCATCATTCATATATTTATTATAAATAAATATACAATTCCATGGGTGCTAAAATAATTATATAACTGGAAGTTCCAGCTTTATCTGTTCCCAGGTTTTCTCAAGGTGGTTCCACCTGCATACTCAGCCCATTTTAAAATGGGACTCTCACCTGTCTGCTTTATTTTTAGGACACCACAGAAGGTAAGAACTGAAGCAGCAGCTTCTGGGATGAGAAGCGAAACGTCTTCAAAGAAAAAAAACAGAACGTCCAGTTGCCTCTTGAAAAAAAGCACCTTTGGGACAACCAGGAGACCTGGATGAATCTCCATAGACAGAAGGTAAGAACAAAACTAAAAGGTTTTATTAAACAAAAGCACCCGTACAAATTACCCTTTAGCAACATTTCACATCCCAGTAGCCAAACAGCACCCAGAACGTCTTGTAGAGGCAACTGTCTGTTCTCAACCCTTACATCTGTTGGCTTCTAGGTTTGAGCGTGGGTGGAATAAATCCCATTACCAATCTAGGTCAAAGGAAGCTAAGCATTTGATTTTAATCTGGATTATACGTCTGCTGAATTAATTACTGAAGCAAACTTACTGTTCAATAACAACACACACACACAAAAAGGAACCCCATTTCTACACAGAATTAAATCCTGTTCCATAAACATGACTTCCTCTTGAGTATGCTTGCAACTGCAGCAGCATCAAGGATAAGTTTTGATTATGCCTTTGAGGAAACAAATCCATATTCTTCTGTCAACAATGCACACAGATACCTAAAAAGTAGATTCCTCACCATGGCACAAGCAGTGCGAAGTTCTGCATAGCTTCGGTCTGGATTGAAACATAGTGGAAGAGTCAGCAACCTGAGCACTGCCAGTCAGCTGGCGTGAGCTAGTCTGTCCCCTAAGGTGCACCAAGGATAGACCTGCAAGTGCCGAGTAGGATGAGCTGGCAGCCATTTAGGCCCTCAGGACCGCACTGTGTGTCTAGCAGGGGTAGATTTCCCTGACATTGTATGCCACATGCTAAATAAATAAATAAATAGTGGTTTGCAAATCACGCCCTGCCCCCAGCCCATTCCCATTCCAGTTAGTGCAACAGCAGTGCTGCTGGATTTTCATAATCATTCTTAAATTCTGCACTGAACACAGAGGCGATGTAATTATGCAAATCAAACATCCCAAACAATGCCAGTGAATTCTGGAAGAATTTAAGGGTATGATACAAAGGAGGGAAGCTCTTCAATCACTTGCTGGTTTGAGTGCCCCCTGCTGGACAGAGACAAAGAATACAGGATCTGAAGGAAGGTGGCTGAAGAAGCAAAGGAACAAGCCCCATCGTGCTAAGAACCAATTGGCTTCCAGGTGCCATTTAAAAAAAAATCAAGAATGGAAAAATTAAGTTCTGTAAACATTAACATATTTTAGGAACCAAATTATTATCAATTTTTGATTCCGTCTTTTAGAAAAGTTGGTCTAGTTCAACTTTACTCAAGGAGACAAGATGTTTCTTTTTTTAATTTAACTGACAATATTTAAAAGAGGAAACCTACAAATGTGGAATAGCAACATCAGAAAAACCACTCTGTGCAAAAGATACATTTGAAACAGGGAAAAAATTACCATCTCAGCCTAGGAAATGTAACTTCAAGGAATTATTCACAAAAACAACCCTAACCCTTTTGGGATGAGAAGACAGAACCTTCTCAGCCAGACAGACCAGACTTCAGTGGAGTTTGTTATCGGTAACAACTGCAGACACATCAGGCAATAAAGTCCAGGGGCCTGTTGAATCCACCTTTTCTGTTCATGTACTGCCTGCAACAAGAGAAATAAATAGGACCAAAGTTTTCCACAATATCCCACATTTCTAAAATTTCAATAGCATTTTTAAATGTCAATTTCAATATACCCAGATATAAACAAAATAGGTGTATGAAGCCTGATATACTTACTTATTGCAGTTAAAAAAACCTCAAACCACAAAAAGCTGCCTGCCTGTCTGTCTCTCTCTCACACATACACACATACTGATTTAAGTAATACCTGAAATAGCACCACAGTGCATGGGACAGATAAACCGGTAGGTTTGGGGAAATATAAAAATAGATCTTGGAGACAACTCCACTTCCAAATAACCATGTAAAGACTCCAAGCTGGCTAGTGGCCACATGAAACTATTCACCCACCGGATGGAAAACCAAGAACAGGGAAGCCTGAATGGTAGAAATTCTCCTGGGTCTCTTGCATGCTCTCAGTCCTCACAACACAGAAGTATCTGCCGGATGATAAGATGTTTTCATCAAATGACAAAAACAGTGTTGTGCTACTGCAACACAAAGGTTGTCCCTTGTGTATGTGTGCACGCAGGGCCTGATAAAAAATGTAAGAAGTCTCCTCAAAGCTATGCTTGTTTTTTAGATACACTTCATATAGAAGTAAAGCTTCAAGCACACCGTCATGGCTTTTGGCACTGCCCTGCGGATGCCCAGGTGTGATGTTACGATGCACTTACGAAAGAGGCATAGCTCACCCCCCCCAGTGCAGCTGTCCTTCTGCTTGTGGATGCTTCTGCCAGAAAAGCAGCCCACACATCTAAGGTACCAAATAAAAGGGAGCCACGGATTGAGGCAGGTCGACAAAAGGAAGGCTAAAGGAGCTTGGGGGATTTTCTGTCTTTAAGTGCCAAAACATCTGGATTATCCTGAGACTTTGACCAAGTAGGTCACTGAATGCCTAGGCATAGGAAGACATATAAATGACCCCATACAAAAGGTACAAAAGGCTTTGAACTACCATGCCAGCAATGGACTGGGTTTGCAATAGGATTTGCAGCTCACACGGCGTCTGCTGGAACTCTCGGTATAGCATGGAACAGCATCCTGCCCTCAGTGTAACTGGAGGGCCCCACGTCAGACTGTAGACCACATTGTGATTGGGCTGTAAGCTGGGGGCATAGATCAGTCCAGTATCTGATTTTCTTTATCTAAAGGATGCTGCGCTTCAATGGTTAGATGGTCCAGACACTGTTTTTTTGAGCATAGGTTTTTTAATATTTATATTTTAAGGCCTTTTATTAATCTAGGTGAAATGCTAGCCCATGTAAGCCATATAGGCTAAATAGATACTTTGACTTGGGGAAATGAGTTTTCCTCGGTCTTCTTTTAGACAAAGGTATTTGGACCAGCTTTACAAATTAATTTTCATCATGGAATAATTATACCTGAATCTAAGGAAAGACACCTTAAATCAATTACTCTTAGCAGATACATTTATTGGACTGAATTCAGGAACTGGAGGCCGCACCCTGTTCCTTCCCACAAGAACAGTCCTGTAAGGTAGGTTTGGATGGGAGGGAGGGGCCGTCTCCAGGCCCTCCAGGAAGCCTCTATAATTGAGCGAAGACAAGAATCTGGGTCTCCCAACACCTTCACTATTACCCCTGGCTGTTCTAGAGCTAAGTAAGTCCATAGGGGATTCTCTTTCACAAAGCCAGAAATCCTTCGTTTCCAGAAAGAGTTAAGAAGGAACCCAACGCCACTTTGCAAAGGTTGTGTTGACCAAAGGATGCTGAGCAAAGAGGGTCCAGCACCTCCTCTGCTCAAGGACCAATCTGGGCAAGGGAATAAATGCCAACCTGTATTTCCGTTTCTGCGACACGTTTACAGCATATGCGTTTACAGATCCGTCTACTTTTTTGCCCTGCAAGACAAAGGAAAAAAGCGATCCCTTTCAAACCACTGAAAGGAGGGCAACCGTCCTCTCACCAATTTCCTCCTGCACTGCTAGCCCAACATGTTTCATTCTGCATTACTCCCAGACTCAGCAGAAAGTTTACCACCTACTCGGAAACCAGAGAGCGATGGGCAGGCAGGCGGGCGAACTTGCTGATTCATCTCGGAGGAGAGAGGCACAATAATAATGCAATGAAATCACTATGTTTCAAGAAATATAGTCCCCTTTTCTGTTTCTTTAAGGACTTCAAGTGTTTGGAAGTCTGCCAACTGCCACAAAGCCACATTTAATTATTTCCAAAAGAAGAAAGTCCGATGGCTTTTCTGATCTCTTTCCTCAGGGCGTTGCTACCAAGGAACCTTGGGAATGAAACCCCCCTCTGTTA
The DNA here is from genome assembly GCF_049901735.1 of Notechis scutatus. NCBI lineage: Eukaryota > Metazoa > Chordata > Lepidosauria > Squamata > Elapidae > Notechis > Notechis scutatus. The sequence continues at coordinate 358,024 of NC_142015.1, read as the reverse complement.
AAGAGATCCTAGAAGGACCCAAAGGAGAAAGACTAGATATGGATCTGACAGATAAAGAAAGAAAGAAAGAAAGAAAGAAAGAAAGAAAGAAAGAAAGAAAGAAAGAAAGAAAGAAAGAAAGAAAGAAAGAAAGAAAGAAAGAAAGAAAGGCTCACAAATGGAAAAATAACTGGAAGCAGTGGCATCCATATGGGTGTGTGTGTGTGTGTGTAAAAAGAGACCAGGTGACAGGGGCAAGGTATCGTGGGGCAAGCTCCACCCCTGTTGTGGTAGGTGATGTCCCACGCTCACCTCCTGCCACCACACTGTTGCATCCCCAGACTTGTGATATCGGAACAGAATAAGAGTTGGAAGGGACCTCGGAGGTCTTCTAATCCAACCCCGCTTGCTCAAGCAGGAAAACCTGTAGTGCCACCTTCTAGTTAATTGGCTTCCATCCACACCTTCTAGTTAATTGGTTCTCGCTGTCAGGAAATTTCTCCTTAGTTCTCGGTTGCTTCTCTCCTTGACTAGCTCCCATCCGTTGCTCCTTGTTCTGCCCTCAGGTGCCCTCTCTCACAGCAGGGTTTCTCAAAAGTTGACCTCAGCACTCACCAATTTTGTAACTTTTCTGTACAATGCAGACATCCTTCCACATCCTGCTTGCTGCTTGCCACTTTAACAGCAGATGTAGCTTACATACGCATTTTAAAGTTTCAGGGAAAAAAATCTGCTTGCCTTTGTGGTATCAAATGAGCCAAATCCCATCATTTTCATCATTTCGATTTCTTCTTCTGTTTTGCCTTCCAGGTCTTCTTCTGTATAAGAAAACAACGTATGACATGGAGATAAAATATCTAATTCCCAACCTGACCATTATCTAATATCAAGTATAACGAATGATCCTGGAACATCAACACAACAGCAAACTCCTTGACTCAAAAATCAGGGCAACCAAAGCTTTTCCTGTATTGTAGCTGAGCCTGAAATGATCTAAGCTGCAAGTCTACTTATAGCTGGATGGCCACCAGCCTCACTGGGGCCTCATCCATGAAAGGGATCTATGAACAGTTGGGCCTAAACCTCACGGTCGGTGGACAGTCTTATTTTAAAAAAGTCACACCATCGTCTTTTGCGAGAATGGGGAAGGAGGCCGCCTTTAAAAGGTGCTGCCCATTTCCTGGGCCTATCCAGTTAGATTTTCTAGTTAACTTTTAATACTACTGTGGGAAAGGTCTAGAAAAACACTTGTGGGCCTGATCCCCACAAACATATTTTCCTTTTCTTCAGGAAACTGATCCCCAGGTAGAGACCCCATAAACTAAGAAGGTATTGCATTAAGTCCAATGTGTGTTATTGCTATTTTGTTTTTCATTTTATTAATTTGTATTTTTCTGTTTCAATTTTTAACCCCATGCATGCAGTCCTGCAATTTTGAACAGAATATTGTCAGAAGTGCTCAAAAAATAGACCAAACCACAACAATTGTAGTCAGGGAGGACTGTGCATTGGAAACAGGCACTGATTTATTAGAAACGATCAAGAATGATGTGGAAAGCTTTTAAGGTTTAAATACGCAGGACATTAGGAGAACTGGCATCAACATTTCACTTTTTAATGTGTGGCAGTGTGTTCACAGAAGTGACAACAGAGCTTATCTTGACCTTGTCTTATGGTAAGAGTCAGCTCTCAGTAAAGGGATGGGGAGCTTTTGTGCTCTCCAAGACCAGGAAATGACCAAACAGCCCAGTGCTGATTGTTCAAAGGCCTTCTAGAAGTCCAATGCACAAAGGAGTGGAAACCAGAACCCCACAGCAAGGTGCACCACCTGCATTGCTACCTGTGATTTGATGCTCTTTGTCTTTGCTGTCCTTCTTCTCATCCTCTCGCCTTTCTTTCTGCCGGGAAGGAGAAGCAGAACTTGATCTATGCCGCCGAGGAGATCTGGAATGTCAAACCAGCGCAGGTTTCACTTTAACAGCAAAGAAAATTATGTATTTGTATTATGAGACAAAATGAAGAGCATTTTGATTATTTTCAAATAACTAGAACAGGGCCATTAAAGCAGAAGCAAAGGATGCATGCTAGAAGCATAATTGCATCCTCAGACAATGATCCCTGTTTTGTTTTCCTTTAATGTGGGGAAGTGGCAGGAAAAAGAACAGAGCTGGACCAGTCTGCCTATCAAAGGAATGGAGCCCTTCTTGGGGATGGTTATTTACAGTCATTCCAGTATGGGCAGCCTAGCCTAACAGCTAAAGCAAAATACATACAATTTGAATTATTAACACATTTGTTGTATTGTTAAGCTTTATATGAAATTATATTTCTAATACAATGGAAACTATTAGACAATACAGTGCAGCAAGTGTAGTATATGTATAAAATGATATCAAAATATAACTAGCAAGAATATAGCATCCTTGTAGAGCTGTATGTTATTAATATTAAAATGATCATCTTGATGTAAATTATCCAATTCTTTTGTTTTGGTTGTCAGACATAAATTATTTATTTGTATACAATTATAAATATTAGTTATGTTTGCAGGATTAACCAAAATCTTTATAATCAACAGTCCAATAAATTTGTAGCCATGACATTAATAACTTCAATTTGATTACAATTTAATGAACAGATATTAGAAAATCAGTAATCATATATATTTTTCTTTTTGAAATAACTAATTGGTGAAAGAATCTGAATGAGACTACAATTCCTAAAGTCTCTTTAGATAAAAAGTGTTTATTTAGAAGACAGTTTTGATGTTTCCAAATTTATATTAGATGAAATAAATAATTCTGCTCTGTTATAATTTCCCACAACAATGGCAGTCGGCAGGGCTATTCTTATTTAGCCGACTACTCTTTATAGAACAAGTTAGCCCAAGGGTTAGTCACTTTCTCACCTGGATCTTCGTCTATGTGGCGACCGAGAACGACTTCTCCTTCTGTCTCTCTCTCGAGATCTTGATCGCTCCCGCCGCCTCCTCTCTCTTTCACGTGAGGTGGATCTGGAACGCCTCCGTTCTTTTTTACAGAGTAAAACAACAGAGGCAGTAAGTCCCCTGGATCAAAGAGGAATATTTCTCCTAAACTAATACATCACACCTGAAATACTGTTACCACGTCAGCAAATTTGGTCCTCCAGACACAGATGCCTTATAGACTGCTCCAATGTCAAATCATACTTTGAGGGATCCTCGGTGTTTTCTTGCTGACATTTAAAGACTACTGTTTCCCCCCTGAGGTCTATGCTTTTATTCAACAATTTCTCTTGGTTTACAATAAGCCAAACAGATTCAAAGGAAAAACAAAAAAGGGATTTTGCCATCCGTTGTTAGGTGTCGCTTCAACCACCATTCTATATCCTGCAACGTTCCCTTAAAGATGAAGGATAATAGACGTGGCGGATACTGGAGCAAAGCTACGGCCCGAAACCCCGGACCAGCCTAAGAAGGAAAGCAGCGCCGCTTGGAGAGTAAAACCAACACGAGCCGCTTTTAGCGTTATACCGGATCTACCAGCTTTCGCAGGAAAACTACAAATGCCTCATCGTCAAGGCATTTCAATCCGGTTTAACATTTAACCTTAAATCCAGGGGAAGGAAAGGAGAAGGGACGGAAAACGCCAGGGCTCCGCTGCGGCAGGTGAGAGCAGAAGGCCACGAATCCCGCCCCCCCCCCACCCCACCCCGCCTACGATCGGAAGCCCCCGGAGGAGCCTTCCAAGGAGGGTCTGCGCTGCGGCAAAAGGCCGCCCGCCCGCCGCGCCCCGCCCTGGCGCCCGAGTCCCCATCTCTAGCGGGGGAAAGCCTCCCAGGGGCTGCCTGCCTCAAGCAGGGCAAGGTGGGGTGGGCGGCCTCCCCGCAGCGGAGGGAAGAAGGCCGGGAAGCCAGAGACCCTGAGGGCACCCCGACCAACCAGGCCTCGCCACCCCGCTCACCCCTCCGCGGAGGCGACCGGGACCGGCTGCGGCCCATCGCGCGCGACTCCTGCCCGGCGACCGACCGAGGCGAAACACGCTTCCGGCGTTTGCTCCCGGAACTTCCGGTGAGATAACGGCCCGAGCTACGGGCCTTGCACCTCCGGGCGGAAACGGCCCCCGCGCCAGACGTTCCGCCAGGGAAATCGGGCGGAACCGGCTGGGGAGGCAGGTGCGCGTGGCTTTGGGGTGACCTGGGTGGGAATTATGCTTTTAGGTACCCGAAGGGCACCCTTTTTGGGTGGCTGATACTCATCCCTAATCATTATTATTACATCCCGAGTTTTGAATGTATAGCTACAGTGACCACATCTCCTTTATTGTAAAGGCAGTCCTCTATTTCAGAAAATCTTTATTAGAACAGGCATTTTTTGTAAAGTTTTTCTTCGGTTTGATATTGAATTTTCATTTGAAAATAAGTTTTGAACCTCTTTCAGATTTGCCTCATTTTCAGGTTCTTAATTTTTCCCAATACAATAGGGTCCCTGTATTATAAAGCAGTGAACCTGGCTAATAGTCCTGCCACCTCTTTCCCCCCACAACCCTGTGAGGTGGGTTCGGCTGAGAGACAAGCAGTCACCTGCAGCAACTCTCATGTTTAAAGAGGCCTAGAACTCACCAGCTCCTGGTTTTAGGCCTCTTGTCCACTTTACGGAGCTGTTTCTCCCTTTCTGCCTGCTTCCATTAAAGGGTCAAAGGATGTCCAGGGAGAAGAACTCTAGCATCCCACACATTGGTTTTCCCAGGATGGTCAGCTGCTTTTTCTGGATTTTCCTGGGTGAAACTTGATACCTAGGAACTCTTGGTCGTTGGGCTGAAGCTTGGCTTTTGTACTCCTTTTTATTGATCACCCTGGTCGATATATTAGAAGAATTTAATTTACTATCTAGCCCACCTGACATTCAACTGCTGAGAAAAAGTATAATATGGAAAATGGAATTTCTACCTTTAATCTTTCAAAACAGACTTTCATGGGCCTGATAGTTTAGCTTTTGACTAAGTGTCTTGTGCTGGTTCATATAAAAAACAGAAATTTCCAAAACAATTTGGTACTCTGGTAAAAGTTTATTGGTATATGCTTTTTTCTTTTTAGACCAATCAGATGAGACAAAAAGCTGTTTAAGAAGTCTCTTATTCAGACATTTAGCAATGTTTGGCCTAGACTTTTGGAGTCAGGGTTGGGGGTGGCCACACCACCGCCTTGGCAGAAGAATACAAATGCTTTACTACCATTAGATGGTCAAGCAGAAGAGTGTGGACAGCCACTCTTAAGGAAGAAACATGCAGCAGCAACAGCAGAATGGCGAAGCAGCACCGCTGGGAAGGCCTCAGTTGCTAACTCACTAAATTCTTTTGAAGATAGTACCTACTCCAGTGTTTGGAAACAGTACAATATAAAAAGGAAGATATGAAATTGCCAAGGAACACAAACCATCAAGAAATAAGTTGCCTGTCTAATTTTCTCAAGAAATGCACAGAAAGAAAAATACATGGTTTTGTGGAATAATTGAATGAAAGAGGAATCTTGAGTTGCACAAGTGATTGCCTGATAACAAAATTCAAAGGCAGACTTTACAAAGTCAGTCAAAGGCCAAAGTGGGGTTGTCTTTATTTACAGAGGGAAACATTAAATAGCACTTTAAAGCAACGATTGTCAGACACAGACATTTAATTTTGCAGCTCACTTGAGACACATCGCATTATTATTACATTTCCTTCTGGCTGACTTGGACTTCTCTCTGATAATTGGGGGTAGGTGAAACATCATGTTGCCCATTAACTCCCATGGCCACTTTTTCTCCTCTGTGGAAGAGCACATCCAAGGACTTGAGACTTCATGTAGTTCAGCCATCTCTTAACCAGTAGGCTATGCTTTAATAGTTGAGACATACTCCAAAGGAGCTAACCAATACGATCCAAGAATGAACTGCCTGCTACACAGAGATAAACCTACCAGTAGTTCTGGTTTGATGTTTGTTAGATATCAATCATAATTTCAGCACAGTATCACTGCCTTTTCCTTGTTTTAGAAATGTTACTTTGTTGTTTTGTCTCAACACCTTTGTTGAGATAATTAGCTATGTATATTCTGCAGTCACATTGTTTTGCAGATATAAAAACTGGTTTAGGGCACAAGATCTTGCACTCTGGGATTATGCATCACTTCTAAGACCATACAGAGACCATCCTGGTGTGCCTGTGTTTCCTGCTCATCTTTGCCCACTTCCAGATCAGCGGTGAAACCCTCAGATTGTCCCATCAGCATCAAGTTCTTTTGAGAGCCTGAACAGGTGAAGATGGAAGAGGCCAGGCTCTGAGCCACAGACGGGCAAGGCTTAGTTTAAGGTCCAGTGTGAAAAAGAGCTTAAAAGCATTACTTTTTCATCTTGGATTCCTTGCCCAGATGAGCTTTTCTATATCATCCCCTTGAAAAAGCCTTACTCAGCTTCACTTGAGAAATACTACCTACCTTTTGTGGATTAGGGGGAAAGCCATCAATCATCTACACAATACAGCAGTAATTGAAGTTATTTCAAAAGTCCACACTCCAACATGCTAACATGAAACAAATGTTTCTGGGAACAGACTTGTAAATGAATAACTGCTAAATTGACATGTAATTATATGGTGAGGAGTCTTTCTCTCTAACTTAAATACCTCTCTTCCAAGTCTTATAAAGGGAAAGGAGAGGCGGTTGGTATTTAATTACACATTGACTTGCTTGTTATTTTCAAAGGGCTATAATCCATCAGGAACCTATTTAGTGTAGAATAGATAATGCTTGAGAAAGGGTATCTAATAGGATTTTTCAAGATTTCAGATATTATAAGGAACATCCAACATAGTTGAGAGAAACGACCCCATCAAAATGAGAGAGCAGTGGCTAAAAACAATGGAAAGATCCAAGGACTACAACAGGTAATCTTTACAGAGAGAAGAGTTTCCAGTTGGCTATAAATAAGACTTAATGTGATCTTCTCTAAGATTTTAATCTCCCCATCATCTTTCAGTCCCTCCTGTTTCTTAGAGCTCATGTGAGACCAAAGCTGCTATCGAACCAGACAGAAACCAAGCCTCCTTTCAGCTGGTCCTCCCCCCCTCCTAGCATCGGGCCTGACTTAGCTGTTCCCTTGGCCCCAGGCAGCCCTGGCTCCCCAGATCCTCTTAGGCGAGTGGACCCAGAGGCTGCTGAGGGCATTTGGACAAGGGCTCTCCCCTGCCCCTCCCCCCATTTTGAAACTCTGAAAGGACGAGGAGTTTAATGCCTTCCTACAAAACCTTCACCCCTCGGCCTCCGACTCCACTGGCCTCTGAAAACACCCCCAGAGCCAAGCAATGGCCAGGAAGCTTTGTGGCAGGCAGCTCTGAAGGGGGGGGGGAAAAGGCATCTTAAAAGTTTTGCATTTTTGTAGCACCTACTTTACCCCCCCTTAATAATGGTATATATGATGATGGGGTGACTTCAATGGCAACATAAAAAGATCGCGGCTGCCAAGAGGTACAACCTGAATTGATCCGAGAGATGGTGGAGCCCAGCTCAAAAAAATCCCAAGAGTCTTGATCCCTCCAATTGCCAATGGGCAATCCATTTACTTCTTGATTATGTGCCATTTTTTTTGTTTTGTTTCCAGGGAACTGTTTTGCTTCAGCTGAAGGATGAGACCAAAGACTGTGCCAGAGCCCCAGTTCATTTTTCAAGAACCCCAGAGTCCCTAAGATTTAGGCTAGTCTGGTGTTCTCTCTCCACTATTTCACAAGGACTGCTTGGTAGTAAAAACAGGGGTTGTTGATAGCATTTGTTTAGCTGCTGTACTGACACACAAACTGTCACTCACTCGATTGCCTCAGTTGTTTCATCCTTGGGTATGCCACTGAAGCAACAAAATCAGGAAGGAAGGTGCAGTTTGATTTAAATATCTACTTAAGTTGAGTTCTCAACTTATGCCCTTTTCTTTTACTGAAGTTTGACTCTTGGGATCCACAGCCAAGGGCTCAAAGTGCTTCATGGACCAAGCAGCAGCTTTTCAACCCGGTCAGCTGGCCAGAAGCAGCAGCTCAGAAGGGGAACATACAGAGCGGGGCGAACCAAATCCCCCTCAGCCCCCTCCTAGGTGGATTCTCTGTACACGCCCATCATTAAATTTCTTAACAGAATTGGCTGGTTTGCGGAAGCACCAAATACAGAGATATTTTTATATTTTGCTAAACATCTCCAGCTGTTTACTTTGCATATTCTGAATTATTTACTTCTCAATTTCCTATTGAGAACCAAAGAGAATTTGGTTCTTGTTACAAGAGCAGCTATTTGCAAAGTAGCAATTTACGTTTTGAAGTACAAAGAAAACTTGCCTTGACCAAACAGTATTACGCCTTCTCACATGTGTTCCCACAAGCACGTACACAAAAGGAGCAATGCAGCATCTGTGCCAAGACAAATTCCTTTTGTCCAATCACATTTGTCCAATCAAGAATTCTATTCCTATCCTATCCTATCCCACCCTATCCTATTTGCTTTCCATGTGAACTCGCTCCCTTCTAGGATGCAGAGCCTGATCTCGACAGCTAAGTTGCCCTGAATTTTATCACAAGGTGGATCTCAGGACATCCTTCCCGTGCTTGCAATTTGTAAAATTTTAGGTAAGTCAACCCCAACATATGAGAAGGTATGAAAAACGTCACGCTGAATTGGGTTCAAGTGGGCTGCCCACTCACTTGCAGCATCGCTTGGCCAAATGCCCCACCACCAGCTCAAAGGAACTGCTGGTTTCCCCTCTTTCTGTCTTTGGCTACTCAGGAGAAATTGCTTTGCGTGGAGGTTGCCTTCTGTGCCGCTGCCTGGACTTGATCCTGTGGCAGTGGAAGCTGCAAAAGGAGCTCTATCGGTTGTATCCACCCACCTTTTCTTTTGGTCATTTTAAATCTTCAGCTTCACCGCAAGCCCTAAAAGACTCTGTAAAACCTGCTTCATGTTGCTGGGGGCTGTTCATCTCCCACACTCTCTGGAGAAATAGAAGCTGCTGTGGGAAACATTTAAAGCTCCTTATTATAAGAACAGGAACGGCACAATTCGTTCCAATGCAGCAAAGTCTCCCCCCATGCGAAGTTCCACTTTAAGACGGTAAGCTGTAACATATTGTTTTGTTTGTTTTAGCATCTTAGAATCTGCAGGCCGAAGGCTGGCCCCCTTGTCTTCAGCCTGTTATTTCAAGTCCTGCCATGAACCCGTTCTAGGAGGTGGACCGTTTCTGGAACTGCATTTCTCACGTGACAAGCTGTTCTGCAGCTTTGCTAGAAGTGCTTGCAAGCAAGGGAAGGGGAGGTTACTCTTAGGAGTTTCCAGGGGAAAAACCCTTATTTGTAAAGAATTGAAAAGCTGCTTCCAGCAGGCCAATTTAAATTAGAGCCATACAGCTTTCAGGGCACTGGAGAGGGGAAATCTTGCCTTCTGTTTCAGCCCTGGAGTTTTCTTTCTGCAGCCGGTCTGGGTGTGAGCAATTAGGGTCTGCAACAATCTGACTTTTCCTCAAAAGGCTGTTGAAGAAGACAATCTGCATATGGCACCGAGTGTGCCCAGGCATTTCTCAGGCTCCCTCCTTCGTCTTGAAACAGAGCAAAGGGGAGGTTGCCCATCTCCTGCCACACAGGTTTGGGATCCCGCCTCTTTGCCCTTTTGAAGCAGAAGGGGAAGGAGAATGGAGGGGGCTGGAGCCCCGCTGCCCAAGCAGGTGGGGAAGACCCAGGGAGGCTGGGGGGGGGGACAGCAAGTAGCCTAAGGGATGGGCAAGACTCAACAGGGAAAAGCCCAGCAACTGACCAGTCCCACCCACCTTGACCACCACTCTGTGAAATCGGCACTGGGGCGGAAAGGTTGGCGAAGAGAATGAAGCTATGCCAAGACTTTGCGCAGTTTTCCAGGACGATCTTTCTGCCCCCCCAAGACCAGAGGCTGGTTCTGGCTGGCTGGCACCACTGGGCCAGAGGTACAGAGGAAGTCAAGCTCTGAGCATTTGTGAGCCATGCTAGACACCAAGTCGCTTCTCTTGGGAGCAGCAAAAGGCCATTTCTGCATGGAATACATATTCTTTAAAGCAGAATGCGATCATAGCAAACTTTTATCACCACTTCAGTAAATAATTTACGCATGACAATATTCCTTAACAGTGCAGTGAGAAATTATTTCTACAAGCTTAATCCATTGCAATTTCAGTAGTACTCATTGCACGAGTTATTATTGGCAGTGTGTGTGCATGTGTGCAACTATGTGCGTGCGTGTGTGTTCTTTGCTCTTGATATTCCCAATGGACACAATAGAACATATGTGACTGACATGGAATAAAAGCTGGATGCGATGCAGGTGAGATGCACTCCAGATTTCTGACCCGCCTAAGACCACTGCAGGATGGGGTTCCATATTTCCCTTTGGGTGGCAGGTCAGAAGAGACTCAGCAGTCAACCTGAGAGGGAACTTTTCGATCTCAAAAATGGGCCGGGCAGCAAGGAACTTGCAAAGAACTGCTGCCTAATCTGGCACCTTCCAATGGTTTTGTATCCCACCTGCCCTCTTTCCCCGTTGCAGATGACAGGTTGGGGCGCTCTTCTATACAATTCAGAATCTGCCCCAACTCAAGACACTTGGTGCAGACACCCAACTGGACCGGTGTGTCCTCAGTACCCACGGAACCCCCTGGGTTCCCTTTCCACACCTCCTTCACTCACCCAGATTCGCTTCTGTCCGTGGTCTCAGGGGGGCTGCTCGGAGGTCTCTGGAAGATTGCACCCTTTCTGCCACCGCCCAGGATGGCAATTGCTCGCTGCCCCACAGTACCCACCTGATTCTCAGAAGGCCTTTGGGGTCACCCTGTTGCAGGTAAAGGAGGCTGGGGGTGCTGGAAGGCCTCCTGGTCAGATCACCCCACAATAAATATCAGGTTTCTCTGGCAGCTGCCTTGCAAGCCATCATTCTGCTTCTGAAGTTCAGAGCAACTTTCATCAAGGAAGATGTGGCCATTTCACAGGTGTGAAGAGCACCCCGGCCCCCTCCTGCTTCAGGACGCCCACGGGCCTTCAAGTAGCCCTTGGGCGGCACTTCACGGCTTTCTACCTTTGTGCAAGAGCAACAGACCAGAAGTGGCTGAGGAGTTTGTGAAACGCGCCCTCTCTCTGCCCCGGAATTTAAGCAGCCCGGACATTTCTCTCCAGGGTGGTTGCATCCGTGGATCCAGACACCGGTGGAAGAGGGAAGAGGCCCCAGTGCTTCCTGTCTTCCCCAAGGCAGCTCCGAGAGGAGCGCCATGCCAAGCCGGGCTCCTCCTGGGGGCATTTTAAAAAGAGGGGCCATTCCCCGTTATCCTGGGGATGTGGCAGCGAGATCAGAGGGGGCAGCGGAAGGCGGGAGGAGGAAGGGGAGGAGAGGCGGCGTGCGTGGGGGAAGGGGAGGCCTCAGGATTCCGCCTTCTCTTTCTTCTTGCTCTTCTTCAGAAAGGAGGGGGCCCGGAATTTCTTCTTCTTCTTGGAGGGGGACTTGGACGGGGGACCCTTCGGGGCTCACAGGCCCACCGGGGACCGACTCGGTTTTGTCCTTTGGGCCCTCGGGGGTCTCTGTGTTGGTGCTCAGCTGGCTGATCCCCTTGCTGAGGCGCTCCTCAGCAGTTTGTTCGTCCTCTTTCCCGTTGACCTCCGGCTCGGCCTTGTCGGCTGCAGCAGGCCCCTGGCTGCCGCCCGGCTTTTTCCTGCCTTGAAAAGAGACAGAGAGGAGTGCTGAGCGTTTACACCAAGAACCCGGCACTGCAAGCCCCAAAAGGGGAGGCAGGAGACGCACCTCGGGTCCTTGGCTCGGGCAGGCTTGCCAAGGAAAAGGCAGGGGGTGTGTGGGAGAAGCCAGGCCTGCAGCAGGGACAACTACGTGGGGGAGTTGGCCCTGCACGAGCACACGTAAAAATGCGCAGGGCTCCGATCCTGGGGCTGCTCTCCCGTCCGTCCCCCGGGCATTTCTGGTCTGGGGGGTGAAGTACAAAAGCAGCCTCCGCAAGCCATTTCCCTGGGAGTGGTCTGCCCAAGGCCCTTCCCCCTCAGCGGCCGATGGGAAAACAGCCCAGCACAAGGCCAGCGGGGCTGTTTGGGGCGCCTGGGGGCCCAAGAGAGGCATCGACCAGGCTCCTGGGAAGCAGGACCAGAATCGGGCAGTCCGCAAGACCCCTGACTGTTCCAATGGGGCTGTGTGTGTGTGGCAGGAGAGAAAGGCCAAATCCCCACCCGCCGGGGCTGAAATCCTGCTGGATGCTCACACCCCGTGAAGCCCCCCGTTGCCTCCTGAGGCTGTGCAGGCTCCTGGCGGATGGAGCAGAGCCCCTTTCTTAGCCCCCTTCTCCTTATTCTTGCCACTTAGGGAACCGCCCTGGGTGGACGCAGCCGGTTGCTGGCGTTTTCAGCATTTCTGCCTGCAGAATCTCCTCCTCCCTGGGCAGGGCGGGATTGGTTTTGAAGGCTTGTTGGGAGACACCCAAAACGGGTGTAGAAGACTGAGAACTAAGTAGCACCTAGATCACAAACTAGATGTGATTTAAATCGAATCTTCCATCATAAACATCTCACTCGGTCATGAAACATCACATGGGGGGAGAACGCCACTGTGCATTCTTGAGGCCTCACGCTGTGCATGGGTTCATGCTGCTGTAGATTCACTGGATCAGCATACCTGCCAAACAGGTGACTATCCCACTGTTAATGGGAGCTGAAAGACCGCTTTGCAGATGCAGTTGGAGCCTCAGAACCACAGAATAGCAACCGGTTTCTACCTAGGACTACAGACATGTTCTGTGGATTATTGATGGTGCCCACTGCAAACATTCAGGAAGCTTGCACAATTAGGAGAGAATGTATCTCCCCCCCGCTCCACATCAGGCAAAGGAAATGATCTTGAGAGGTCATCAAGTGGCTCTGAGGTTTGGTGATGCCCAGGACTGACCGATAGAAGGAGAACTGCTCTCCCAGTTGCCCTTGAACTGGGCAGCCCCTGAAGCTGATTCCTTCTCCCTCCAATAGACATGCATTTTTTAAAAGGAAAAGAAACATCTGGGAAAAACACCCATAATTACAGGCTTTGTCCACCGAGTAACAAGTTCTTACGGGAAGAGTTCCCAGAAGGGACTGTTGGATCACCTTCTTCCAGATGTTTGAGGACTTCTGTCAGGTTAACTAGAAGCTCTAGAAGTTGCCCACTCAGCCTCCCAGAGGATCTGTGCTGAGAATGTGACGCGAGTTCATTTGGAACCAACTCCTTCCTCTTGCTGCAGATCTCCAGAAGGTCTAAGGCCGCCCCTCCCCCCAACCTTCTGCAAGCTTCCTGCATGCCGAGCTAAGTCACTTCCTGCGGCCATCGTGTCCCCCAACCTATGACTTCCCCCAGAGCCTTTGCTGCTCCAGCAACACGTGGCCTTGCTCAGCCCAAAGACGGCCGGATGGTCCGGCGCATCCCCCTCCCTCCCCAGGGAGGCAGCTGGAAAGGGAGACAGCAGCCTCTCTATACTTACTAAAGTGACAAGTACTCAGAAGCAGAAGCAACTCCTTGGATGAAAGCAACACATGGAAAGAGAGAGAAAGGAGACATCGTGGAGACAAACACGCCAAACACAATGCGGCAGAATGAGACAATGGCAAAGAGAAAGGGAGAGACAGAGACAAAGACACACACACACACTAGCTCAACTCCTCCTCCCACCTGAAGGAGCCACACCTTTCTAGGGTCACAGATCCAACTCCAGAGGCGGGAAATGCAGAGTTCCTGGCCAATGGCCTCCCCAATCTTTCCTCCTTCGGATGAACAACGACCATCAGAAAAAGTCTCCACCTTTTACTGCCAGTTCTAATTCAGTCCAAGGAAGGAATTCGTTTTCAACGTTTCTTTTGAAGAACAAGATAACGTGGCAAACCTCTCAATCCCAAGCCTTGTACTCCTTTGGGGACAGGGGCCTGGTTTGGCATTTGGGGAACGCTTCTCGAGCCAGTGACTGTTCCCCCCCCCTCCAAAAACAAAATCCCTGGGGGAGGGAAGCTGTCCAGGGACCTCCTTCCACCGAAGCTCTGTGAACCCTGGGAAAGGGCGAAGGACTCCTCCTCCTCCTCCTCCTCTTCCTCCTCCGTATATAGTGATACACGAGTTAGGAGTCTGAAGCACTTCAGAGCAGCGTTTCTCAAACCTGTCCTAGAATTCCCGACTGTCCCAGTTTTCCAGACTGAATGCAGAGCTGGATGCACACAGCACCCTCGGCCCTGGTGGGGCAGCGCTTAGAATGCAGTATTGCAGGAAAACTCTGCCCACAGCTGGAGTTCGATCCTCACAGAGCTTGAGGTTGGCTCAGCCTTCCCTTCTTTCAAGGCCAGCAAAATGAGGGCCCAGGCTGAGGTTGTGAACTGCCCAGAGGGGGCTGGAAAGCTCCATGAAGCTGCCTATACATCTAAGGGCTATTGCTGCTGCTAAGCCACAGCGTGGCCACTAGTGGAAGTCAGCTGGGTCACCAGACTGCACCTATTGTGGTGCAGGGTCAGACCAGCTGCACATTTGATTTTTTTAAAAATGTGGATCTTTTAATTTTCTAGAAATTAGTTAAAGCAGGTTTAGCTGCTTTCTCCAAAACCAAGCTTGATCTCTGTTAGCTTTGCTACATCCAGAAATGCAATCTGGGACACTGGCCTAAACTCTGGACTCCGTGTGATGTTAAACTAACACAAATGAGACTTCCAGTAGCTGACAGCAATGCGTAAACCCTGCGACTTGGCAGTAAAACAACCCGGTGAAAGGAAGATGGTGGGAAGCTATTTCCTGGAAAGAGCTAAGGACTATGATTCACTCATTTTTTTATAATGCAGACTGCCCTCATTCTTCTCAATGGCCTGGATATTTTGTGCAAGGAGGAAGAGGCGAATGCACGACTGCAGGGCAGTGTGGATTTTGCTTCTTTCTCACACCAGAAAAACCCACCAAGTAGGCGAGGGCTAGAAAAGGGGCAGATGATTCCCTGACAACTTTTGAGCTTCCTTCCTTACCTTATTTGCATACCATCTCCTTCTATCTTCTTAGGAAGCTAAAAATTTCACATATATATTTAAATTTATAGAAATTCTTATAAAGGTTCCTTGGAGAACTGTCCAAGAAACAACGTCTGGGGAAGACATAGCAGACTGAAGATGAGTCTGTGAAAAATGGAGCAGGTGACTGCAGTAGAATGAGGTTCCCAGGAATGGACTGGCTCTTTGTAATTCCTGTCTGGACCTGGAGAGGACTTGAGATGGCCCCGAAGTGCTCCAGACAGCTGCTCCTCGCATGGAGACTGCAGGAGACCAGCCTCTGGCAGGCTTGGAGCTCTGGGAGACGAGGAAAGAACCCTCTTGCTCAAACTGCAGTCAGTGTTTCTGAAAGGATCCCAGATTTGCATACTTGGTTTTCTAATCACTTTTGGAAGTTACTTTTTTAACTTTTATTAACCTTTGGACCAACAAGTTTGACAGTGCCAGGTGAATTTCCTTCAATCCTTAGTGAAAGAAACTATTAACTACAAGTTAACTACAAGTTTAAGAAATTAAGAATATATTTTATTTTTGGAACAAATAACAAATGTATGAAAAGAACTTTGATTTGAACATAAAAAAACCTATGGGTCCAGGTAAATTTGAAATAATTTTTTGGAATTAATTATAACAAATCTTTCCCTCGGGGGAATGCTTTTGTTTTGATTAAAAATATTATAAGATAATACCTTAAATATTGGAGTCTAGAGGAAGTGAAAGATTACAATTTTTAGAATACATAAGGTTGACTTATAGATACAGAATGGAGCAAAATATTTTAACATCAGACATATGAAGAATAATGTTAAATAATGGATCCAGAAATTACTTTTAAAAATGTCTGCCATTATAGCTAAACCGTGTCTAGCAGATAATATGGAAGAGGAATAAGTTTTTTTTCAGAAAAGATTGAGACAGATGTGAAAGTGGACTTACAAATGACAGAGTAAAAGAATGACATGGAAAAAGAAGCTACGCTGGACATACAAGACAAACTGGATGATGTCTTAATAAGTAAAAGGGGTATACAAATAACAAACTCAAAGAGTAATTTGGATAACTGTCTATTGGATATCCATTGAATTTACAATAGAGGCTTGTTAAAGCTTTGAAGAATTTTCTGAGGAGGGAAAGAGAAAAAAATGAAATGAAGATTTATAGAAGTAAAAGGAAGAAATGTAAAATTGGTTTATTTGATCTAGCTTAAAATAGGTATGTTAATGGACTTTTGCTGACCAGGACGGAATGAAAAGGCTCTGAAGGTTCGTTTAGAGGTAAGAGATGGGATATAGGAAGGTTATTTGTTCTATTTTAAGAGAAGGAAGTTTTATATATATAATATATAATATATGTGTGTGTGTGTGTGTGCGCGCGCATGTATTTTTTTTTTCTGCACTATTTTTCTTATTATTTTACTTTTATGCTTGTATTAGTTTTATTGTTGTAAAATTTTAATAGCATTAAAATAAAAAGAGAATTGTCCAGAAAGTCAAGATGGCAGCCTCAACTCTTCTCATAACTGAAAACCCCACCTTGACTTTTCTGATACACTGAAGGACACCCCAGATTCCCTCTCAATCAGTTCTGATGATCTATCACGGCAGGTGATCCAGCTGACCCACTAAGGCCCTATTCTGTTAGCCATGGTGGCCAGACCGGGGTTCTCTCTCCTCTACCTCTAGCCAGCTGTCAGGCCAATATAATCTCTCTTTACGATTTCTAAAAGTCCCTCCCACCCACGCGGGTGGCCATCCCTCCTCCGGTGTCTAGCAGTTGTAGAGATCCTGATGGTCCTCGGATGTTTTGGCCGCAAAGGCGCCCCTACCTTCCGGATCTTTGGAGGGAGACCTGGCCGGGCTCCTTGCCACAGGCTTTGTAGGGCTCCGTTCGGGAGGGCTGGCGGTGGATTCTTCAGGGGACGTCACCTCCTCCTCTGGGCCGCTGTCCTTCTTTTCACCTGGGAGGAGATGGCAGAAGAGAAGAAGGACAAGCCACTCAAGACTGGAAACAAAGACAGTGGAGCGACAGTCGTCTCTCCTGAGTTTCTACCCACCACCATTTTGGAGACCCTAAAAATGCGAGCTCAACTGTCCCTCCCTGTGTTCCCTGCGGTCCTTCTCAAGCCTGCAGCCTTAGTAGCCACGACCGCCCAGGACATTTACCATCCAGGCCCAGCTTCTTCCTTTCCACCTCTTTCTTGTACTCCTCCAGTTCCTGATCGGTTAGCTGGCTGAAGGGGTTGGGCGGCTCGGGCTCAAGAGAGGCCTCCACGCCAGAGTCGTCCTTCATCTCCCCATCGGCCAAATGACTCTCGGTAGACTGCAAGCATATACAAAAGTCATGCATTAGAACGATCCCCTGGCAGTTTTCATGCCACAACTCTCCACAACTGAGTCTGAAGCCAACTTTCTAACGGCAACTGTGATGTGTTTGTGTGGCTGGCTGGTTGTGTGCACACAATGGTGGAAGCAGCAATGCAGAGGAGACTTTGTCCCCTTTGCACACGCACCATGACAGGGCCCATGGGTGTGGGAGAGCTGGGGGATGCAAGGTTGCACCCCTGCAATGCTCCTTTTGCCATTCAGCCGAGAGCAGGAAGCGCCTTGGGCTTCCCTCGCTTTGGCCAATTTCACATTCTGACAGTTGGCAGGGGACTTTATGCGCCCACCCTCCTCTCTGCCTGCCTTAGTGCCCCATGGGGAAGGAGTCAAACCCACTTCTTCCCATCTGATACACCAACAAAAGAAAACCGGTGGCTGACCCAGCAGAGGGACTGGTAACCAGGGCCCGAGAGGCCTGGCAAAACAAGAGCCAGGAGGTGCGTGGTGGAGCCCCTCCCTTGGACCCAGAGCTGAGGGCGGAGCTTGGAGCTTCCCCTCAGTGCCTCCCCAGCCCCTCTGGGGTGTTCGCTGCTGCTGCTCCCCACGGCTGGGGCTGAAGAGGGCTGGGAGAGGGCAGCACAGGCTGGGAACCGCCAAGCCTGCCCCCCCACCCCCCGATGCCAGCCTGCAACGCCTACCGTGCTCCTGCTCTGCTCTGCAATCACGCTGGCGAGCAGCTGGGACTGGGGCCCGGCTGATTTCACCTCCTGGCGGTTCTGTTCTCGGATCTGCAGGAAGACAGGCGGGCCTGTCATGGGGAGGAGCTGAGCAGGAAGAGCCCCTCCCCTTGAAAGGCCAGACGCCACCAGCGAGCAGAAAGAGGCCGCTGCCCTTCCTGGTGCCAAGCAAATGGGGACATGGGAAGACTGGACCAGCCCAGACTTCCAGGGCTGCAAGGGGGGAGGGGGCTTAGAGAGCTTCTAGTCCAACACAGGAGGCTGGCTTGACCAGGGCGCAAATTCCAACCCGGGTGGCCCCTTTGGCTTGCAAGTCCTGTTTGGTAAAAGGCCGTCTCTCAGCGGGCCCTGCAGGGCCTTCGCTCAGCTGGTTCCTTTGCTCTGCTTGCCAGGAGCCCCAAAGGGCTGCTTGGTTCTTTCCCCCTCAGAGCCACCGGGGGGGGAGGCGAGAGGAAGGCCGAGCCCCCTGTGGGCCTCCATGGCTTATTGCTCACCTCTGCCACCCCAAGCCACCGAGCTGCCCCTTCTTCACCCAGAGCCTCTCCTCTTTCTGGGAAGCCCTGAGAGCAGCCAAGGGGGCCTTTCAGACAGCGACCGGAGGAGCCAAACCCCCTTCCTGTACCTTGTTCCTCATTTCCAGGACTTCTTGCGGGTCTGTATAGAGAGGCACAAACTGGTTGGGGTTTTCAATGCGGATTGACATGCCACTGCTGGACTTCTCCACGTCGTCCGCTTTCATCCACTGCAGAGCGTGGGGACAACAAAACGGAGGCTGGCTGAAGAAAGGCGAAGGGGCCTCCCTGGAGCAGCCCTCAGAATCCCCTTAGGAGCCCGGAGTTTGGAGAGCAAAGCAGCCAAGTCAGCTTTTGCCTCCCAGCAACCTTCGATGGCTGCCTCCGCCCTGCTCCCCAGGAGCTTGAGAAGGAAGGGAAGGGGGCACCTGGCTTCCTCTACCCACCCAGGCAATGCTCAGGGCTGCTTAACGTGGTCTGGCAACTAGCACAGTGTGGAGATCAGGCCACCAACACAGGTTGTGCTAAATGTTTTGGTAAGAAGGCAGGTTCTGCGGCTGCATCTGTAACTGCCGTCGGGAAATGCCACCTTTCTGCGTGCCAGGTTCAGTCAAGGCAGGAAGTGCCAGCTGACTCTCCTGTCCTTCTATTATGCAGCTGCTCTGGTCCTCTGCAGCCCCCTGGAGCAGCCTCTGACTCGCCTGTGTCCGAATTCTCCACCCCGGCTGCTCAGCCCTGCCTCTTCCTTCCAAGGCCACCAACCTCAGCCAATCCTGCGGTTTCCCAGCTGGGAACACGCTCTCATCTGGCTCCCGGCAAGGGCCTCTCTGGGAAGCCGGCAAGCTGGGAGGCAGGCAACCCCGTCCTCTAGGATACTACATCTGCCTGGGATGGGCTTCATTGGAAGGCAGGCGCCACCCAGCAATCCTGCCAAGGGAGGTGAGACTTCTGGATCCCCGGAATGAGCCTCCTTCTGGGGAAACCGCTCAGGCCTGCGACAGACACCAGAAGGCCCAACTCCTAAACTTCCCCCGTCCCCTTTGGGCTTTGTTGTCCAGTGGTGCCATGCTGGAAGCTCTATCATCTCCGCTGGCTTTTGGCCTTCCTGCTCCCCATATTCCCGGATATCCTGCCAATCTGCTCTGCTGGACTGCTCCTTAATCTACTCCCTGTCAGGGGAATCAATAGTTGGGCACCCCCCAATTTCTACAGCCCCCAACGGGATGGTTGTCCTTCCTCGGCTACCCTCCTCTGCTCTGCGCACAGGGCAAGAAGGTGCCCGCTCTCTTCTAACCGTGGCTTTGGTTCTCTGGCCGCTGGCGCCGCCTTGGCTGTCCTCAGCCACCTTCACACGCAGGTAGGTGTTGGGTGTGTTCAGCCAGCGGGTCTTTTCCTTCTGCTGTTTCTGGGCGTGTTGCCGGAGGGTGGTGATGGGCCCTGCCTCCTCTTCGAAGACGAAGGCGGTGACGGTGGCTGGGATCTCCACCTCACTCTTGTGCCTCGCCTTCTCCTGGACAAATGGGTAACGGTAAGCGTAGCCAGTCCGGTAGCCCTGGGAGGGAGAAAGAAGACGCTGCACATCGCTGCTCCTACCAAGCGCCCGCCTGCCTGCCACACATCTGCCTGGGATCCAGTTCTTGCCAATTCTAGCATCTGGAATGGGACTCAAAGCCCTGAAAGGACTCCCGTTTTGTAAAAATTCTTGGGCGAGGATTCTACATATACACCCCTGTGTGTCTGTATGTGTGCGTGACGTTTTCCAAAACATCTTTATGACCAATGCCCGTATTTGCCACCTCTGCAGCGTCGCTCAGTCACATGACCACCATTACAGTCAGTGTGCATTGCCTGTGCCTGACCTGCTGTTCTGCCCCCCGAAAGCAGAATGGAGAGATTAGCGGAAGGGATTACAGAAGATTAAGCAAGCACACAATAGGGAATACATTTTGAAAGCACTGTGCTGGCAATGGCAGCCTCCAGTGTGCCACATAAACAGACCAGTGTTATTCTCCATTGCCTATTCTCTTGTAACATCTTCTTCTCTAATTTCTCCGCTGTGCAAAGCGGGGAGGGGAGAATGCTGTAGGCCGTCTCATTTATGCCTTACTTGTATCCTTACAAAGCAGAGAGATTGGAGAAGATGGGATTATAAGAGAGTAAGGATGCACACAATGGGAAATCCTTGAGCTGCCAGCACAAGTATGTTCCTTTCAATGCCTATTTCCCGTTGCGTAAATGCAACTATTAATTTCCTTGTTATTAATTATCCCAGCACCAGGGTCAGCATTCCAGGGGAATGGAGGAAAAGGAAAACACGCTTGCAGGAATGTGGTTTCCTATTTAGCAACTGGTTTGTTTACTGATACAGCTGCAGGTCCCAATTAAAGCTGCTGAATGAGGACAAATTGAACCAATTTTGTCTTGCAAAACTCTTTCAATTCTGAAAAGAAAAAGGGCTCTGGAACATCATAGAGATGCTGGAAGACCCCACGGAGCCCTGAAGTGAACCCAGCAATAATCTACCACGGGTGCTTCGTGTGGAGATGGTGTGTTTAATGTGGTCCCTCATTGGCTCAGAAGTCGGCTCCCAAGTCTGATGGGCCAGCAGAAGCCCTGCAAAACCCGCCTGCTCAAGTTTGCCTCTTTCCCTCCAAAGACCCACTTGGGTTTACCAAAATCTGCCTGGAGGAATGCCAGTTTTATGACAAGGTCAGGGGACGTATTGGGGGAGCTTCTCTGCTCGCAAACTCACTAGGTTGTCCAGCATCCTCATCAGCGCCTCAAATTCATGCTCTCCCAGGCGGCTCTTCTGCATGGGCCCAAAGGTGCTGCCAGCCCATCGGACCAGTCCCACATCGTGAGGCCTCTGTTTCTCCCCCTCCAAGAGGATGAGGTGCTCAGGTCCACCAGCGCTAGACAAGGCAGCGACCTGGGGGAGGCAGATGGCAAGAGAGAAGCTGAGAGGCCCAGGAGGAAACGGCGACTGCCAAGCAGGGCCCAAGGCAGAAGGCAGCCTGAGCCAGCATCGGTTTCTGTGCATCGCCTCCTGACACCCCCAGCCACGGTCTACAGGCTCCGGCCATGCTTGCAAGGCCCACTGGGAGTCATAGCCAAATAAGGGCTTCTGCTCCTCCAGGTCATGTGCCTGCAGGCCCCCTTCAGCCTCACTTTATAACCATGGAATCAAATATAATCTTAGTCAACCAGAGTGTTAGCAAGCATATTGACAATGCACATCATGTGGCATCGGGAAGGAAAGAAGGAAGGAAGGAAGGAAGGAAGGAAGGAAGGAAGGAAGGAAGGAAGGAAGGAAGGAAGGGACGGAGGGAGGGAGGGAGGGAGGGAGGGAGGGAGGGAGGACAACCTTGTCATGTGTGACAGGGGAAATCCACACTGGAGCAAGTTACCACGAAGATGAGAATATCACCAAAAACAGCCTATTAGGAAAATGTTTCCCACAACTAATTGACCCAAACCTATCCCCCCTCCCTCCAAGCAAGTAGTCATCATAGTGTCTTTATAGGCTAAGGAGCAGGGAGAGAGGACTAGTATTTTTGCAGGCATCTCCTGCCAAATGGAACATTTCCTTCCTTCCTCCTTCCATGAGGCAAAGCAAGGCAGAAGGCCTGCACCTTCTTCTGTCGTTCCGGGGCTCACCTGGACTTCACAGGCCGCCTGCAAATGGAAGACCTTGTAGAACGCTTCCTCCACTGTGTCTCCAAGGGTCACCAGGCCATGATTTCGGAGCACTAGAACCTGCCCAAAGGAACAGCAAGAAACAGGTTCTGATGCAAACAGCTAAAGAATACGAAAACTTCATCTGCGCTGCGAGTTCTTCTCTCTCTTCTCTCTCCCCACAGGCCACTTTGGGCACAGGTTTAGTTGACACCCAAGATTACATCAGAACACAAACCACACTTCGCAGGCCTGACCTTGCAGGTGGGTCCAAGACATTTCTGCAACTCGACTCTGTCTGCCTCTCCCTCCATTTCACCATTGAAGTCGGAATACACCATGTCACCTGCCAGCAGTGCATCGTGGGAAATTGGCAAGAGACCCTGTTTCATGGCGGAGACCTGAGAAGGAAGGAAAGCAAAGATTCCCACGTTTTAGCTGTGCATAAAAAACTCCCTACGTGCTCCGAATGCCTTTCCGGTTCAAACAGAAAACTATCTAGAATGCAACCTTCATCCTTTTTTTATGTTATAATATCCTGCAAGATGCGAACAGAACCGTTGGCCAAACTGACTTGGCATTTAAACCCTCCACACTTGGAGTGGTAGCTAACTAAGAAATGCCGCCCTCCAGACCCATTGGGCCAGCGAGGGACGCCTCCTTCCCGGGACACCCCACGACTGCTCCGTGTGGGAAGGAGAGCAAAAGCAAGTTGCCTTCCGTTCCCCTCAACCTCCCACTCTCGATGGCCCCTTCCCAGAGGGCTCCTCCTGCCTTCCGGGTTCCTTGCTGGGTGGCATCACAGGGGCTCCAGCTGCTCCTTTCCCCTCGGGGGGCTGCGCAGGGCACCCTCCGCAAAGCATTTCTAGGCCAGCTCTGGCGCAGCATCAACATCCAGCTTCCCACACTGGATTGCATCTGGCTTGTCAACTATCCCAGCACACTCAACCCACACAGAACAGATCTACGGTGTAACACACCTGTGAGAACTGCCTCCAGAGGGCTGGAGGAGGCAAATGGAAATGGGACTCTGAGAAGATGCCTGCCTTGTCCATCCATCAGCCTGAAGCTCTGTTCCCCGGGTCTCAGCATTCTGCTAGATAGTGGACCCCCGTCCTGCCCCCCCCCCGGCACCCTTACTGCGGTTGTGGCTGGTGTGTGCAGGTGGATGATGCATCTCACGTCAGGCCGAGCCGCATAGATGGCCGAGTGCAGGCTGAATCCTTGGGGGTCCACTGGGAAGCTGGTGCTGCCTTGCTCCACCACCTTCCCCAGGATGTTCACTTTAACCTGTGAAGGAAAGGGGGAGGGGGAGGGACAGCCGATGAGAAGACGGGCACCTGCCTCAGTCCGTGGGGGAGGGAAGCTGGCTGGCTGTGGCCCAGGGGTTCTGAAGGGCCGGGCAGGACTTAGGGACCGAACAACAACAAACGCAAGCGATAGAGAGAACAGGGTGTCACAAATGCCCAACCTGAATTGGCTCAAACGTTCCCTTGCTGGACCAGCCCCTTCCTTCCCGCGGGTCCTGCTTAGGAGACCTACTCAGGAGGGAGTCTGCCACCCCAGAAAGACCTCTGGAGGGGGAAAGAATTCTCCAGCACACGAAGCCAACATGGGACGACTGGGCAGCCGTCATCCAAGGGGCAGCCTGGCCGTGAAATTCTAGAGGGTTTTTTTTTTTTTTTTGTCACCTCCCCCCATTTTTCAGGATGAGCCGTTTCCCTCTAGACAGGCTGCTCCTAAAGACGCCCGTGAGCGAGAAACTAAGCTGGCTGCAGAACTCAGAACTGCAGTCGAGAGAAGAGCGTTTTGCATTCTCACCAAGCTGGATGCCGTAACTTCATGACAGGAAAGGCCTTCAGGACAAACCAGGAAATGTTCCTGTTCTTTGCTGACTCTCAGCTGTGAAAGGAAGGGAAAAAATCAACACTGTAAACAAGGAAAAGGGGAAGGAGTAATAATAATAATAATAATCATCATCATCATCATCATCATCTCTTCAGACAGTCAGACCTGATAGCCTCATGACTACTGCAACACACTCTATATGGAGCTGCCCTTGAAGACTCTTGCCCAGGTGTCCCGGCTGCTTCACCACTGCACTGGTTGCCACTTGGCTTCCAGGTGCAACTGAAGGTGCTGCTCCTCCGCCTCCCGTAGCCTTCCGGTTGGTGGTCTAAAGGGCTGCCCGTCTCCAAGGGTTTCTGCCTTCCTAGCAGCCCCCCCCACCCCCCTCCCCCAGAAAAGCAAACAGGATCCCACTTTCTTAAGGCTCCCTAAGCAGAATCTTGCCAGTCTGAAAGTAAGAGCCTGCAGCAGGCCGGCCTACGTGGTTTTGGTCTGAGGAGCCGTGCAAGAATAGGGGCTGCTTTCCAGGAGCAGAAGCAGGGGGGACCATGGCTCTGAGTTGACCTGCTGTTCTCCAGGTAGACCGGGCCACACATTCCTTTACGCCAGCCAACACCGCTCTTGCCCAGGCTTAGTGGGGAGATGGAGTTATTATCCACCGAGGCTTCCTGGGTTGCTGAAGACTAGGAGAAGCCGAAGCGCCCAATTCTTCCACTGCCTCGGCCTGGGGCACCCTGCCTCGAGTATCAAATAAGCAGCCAACAACGGCTCAGTCACTGGCTGGTCTGTAGCTCAGTCCTGGTTCTCCTTGCTCTGCCTAATGGCTCACGAAGGATCCCCAACAATGACCTGTTCATTCCGCTGCTTGGAGAGGATCTTAGGTCCTTCTAAAAGACCGTGCCTTGCTTTAAGCTCAAAATGCAACCTTGTTCAAAAAAGAAACCCAGTTTTACTTCCACCTATAACAAAGGCTGGGCCAGGAGAGAGGAGGACGGCACGACTCACCGTGACTGGGGTGCCGCTGAGCTGTGCCCAGCCATACAGGTCCAGCAGCCGATAGACCCCGGCCACTTTGCAGCGCATGAGCCGCTCCCCTTTGGCCAGGGACACAGAATCCACACTGTGGAGGTCGTTGATGGGGGTCACCGTGGAAAGGTCTGCAAAAGAAACCAGGGATGGAGTTGCCAGGAAATGGAACTGAGCAACATGAGGAGGAGGAGGAGGAGGAGGCGGCTTTGGGGCTGGACCCCTAACTCAAGGGGCTTCCTCCTCCACTGCCCCTTCTTCCTCTTCTGTGCTTGCTTCAAAGTTTAGAGCAGATGCACAACTGATCCTCTTGCAGGCGCTTGCGAGCCTTTCCCAAAGAGCAGGTTTCTTTATCGGGCAAGGCAACGTTTCTCCGTCTGGGCCAGAATTCCCTGGTGGGCCCAACCAGCCACCCAATTAGCAGCATGCAGCAGCATGTGGCAAAGAAGGCCAGGGCAGCGGGAGGGGCTGCTGCTTGGGTGGCCCAGAGGGGAGACCCCCGTGGACTGAGGGCATTGGGGTCTTCACTGCACCCACCGTCTGCTGGGCTTTCCAAGAACAGAAGGCCACCAAGGGGTCAGCCCTGTACACCCCTCCATCACCTGGAGGCCCAGGAGAGGAATTAAGCTCCAGGGAGAGCAATCCAGCCATGGGCATCCACACAAGCTCGCTCAGCCAACGGGGAAAGCGGGGAGGGTGGCAGGGGAGCAGGGGGAGGGCCACCTGCTCGGAAACGTGTCCCCAAGACCCCGGGTGGGAGACCCACGTACTCAAGGGCGACGGAGGAAAGACGGAGGGAGCCGTGGTGGCCATGAACTCGGCTATCTGCTGAAGGGCCCAGATGTTGGAGTTGTTTCCTTTCTTCATCTGCTCTTGGATGAGGCTCTCCAGCTCCTCCCTAAAGGACTGAAGACACCACAGAATCACTCTCCAGGTCGCCCAGGGGGGTTTCTGAGGGGCGGCTGCAATTCAGGTGCACTGGCCACGTGGACATTTGGAAACCAGGCGGAGGAACCCCTGGAGGCTCCCCTGGGATAGGAGAGAGGAAGACTCAACCCTGAAAGCCCATGCAGGCCGATCCTGAGGTTTGTCTCTCTAAGATGCCATGGGGCACTTTGTGGGGTCACCCACTGCCCCCCCCCCCCCATTCTAGAACCACAATGGAGCACAGTCCTTTCGTACAAATTTCATCCCCCGTTTTCTCCCAAGCTTTCCTGGTCAGGCTGATGTTGCAAGGAATGGCTGAAAACCATTCTGTTCTTACTCTGGAACAATCCCACCCACCGTGTGTGTGTGTGTGTGTGTGTGTGCCAGTGAAGTCCTTTACTGGGCAGTCCCTGGGCCTTAAGCGTGGAATTTTATGGGGGCCCAAAAGCATCCTTCTTCACTAGAACCCTCCTCCCAAATTTCTCTTATTTTCTATTAACACCTTAGAAGCAGGAAAACCCATTTTGTTTGGTAACTCCAGGAACTTTCCACCTGGAAACAGGGCTGGGGTGAAAATCTACCAACAGGCCCCTGCGGTCCCCCTGGGCCGCCCCAAGGCTGGCAGTCCTGCCCAGCCTCTTATCCAGTGTCCGCACCCAAAAGCTCCCCAGAATCACCAGGAATTCTGTGGAGGATTTTGCTGGAAGAAAACCCGAAGGAAGCAGGGCAATGCCACAGGAGCCGCACCAGCCGAGAGGGGCCAAGGCAGAGGAAGAGCAGCCCTTCCCACTTCTTGGGATGCTGCAAAAGCCCCCTCAGCCCAGGGCAAGAGGGGAGAGCCTGGCGTGCAGCTCGGGAGGCCACAGCTGGCTTCCCTCAGCTTCCCCGCTGCTGCGTCTCTCCTGCTCCCTCCTCAGCCCAGGGCAGAGCACTGGGGGTTCCGTCCCAAGAGGGAGCTTCGGATCCTAACGTTTAGGGCAGCCCAGCCCAGCCCAGGCGAAGGTCCTCCTTGCCCCTCGCTTTAACTCTCCAGCCGCAGCTTGTAGACCCTGGGGGGGGGGGCTCTACTCACGGGGCTCTGCAGAATCATGGTGACTCTTTTCTTCTGCTCCATCAGGTTGAAGTCCTGGCGCAGGTCCGCAGCCATGTTCCGGAGGCGCAGGTACTCGGGGTCGTCTTCTGAGAAGCGGTCAAAGGCTGGCTGGCTTTGGGCAGGGAGAGCGGAGGTCTCATTGGGGGCGGCTGCGTCACTCATTGTCAAGCAGAGGGTCCACTTGGGGAGCTGCAAGGAAGCACCCAGAACCGCATTTCAGGGGACACCCGAGCCCATTGTGGGCAAGTGGGCCTCCATGGAGGGACTCAGGTCTGGAACCGATTTCCAGAGTGGCAGCTGCGCCCATCGCTAAGCGGCTTTGGCAGCTGGAAAAAAGCCCAATGAAACCCGGATTCATTTGTTAGGGGAAAGGCCTTGCCTGCCTGGAAACACAGGCAGTCCTCCTCGATTTACAACGGTTCATTTAGTGACCTTTCAAAGTCCCAACCGCCCTGGAAAGCGACTTGGGACCATTTGTCTCATGATCGTTGCAGCCTCCTCAGGGCCACAGGATCCAAATCCAGATGTTTGGCAACTGTCTCATATTTATGACGGTTGCAGCATCCCAGGGTCACAGGATCCCCTCTTGTGGCCTTCTGGTGATTCACTTAACTACTGGAACAAGGAAGGTCGTAGAATGGGGCATATACATGTTTTAAAATATACAGTTGATTATTTAATGTTAATATGCTTCAAAGTTGGGGAATGGATTATTAAATTAGATTGAGGGGATATACCACGTGGATCCTAAATGTATTGGTTTTGTTTTATTCTTTCTTTTTTAAGATTGTTTACTATATAATTGGCTTAGGGAAAATTAAGGACAACAATGATATGTAATGTTAAATAAAATAGGTGGAAAGCTAAAAACGGAAATAATAGGGGATAAAGAACTGGGAATCTATATTTGGATGAAATGATATTGATATTGAATTCATGAATTGAAATATAAAATGGAAATTTATTTAAAGATAAGCGAAATGGATAATGATATGAGATGATATTATATAAGATTGGTGGAAATGAAAGTATGATTATGTATAAGTGTTATAATCTGGAACCGCGTTGATCATGTAAAGAGATGTGTAAAAATTAAAAACTTTTTGGGAAAGTGTGGAAATATCTGCAGAGCGCCTTCTGCTGCCCGAGAGGAGAGAAGCACCAGGCCAAGGCCTTTGAACAATTCCCCCCAAACAAAAGCCCGCATGGAATTGGGGGCCAATGAACTGCGGGTGCCCCAGGGAAGAAGAAAAGAGGGTTTTGACGTGGCTTCTTCTGTACCTCGGAGGATCTTCTCATAAAGCTTTACTCTGGGTGAACCCTCTGGAGTTCCTTTTTTAGAATGTCCCAACTAGACGGCTGATAGGAGCATTTACTGACTGGATGCCCCTCCTGACGCCTACGAGGAGTTCGCAGCAGAGATGTTCTCTTTGCGTCCTGATAGCGAAATATCTGTCGCTGCTTAGGATTGAACTCTCAACCTGCATCTGCTGAGTCTTCACCTCTAGGCCACCGCGCCACTCTGCAAATCAGGCTTATGATGAACAATAAACAAAATCAACACTCGCACAGCCTAGAAAATTATTTCCCCGTTGTGCTCTCCTCACCCAGGGAGGGATCGGCTCAGACTTCCTGCAAAGGGCGGGCCCCTCAATGTACATTGGACAGCTCCCAACTGATTCCTATGGCGATGGGAGTCCTGATTTACGACTTATGCTGCTGTCCTCTTCTTCTGCCGACCTGGCCTTCATCTCAGGGAAGGGGGGGGCTGGACCCGCTTTGGGAGCCTGGCAATGGTGTGAAATGGCTAAGGGAGCCAATATTCCCCAGGTCCAGGCAGCTCCTGGTGACTCAGAACTGAAGCAAAGGCTGGGAAGGATTTGAACCACATGCATCGATACAGATTTTTATTTCGGCATCCAACCTTTTAAACTTGTTTGCATCCTTGATTGAACGGGTCTTCAGCAACCCTAGACAGGCATCACTGTCCCTTTGCCCGTCTTTCTGATTCAGGGCCTGGAGCCACCACCCTGATGCGTCCAGAAGGGAAACAGGTCGGCCGCCCTTCAAGGGAAGAGCCCCCTTCGCCCGGCTCTGAGAGGCCCTGAAGCATAAAGCAGGTCTGTGGGTTTCACGCCTGCAGAGACACAATTAACTTTTGAGATATTGCTGTGCGGAAACGGCCTTTCCTCCCTCCCCGCCCTGAGCTTGGCATTTAAAAGAGTCCTTGGACGGAGGAGAGGTGGCCGCAGAAAGGCCACTGGTAGATTGAAGAGCTGTCCTCCAGAGAGATCACCCAACCCCAGGGCCTGGAATGGATTTCTAACCACGAGTCAATCATTTCTAGTCAAAATGTGCGCCCTCCTCCTAACGCCCATTATCTCACATTAATACCAGAGATGGACTTTATGATGCTCGGGGCACATGCAGGCCTTGTAGGGGGAGAGACAAGTTAGTCCAGGGCAGCAAAAATCAGGGGGAGTGAGGGACCCCCTTTCCCCACTAAGGGTTTGTATTCAAAAGTTTAGGTGAGTTGGGAAATCAGTCTGAGGAGAGAAGACGAGGTGTCATGCCACTGGTGGAGCCGGACTCTGAGGGAGAGGAGGAACAGCCGACAGGGAGTGGGAGTGTGGCTCCCGAGGTTGTGGAGGAGGCTGGGGAAGGGCAGAGGCTGGCTGGGCAGTCAGAGGAGGACCCAGGCCCATCCCCTCTCCATCCTAGGGCACTCAGGGAGGAGAGGAGAAGGGAGCAATGTGGTCTACGAGGGAGGAGAGGGCCTCGATCCTCTTCATGGGCTGCAGCTGTGACAACTGGATAAAGGGGACAGACATGCGTATGGGCCAGTGCTGGAAACAAAGTGTGGAAATATCTCTAGTTTATTGTTCCTCTCTGAGTTTGGTGTCCTTCCCAGTGTGTGTTCTGTTATCTGTGGACATCTTCAAGCCCTTATCTTGCTTGGTTTGTGTTGTTTTTTACTCTTTATAATTTATAAGCATTTTTAGTTTAAGCGGCATTTCCTCCTTCTTGTAACTGCTAGTGTGGGAGTTTTCGGTCTCCAGTCAAGGATATTTGGAGCTTGGAAGCAAAGTGAAGGAATAAAAGGGGCTTTACCTGGTTTTTTTGTGTGTGACTGTGTTTATTTTTTATCCCACCCCGGGTCATCACACTAGGCTGCCATAGGAGCATCAGAGTGGCAAGGAGGACACAGTCAAGCACAGCACAGGCGACAAGGGGCAGGGCTGCCGTCCCGACCATTTTTAACTGCCCAAGATATACCTTAAAAATAATTCTGGGAGTTGAAGCCCACACATCTTTAAATGGCCATATTTGAAAAACACTGCTCTAAAAAGCCACATATGGAAACCTCTGGGTAGAAGGGGCCTCCGGGGTTCATTTCCCTGGTCAGGCAGGAGACCCTGCACCATTCCGGACAAAGGGCTGTCCGGTCTCTTCTTAAATGGCTCCAGTGACGGAGCAGCCCCAACTTCTGCAGGGAAGCTGCTCCCCTGGTTAATTGTTCTCCCTGTCAGGACATTTCTCCTTCGTTCTAGATTGGATTGCTCTTTGATAAGCTTCCGTCTATTGTTTCCTGTCCTGCTTTCAGAGGCTTTGCAGAATAGGTTGACCTGGTCTTCTTTGTGGCAGCTCCTTAAACATTGGAAGTGGGTTATTGTGCACCCCCCTAACTGTTCTCTTCAAAAGGCTAGACGTACCTTGTTCCCTCAAACGCTCCTCATACCATTTAGTCTCCAGACCTTTTATAACAACAAGATTGGCAGCAAGCAAATTTAATAAACAATATCATCTTTGTTGCTTCTCTCTGCACCCTTCCTAGGGTCTCAGCATCTGTTCTGTATTGTGATGCAGTGTTTTAAGTGTGGTCTCACTAGTGCGGCATAAAGCGGCATTATCATTTCTCGTGGTCTTGAGCCTCCAGAAGCAAGTCCAGCCTTGGCTCCCCAAAGGCTTCTGCTCTGAAGGGGAAATCAATCCCTCAATCTCTGAGGCAGTGGAGTTCTCTTGAGATTGGTTGGTTGTGTGCAGACATTTCATGACCCAACTAGGGAACATCATTGGTTATGAGGGAGGGTGGGGTTTGCTGCTCCCTATTGATCTTCGTACAAGAGCTGGAGTACAGTAGCAGATCCACTCTAAGGGAGCCTTGCTCAAGGAGGGTGGCTCGGAGCCCCAGAGCCCATCTGCGGTTAAAGCCAGCCGCCTGGAAACTTGACTCTCTGCATCTCAGTTGCCTTTAATTATACGGCATTTGTTGACAAGAGAAGCCTTCATTTCTAATTGGCCTCAAAGGGAAATTGAGCTGAACAGCTGACAGTAAATTAAAACATGTGTACGGGTGTGTGATTCAACAGCTCACAGTATTAGCAACTGAAGCTAGACTATATTTAATTCACAACAAGGATTATGTTGGTATAGTAACATTGCTTCCTTTGCAATCTGACATAACACGTACTTTGGGATGCTTTAAATTTTTTTGTCTTTTGCATTTTTCCCGAGACGGAAATGATGTGCATATTCATTTCTATATTACCCTTCATACAAGCAGATGAAGTGGCTCCCAATAAAAATATAACTGGATTCATGTCACTAAAATATTACAAAAATGATTAGAATAAAAAGCATTTTTAATTTCAGATTCACTTCAGTATATTTACCTTCCCACAATTTCAAGACAGAATAAATAGATTTGCTTTCTAGCTTTCTTCATGGTTGGATTTCTGCGTGGTGGGCCAGCATGCGCGCATGAAGCTCTTCGCACGAGCAGCACTTGCATTCGTGCACAAAGCTCCACTCGTGTGAGCAAAGGGTGCTCACTCACAATGCTCCAGTGAATGGAACTTTGCGCGTGAGCACAAGCGCCCTCTGCTCGTGTGAGAGGAGCTTCTCAGGCAAGCGCAAGGGAAGCCAGGACTGACGCTTTCTTTAGGGTAACATGACTTCTCTTTGGCTGACCTTTTTGTTTAGCATGTGACGCCACGCTGCACTTGCAGTTTTTAAAGTGTTACCATTTTCATGATATTTCTTGCAATGCGCCTCAGGGTTGGGACCTGAATTTGGGGGGGAATTGGCCAAGATTGTTTTCCGATGCACCTGTGAATACCACTGACTTGGGCAGGTTTGCCCAGGAAGACAATAGTGGTTGCCCGAGGGCCCATTCACTGCAATAAAATAGAACAATAATAAAAAAGTTTCTTTTGACATGTAAAGAACAAGAAGATCAGTCCAACAAAAGAAGAAGATGGCAAGGAAGTGAAGGGCAGCAGGGAGGAAGCAGAGCTGCTCAACTCATTCCTCGCCATGTCTTCACGCAAAAGTGGGGGAGGAGTCCAGCCTATTAAAAGCAACACCATAGAAGACAAAATAGGCCAGAAAATGGCAAGTGAACACCTGCCCACTCTAGACGAGTTCAAATCACCAGGACCAGGTGGATTAAATCCCAGACTTCTGAAGGAGCCGGCAAGTCTCATCTTGGAACCACTGAACCAAATCTTTCAAAGATCCTGGGGAAAAGAACATATGTGCTTCCCATCTTAAAAAAAAAAAGCGGGGGGGGAAATGGATCCAGGAAACTACAAACTAATCAGCCTGACATCAATACCCGGGAAGACCCTGGAAAAAATAATCAAGCAACAGATCTGCAAACTCCTAGAAACAAGGAAAGCTATTCCTAAAAGCCAACATGGATTTGTCAAAAACAGATCATGCCAGATATTCTTATTGCCTTCTTTGACCAAGTGACTAAATTACTGTGCCAGGTAGAAAAGGCATTTGAGAAAATAGACCACAACCTGCTTCTTGGTAAGATAGTAAATGTAGGATAGACAGCATCACTACCAGGTGGATTTCTGACTGGCTAACCAACCCCACTCAGTGGAACGACACTCACAGGAAAGCCTGCAGTGGGGCTGAAGAGCAGTAATTGTAAGAAGGATCTAGCAGTCCTAGCTGTAGCTTCCAAAAATGCCAATGCAGTCCTAGGCTGTATTAACAGGGTGAGAGTATCAAGGTCATGTGAATTGTTAGTGCCATTTTAACCTGCTTTGGTAAGACCATAGTTGGACTATTGCATTCAGTTCGGGTCACCACGATACAAAAGATGTTGAGTCTCTAGAAAGAATGCAGGGAAGAGCAACAAAGAGGATAAGGGGGCTGGACACTGAAACATATGAAGAACGGTCGCACCCCTGTTTGGGGGGGGGGGGTTGGGCTAGAAGACCTCCGGGTCCCTTCCATCTCTGCTATTCTGGACTTAATGGAGAACAACTAACGAAGTGGGTTCCTTTTCCCCTCGACTTGCCTGGTGGTTCAGTGAAATGGCCCCATCCCTTCTCTGGGAATTTCTCCCTTCTAAGTGGAGCTTCTTCTTTCCCTGGATAGAAAATGTCCTGAAAAGAGGCAGCCACAAAGAGGTTGAACTGACCTCCAAGAGCTGAAGGGTTGGAAGGAAATGCAGGGCCTGGAGTGCTGGTGCCTTCGGTTTAGCCAAGCCCAGAACGCAGCAGAATGGTTTGGGAATGGACTCGGGTTCCAGCCTTCCCTCCGATGGCTTTGGGCAGCTCCTCCCTCTCAGCCTAATCTACCTCACGGGAAGGGAGAACGTCGGGTCGATCCTCTTCAAGGCCCGGAACTAATAAGTAAATAACGAGCCTGCACTGGCTGGGACTTCTAAAGTCCTTCCTGAGCCATTTTTTAATTTGCCTGTTCTACACCCTTGGTGAATGTTACTGGATGCTGGGCATGGATTAGCCACAGAACTGAGGAAACTGTAGTCCCATCTGACATGTCCAACTCCAGGCCACCAAATGGACTTTTGGACCAAACAGCCAATCTCAGCTGCACTGCTGGCTGACCGCTTTATCACTGCAAGCGCTGAGTCTGTCTGGCCTTGTCCTGTTCCAGAGGCGGCATCACCATTCCAAGCAAAGGGCACTTTATTATCTTGACTGGCCAATGAAGCTGTGCTTATTATCTCGGCTGCAGCTACAGGGAAACGGTCTCTTCCAATCGGCAGTAATGAAAAGGTTGCTCCTGGCCCACTTCCTGGGGCAGCAAATCATCCGGGAATCTCTCCGTCCATCTAGAGAACGAAGAATGGACTTTTGGCCACGGTCCAGGTCAGAGCTCTGGTTTAGAGGATGTCCCATCACCCTGCAAGGCTAGGAGGCAACAAGGGTGAGGAGAAAGACCAGGCAGCCTTTCTTGGCCCTGAAAGAAAGCTGAACCGAAGAGGAATCCCGGCTCCACGGGGACGGAATCCTTCCACAGGGCCCGCTCATAAGGATCTTATTTATTCATTTATTGAATGTAGAGGACACTCGACTGTAAATGACTCAGGGTGGCTTATGCTTTATAAAAGTAGAGAACATTGAAATAAAAGGGGGGGGGGAGGGAATCATCCATAAGCTCCAAGCACCAAAGAAAAGCAACAGAGCTCGGAAACCATCGTACCCAAAGCCTGGAAGAATATCCAGGTTTTCAAGGATGTTCAGGATATCCCTGGTGTGGAACCATATGGATCTTTACTCTCCTAAAGCAACATCCAGAGGTGCCACATCTGGGCCCCTGAGCACTCCAAAGCTTCTTTTTGGAATCGGAGCCAAAAATGCATAGGCTTATCCTAGAATGTCTGATATGTGAGCAGAGTTTAAACATTTAAATATGTATACTACATTTTCCTACTACTAAGTATCTGCTGCGAACTCCACGTGGACGGCAGGAAGAGCATCTGGCCAGTAAGCACTCAGCTCCATCCAGTTGGCCCTGACTCCATCCTGAATTAAGGGACAACAGGGATGCAAAAAGGGAGTTTTTAAATAACATTTTCCTACCAGGGAACCCGCCTTCTTTTGCAGTAGAGAAATGTGAAGTCACTTTCAAACTCATCTCTCAGCCGTACCCGGGTGACCTCACAGCAGCATGACTGTAACTTCCCTGCCACTATTTGGAAAGGGGCTGCCACTGCCTTTTTCCAGATGTTTGTTCTTCTTAGCCTGAAAGATCCCAGCGGTTTTCCACCCAAGTACCAATGAGTTCTATTCCCTTAGCATTTCATCCTGATGAGCCCAGGTTGGCTAGGCACTGCATTCAGAAGATGTATTTCAAGATCTCTGTCCCCGGGACAATTCGAAGTCACACTTCGGATGTATACAAAGGGTATACCATCCTTCTGAATCCACAGAGACTGACTTTGAGGACTGGAAATCATGTCA
The DNA here is from genome assembly GCF_049901735.1 of Notechis scutatus. NCBI lineage: Eukaryota > Metazoa > Chordata > Lepidosauria > Squamata > Elapidae > Notechis > Notechis scutatus. Next base: position 322,631 of record NC_142015.1, on the reverse strand, counting down.
TCATGTTGTTTTAGCCTAAAAGTGCTGCACGCTACACAAGGAGCTGAACTGGGAGATTTGGAGAAACCCCTAAAGTGAGGAGTTGTGCAACTGGGTTTCCCAGCCGTATCTGCCATTTCCATGGGACACAGCAACTAAGAGGAGTGAACGAGAGCTTTGGGAAAGGCGGCTGGGTGGGGGCACTTTAGATTGTGACCTACTGTAATCAAAACAGATTAACTGGGATTGACAGACTGAACACGAAGGGGAGGAGGAAAACAATAGGGGCACAAAAGAGGAGGAGAAATGGAGGGGTGGAGCAGTTGCACAAAATCCAAGCTGTGTGTTTCCCACATGAAAATGCTGGACCGCCTGCCAAGAAATTACACTTTCATCAGCACCACCTTTGTCGCTGCCTCTGATGCTGCATAAAATAACTACTAGGTTGGCATTTGTAAAAAGAAAAATATATGAAAAAAAGAGGCAAAGAAATCCACCCCTTTGCAGGACTGGATCGACCACTTAAAGAGTGAGGACGAATGCAACTTTGAAGAGAGGCTGGGTGGCTCAGAAGGAAATAAAGCCTCTTGAGACTGACTCCGTATAGCTGTCACTGAGCTTTCTGGCTCGTTCACTAGGTGCATGTTACTCAGCTCAACACATCAACCTGGAATTTCCCCCAAGTGTTACTAAGCAGGGCCAAGGAAACTGCGCTTTCATTCTGTTCCAGCTTGGGGGGTGGGTTCGCCCCTGCTTTAGGGGCAGGCAAGGGACGGGGCTGTTTTCCTGGGAGCGAGAGGGGCAGGGAATCTCCTCCGCGTGATAGAGGAGATGCTGCTGAGAGGGAAGCCTCCTCCAGACAAGCAGCTGCTTCAAAGATTATCTACTCTTCAATATTATTTGACTAGTTCATTAACAATTTGAACGGTAGGACTGGTGGCTGCTTATCCAACAGGAAGTTGACATTAACATTGTGAGGTCTGGCCCACGCCCAAAATGACAGAGTAAGACTGCAGATCAGCCTAGCAGGTTGGAAGCTTCAACGGGGAGAAACGTAAGGAATTGCCTTTTGGGACACACAAACAATATGGGGGATTCGTGGCCTGGAAGCACAGCAGCCGAGAAGGACTTGGGTGTGGACTCCGACAACCAGCTGAACATGACTCAGGAGTGGAAGACAGTGCTAGGAGGGTGGCTGCAGATTTGGGCTGTGTTAGAAGAAGAACCACTAACAAAAATGCCCAAAGTCCTCCTTCCCTCCACTCTGCACTGGGAGACCCTGCACGATTCATTGCAAAAGGTTGGACTAGATGATGCCTGTGAACCCCCCTTCTATGAAATACATCCCTCCAAAGCTCTGGAGCCATGGAAATCTTCACAATCCATTAACTTAATTTCTGTTCAGATCAGTACATCTACACACACAGCAGCAAGTGAAGCCCACAACTGCAGTAATAAAGGCTATCAAGCATGCAGAACAATGCCAACACTTCCCACACTCACACTGCAAGGCGTGCCTCAACATTCACATTTTAAACAAAGTGCTGCATTTGTTGCAAAGACTTAAAGGCACAACAATAATTGAAGCCACTGCACTATCACACATCTGGATGCGGGTTCTGCATCAGCCTGTCTCAAACTATCTGGCAGTTAAAACCCATTCTACCCCTTGATAACAGCCTATTAAGGTCTGAATACCAGTATTTTGGAAAAACACATTTAATTTAATAATGTATCTAAAGTCTAACCTGATCAATCATGAGGGATGTTATTCCATGCACACTTGCACCGCTAGATCTTAGTCAATAGCATTTTGTTTCTGCAACACAACGTGCCCAAAGAACTCATGCAAACCTCTTTCAGCTTCTCACAAATGTTCTGCTGGTAGTGAATTGGTAGAAAGAAAGCTTGTTGGATTGGACTGGATTCTGCTGAATTATCCTTTCTTCCCTGGCTTCCCTTGTTGTCTATTCTAAACCAACTTCCTCAGTTCATTCTTCTAGCCCAGCCCCCACTCAAGCCGGAGACCCTGTCCCACCCCAGACTAATGGGGTGTCCATCTCTTCTTAAAAGCCTCTAGGGATGGAGCCCCCACACCTGCTGGAGGCAACTTCTGTTCCACTGGTTCATTGTTCTCCCCACCAGGAAATGCCTCCTTAGTTCGAGGTTGCTTCTCTCCTGGGTCCGTTTCTATCCACTGCTAAGTTATTAAGCAAGGATTACTTGTATTTAGCTCAGACTAGCACTGAAGACTAGAGTCTCTATAGCTTTCCTCCTTGATCGTGGGGTTAGACCCATATATTAGGAATGGAGGATTGGCCATAGAGTTTGCTCAAACAGGATTTCTTCGTAATTGGCTATATTCACACCTCACGCTAATCAAGCGCTGGGGTCATAAAACAAACTCAGCCAGGTTCACATTAACAATACTGAACTTCTCAATGGACGAGCCCAACCCGGCAATCTTCTTTTCCTCACAGCTCAGCAGCCCAGAGGACTCTGCCCATCGTGGTCCCCATTCCCAGGCTATGAGGCCGAGATTCATCCCCTGACACCATGTCAAAAGCTTTGGGGCCGATCCACTAAACAGCCACCCACAGAGAGTAAATTCTAATTATGAAAGACAAAAAGTCTAGCGTTCACCTTGACTCTGGAACTGACAGGTCCATATTGTTTTCTTGGCAATAGCAGCCTTGTGCTCCAGAAATGAGTAGGAAACTGGGTAGATTGAAAGGGTTGCACAGCTAGAAATATTTTTATGGAATACAACAATCACTTCTCAGCTGTACAAACAAAATGAAACAAATGAAACTATCTGTGCAATCATGGACACGGCTCTTAAGTGCAGAGGCGACTTCAAGGTGAGCACGAGGGAAGAGCTCCTCCCAGACCCCTTCCTCGCTCTCCTGACCGAAAGCCCCCGCAGGCAAATGGCCCCTTGGGGCATTGAGAAAAAAATGTTCTCTTTCTGGAGGAACACACAGCAGTTCCCTTCTTATCACAACACATTAATGAATCTGTTCGACAATATGTAGCATAATTAAAACTATATAAAACTGTAAACATGGGATATCAGTACAATATATATTTAGAGTGTGGCTGTACACCCCTCCAGAGATTAATTTTACATGTTTAAGTGACAAAAAGGGAAGTCATCTTATTTAAATATATTTAACTGAACATTACATTTAAAAGTAATTATTTTATTAACTCGTCTTTGACCTGGGCCTGCATAGTTTTGGAATTTCAGTCCTTGACATGCCAATAGATAGGTTGGCCCTCATTTCTTCCCCAGCAACTGTGCACCCCAAGTTTAATACCGAGTAAACTCTTATTCTTCAAATAATGTTCTTTGCTTCCTAATCCAGTTATTCTAGAATTACAATTGGTTTAAGAGAGAATAATGCTAAGTTCTCAGCATTACAAAATTGCCCTTATATTGACCATTCAAGGAGGAGGAGAGAAGAGACAAAGATCAAAAGAACCACCAAACAAAAAAAGGGCAGTTTTGTCAAACCATTTCCATGGCCCCGGAGGAGGCAAATTGTCCACTGTTGGGGCCATGGCCAAAGGACTCCAGGGTGGGGTTTTCAAAGCTGAAAGTCAACTTATTGACTAGCAGCAACATGGAATTTCCTTTTTCCATATAACTTTTTCAATGCCCTTTAATCTAGAGCTCAACATACAAAAAGAAAATGCAAAGAAAACTGAGGAACTGAGACCGAAGAACTTCTAAAGGATCAGGATCCCCTTTCTCCAAGGGGGAGATGGAGGCCACCGCCCCCCGCCAGGCGTCAATAAGCTTCTCCATGCCGGGGAAGGAGGTTGGGGTGAAAAGCCCCCCCCCGGAGCTTTCCTGGGGTTTTCTGCTCCCAGAATCCGGGGAGCCTGACCGGGAGAACCTCCACCTGCCTCCAGCTGTGTCCGGCCCCTTCCCTTCATAGCCCCAAGGGAGCCGAAGCCTCCGGTTTACCTCTGGCCAAAGCGGGGGGGACTTTGTGGCCCAATTGTTCTCCTGCTGGGAGCCAAGGGACAAACAAGAGTCATGTGGGAAGGTCCCCCCTTCTCTCCTGGGGCATCAGAGGGAGGGAGGGAGGGCAAATCCAGACCGATGCAGGTAGTCCTCATGACAGTGGAGCCCAAAATTTATGTTGCTAAGTGAGACATTGAACTATTTTATGACCTTAACTGGACCTGGCTCCCCCATGGACTTGGCTGGCCAGGAGGCTGCAAAAGGGGACCCGTCACCCCAGGAGGCTGCAAGCGCCGTAAATGGGAGTTTTGGTCAGGTGACCCTGGGGGGCGCTGGGTCATGACCCCAAAGGTGGGGGGAAGGGTCACCATTCACTTTTTCTAGTGCCGTTGAAACTGAACGGTCACGAGATGAACCGTTGGATGGCCGGCACTCGCTCTCCATGAAGTGGGGCTCTGACCCAGCTGGCCGGGAGCCGTTTCCTCCTCTGCCTTCCTTGGATTGCCGGCCGTGTTGCAGGGCCCCTGCGGACACGCTCAGCTGCCCTTCACGGGCCGAAACCTGCGCGCACGAAACTCTCCTTCCCTCCTTTGAAACGCATCCCTTGGATCCTGCGCTGCCTTTCCTCCGGCAGCTGAAGGCAGAGGGAGCGGACAAAGGAGGAGACGAGAAGCTGCTCCCAGGCAAGGCCAGTCTCCTCTGGGCGGCTCCTCCCTGGGGGGGGGGTGTGCGTGCGTGCAGATAGAGTCCAAGAACCGCTTAGTGGAAAAGTTCACCGTTCCCCAAGTGAACTTCCCGTCTTGGGCTGAAGGTTCACCCAGGGCTTGGGGGGAGGCTACATTAACCCCTGGGGACCCCCGTTCTTGATCCGAACTTTGGAAGGGGGCAACTCAGGCCAGAGGCTCCCATCGCTTGGGACCAGCCGGGCTCAGGGGCTCAGGGAAAGCCCCTTCCAGATACAGACTGTTGCTTTCCTCACTATTCAAGGTTTAAATTGCTATCCACATTGCCAGAGTGATAACAATTTTGAGTCTGGATTGTATCAATACCCGTGTGCCCCCTCATACCTGCATTCTGTAGTCCATTAGTTGCATCTTACGACACAACGAATAGCCCAGGATGGAAAAAAGCAGAATGTCAGCTTCCACACACACCCCGCCGATCCTCAGAGGCCCAGGAGACTTCCGTGCTTGGAGCATTTTTCCAAAATCAGAGACTTTTGTTTTTAACGCAAAAGTCTCGCTCTATCACTGACGCACACCCAACCCCCCCCCCCGCAACAGCTGTTGGGGCAGCTTCCTCTGACCAAAAGCCCTTCGACCTCCCTGCAGGGGAGCCAGGAAGCCCATGCGGCTGGGAGGGCTGACCCCAGAAAAGGGGGAGGGCAGCAGCCTTCTCCTTCCCGGCCCAGACCCATGGGACCCCCTACAAGGCGCTGCCTGTGTTTCCTTCCCGGACTGACAGGGCCGGTGGGGTCCCTTGGGGTCCTCCAGCTGCTCCCGTGAGGACAAGGCCTGTTCCCTCTGGGGACCCAGCCAAGGGCAGCTCCAGCAACTGCCGCCTGTTCCAGGGAGCGCCAGGAAGAGAGACGCTGCTCTGTGGGGAAACCGAGGGGAGCCTGGCAGCCCCCAGGCCCCTCCCAACCCTTTGGGCCCTTTGGAATAAAAGAACAATGGAGCTGGAAGGGGCCTTGGAGAGCTTCTAGTCCAACCCCATTTCAGAAGAGTGGCTGTCCAGTTTCTTCTTGAAATCTTCCCGTGTTGGAGCCCCCACGACTTCTGGAGGCAACTTCTGCTCCATGAAGTTTCTCCTTAGTTCTAGGTTGCTTCTCTCCTGGGTTGGTTTCCATCCGTTGTTTCTTGTCCCGCCTTCCGGGGCTTCTGAGAACAGGTTGAACCCCCTTTGTGGCAGCCCCTCAGATACTGAAGGCTGCGATCTTGTCTCCCCTGGTCCTTCTCTTCCCTAGACATCCTGATGCTCAGTTCCTGCAACTGTTCTTCGTATGTTTTAGCCTCCAGGCCCCAATCATCTTGGTTGCTCTTCTCTAGGCTTTTTCCAAAGTCTCAATGTCTTTTCTATAATCTGGTGACCAAGACTGGATGTATTGCAGGTGTACTCTTAGTAAGACGACTTCATAAAGTGATGCTGGTCCTTCATGGGATCTTGCTTCTATCCCCCTTTTAATGCCAGGTAGGGCTGCATTGGGTTTTTTTTGGCTGCTGCCGCACACGTCTGACGCCTGTTTAAGTGATTTTCCACTAGGACTCCAAGATCCTCTGATATTGAGCCAGACTTTACCTAAACTACTTCTACATTTGTTTTTGCTTAAACCTCGTGTTACTTTCCTTTACCTTGAATTTCATCTTGTTGGATAGGCCCAGTGTTCAAGTCCCTGGAGATTCATCTGGATCTTGAGTCTATCTTCTGGGGTGTTGGCTATTTCTGCCAGCTTAATGTTTGCAAATTTGATGGTTTTCCCTTCTATCCCTTCATCTAAATAGTTTATGAAAATATTGAAGAGTACTGGGACCTTGGGCCACCCCACTGCTTACCCCCTGTGTAGATGTAGTTCCACTGAGGACTATACATTGAGTGCAGTTTGTCAGCCAGTTGCAAATCCATCCGGTGGTGATGCTGTCTTTCCCACATTTTTCTAGCTTACCAAGAAGTAGGTTGTGGTCTACTTTGTCGAATGCCTTGCTGAAGTCTAAGTATACGATGTCCGCAGCATGTTGCTGGCCAACTGATATAGTCACTTGGTCAAAAAGTGAAATAAAACTTGTTTAGCATGATCCGTTTTTGAGAAACACCCATTGGCTACTGGTGATAACTTTGCTTGCTTCTGTGTATCCGCAGACCTGTTGCTTGATTATCTTTCCCTGGACTATTCTGTCCTGTCTCGTACACAGAGGTGGATTTGTGGCTGTGCAGATGCAGATAGATAATTCCACAAAACATCCATAACAAAGTACATTTATTGGTACATCAGGTATCTTCCTAACTCACATTTGTGACGAAGCTCTTCTATAATGACCAATCCTTTGTATATCAGCATTGCAGGTAAAAGATGGTTATTTTCCTAACCCGTCTCGTAGCGATAGCTGCTTATCTGTTTATGAGTCCAGGAAAGAATGGAGGGGACCTCCCTCAACCCCTCGAGGGTCAATTTAGTGACCAATTAGGAATACAGATGTGGCCACGTGACACGAACTACATTTCCCAGGATACCTTTAACTACATTTACCATGATGCATTCCCTTAAGGGGACAGCTCACAATTCCTAAGTAACTAACCAATTCCCATAGACTGGCTGGACAGCACAAGGACCTTCCCGGGTGCTGATGTTAAGCTGACTGGTCTGCAGTTTTTTGGGCCAGGGCCAGGCAGCCTTGGGCACTGGCTCAGTCCTGAAACCAGCAAGCAAATCCTGCCTCCCCCGGCGAGTGTCCTTTCGCCTTTGCACAACGGGGTATCTAAGAAGTAGCCTGGATCTCGAGCGCTGGCCAAGCTCAGAAGTGGACCTGGGAGCTGCAGAGGAGCCTCCTCTTCTCCTGGGAGGAGCAAAGTCCAAGCGAGAAGAAAGGCCCCGCGCCCGGCTCTTGCCCCCATCGTCTACACCAGGGCTGCCAAACTGCTGGCCCACAGGCAGCTTGAGGCCTCACGTGCTGGCCACACCCACGCCCAATTTAGCAAAGGCGAGAAAAGACCTGATATGTCACAGGAGGCTGCTGTGACGGCATGCGTTTGACACCCCGGTTCTGGAGCTATTCTCTCCCCTCCCCAGGAAGCTCCCACCTGTGATGGGGGGGGCATGGAAGGCCCCCTTTTCACATCTACAGGCACAGTTGCTGCTGCGGATCCTGCCCTGCCAACGGCTCAGGTTCCCTTCCAAATGACTCCCTTCTACTATTCATGGAGTTAGAAATGGGATTTCCTTTTGGAAAAATCCCACTCCAGAGGCTCCCCTCCTGCAGGCTCCCTTCCTCCTCCTCCTCCTCCTCCTCCTCCTCCTCCTCCTCCTCCTCCTCCTCCTCCTCCTCCTCCTCCAATGGAACAGCCATAATTATGACTCAACAGAATGAGGGCTGTCTCTCCTTTCAAAAGCAGCTGCAAGCGGAGACTCCCCATCATTCTGCATGTGTGTTTGTTGCATTTTGGCATCAACTAATATCTAAGGCTGAACATAACCATGGAAACCGAGACTGGCTTTTTCTAAGGCACAGGGAGCGCCAGCAGCTGGAACCTATCGCGGCAAGGACATCTTGTGCAAGACCAGCCCTTCGTTGAGGGTGATGTGACAAGGGAGAGGCTCAGCGGTCCTTTCTGCAGGAAAGGAAGCAGTGGAGGCCAAAGAGGAAGGCTGACCAGACAGCCATGGCCCTCACAGGCAGGGACTGGGCAACAGGGAGAAGGCCGCCCAGGTAGCTTGGAGGTGGCGAAATTAGCCCCCCCCCTGTTTTACACTCCAACAGTCGAGCTCTGCGGGGGGGGGGGCAGAAAGAGGAGACACAGATCACCTGGATCTCCCCTTAAGAGATCTGCTGCAGATCCCCGCCTACCTTTAATTGCAGCCTATGCTTCTGTAGTTCTCCTCATGGCATTATAACTGCTCAGCTGTGCAGCATGATGGTCCTGGCCAAGCTATGGGAAAGCTTTGAGAGACCCCAGTCCCCTTCACGGCCAGCAGCAGAAGTCCAGCAGCCCTTTGTCTGCCTTCCTAGAGTCTCCTGCTTGAGCAGAGGGTTGGGCTAGAAGATCTCCAGGGTCCCTTCAACTCTCTTATTCTGTGGCTCTGGATGAACCTGGGCCACGGAATCAATTCAGTAAACCGTCATTCCCTTAACCCTGGGTCGCCTCTTGCCAGACCCAGACCGCCTGCCCTCCCTGTCCCAGAAGTTTCCAACGAGGCGTCGAAGGACGCTGGTCCCTCCGCGTGACGGGAGCTGTGGGCGAACCCCACAGCTAGGCTGCCCCACTGGGATCGCGCGCCCCGAAACTCCGGCTGCCCGGCTCTGTCGAGAGAGGAGAAGCAGCAGCGGAGCCGCTTCCAGCTGGGCAAAAGTTCTCGGCTTTGAGGGCGGCGGCCACTTGCGACGGTTCAGTGGAGAGCGAGAAACACCGCCGTCCCCCGTCCCCCCCGGCTCCGATTCGGCTTCCTCCGGCAAATCGGACCGAGAAGCCGCGCCTCCTCGGCCTCTGCGCCTCCACCGACGCTCCTGCCGGGGCCCAGGAAGCAGCCGCCGCCTCCGGAGAAGCCGAGGCCCCCTCCTCCTCCCCTCCCGCAGGATGACAATGCCGTCCTGGAAAGCAGCAGCCCCGCCGGAGCCGGGGGAGCCGAGCTCACAGCCGCCGGCCCAGCTGCCCCTCGCGCATCCTGGGCGGCTTCCGAGCCAACCGCTCGGGATGCGCATCTCCCCTGAGGGAGGCCCCCGCTGGCCTGGCAGGGAAGAGTCCAGAGACAAAAGGAGGGAGGGGCGGGCCTGGTCTGGGGGCTTCAGCCCCTTTGCCCAGAAAAGAGCCGCTCGGCTGCCGAGCCCCGGGTCGGGCGGAGCCGCTGCCCGAGAAGCTGCAGCCCCCCGGGGATCTCCGAAGGCCCCCCAGGCGCCTCTGCCTCCGGCCAGGCCGGGGCGGGCGCGGGTGGGCAGCGGGCGGAAGGCGCCCGACTCTCGGCCGGTTTGGCGCTTGGTCGCGGCGGGGGTGTCGCTTCCTACCCTCTGCAGAGCCGTTTGGGGAGAGCCGCCCCCACCCGCTTCTGCCGGCAAAGGGGCTTCAGACCCCAACCGCCCCCGCCGCCCCGGCAACCTACCGCACATTTGCCAGGAGGCCGCTGCGAAAGGGGCGAGGGTGCGGCGGGCGCGTGGGCCGCCCTCGCAGGTGCAGCCGTCCCAGGCAGCGAGCGGGCCGAGGCGAGCCTCACAGCATCCCGCGGCTGGCTCCGCCTCACCTCGCCGCCGCAGCCTCCGCCTCACCTCGCCCGGCGCTCCTCTCCCGCGCCGCAGAAAGCCGCCGCCGCCACCTGCACCCGGCTCGGGGCCGCGAGGCCGGCGACGACAAAAGGGCGCCTCCCCGAGCGCCCCCCGGCGGCAGACGGGCCCAACAGCAGGCGGCGCGGCGACCCCGCCCGACCCCGCCACGCCCGCCGCCGCCGCTGCGCCGCCGGCCCGAGCCGGGCTCTCCGGCCGCCGCAGGGTCGGGCCGCGACGCCAACAGCCCCGGGGACCCCGCGCGGCCGGCCGAGCGAGCGAGCCAAGAGGGGCGTCTTGGGGTCACCTGCGCAGGCAGGCCAAACCCCCCGCCCTCACCGGCTGTGGTCCGCCAGAGCCCCGCCCGCCGCACCTGCTCGGCCTGCGGCTCCCGGCGGGGAGGCGTTCGGAGCCCGAGGCGTCTCGGGGCTCCTCCGGCCGGCGCTGGGCGCTGCGGAGGTGGCGGGGCCGAGGCCGCCGCCCGGGGAGCGCCCGCTGCTTTCCCTCGCCAGGGCCGGGCGGTGGTGTGTTGCCCTGCGCCGCGTGGCCCCTGCCTGGCAGCGCGCTTCTCGGCACGAGGCAGCCGGGTTGCCCAAGGAGCCCGGCCGGCCAGGCGAGGGGAAGGCAGCGAGGGCCCTGCCGGGCTGGGGCGGAAAACCCGCTTGGCAAGGGGCCGGGGCAGCCTGCGGGCGGAGGACCAAGCGCGCTGGGAGGCAGAGATTCGGCCGAGGCCGTCCGACGGAGAGACGGCTGGTCTGTGGCCGCCCAGCTCACTTTTCCTGCCGCTCAGCGGCCTCCGCTTGCACCGCCCGGGCTCCGCCTCCGGTGTCCGGCTGGGGCTCTGCGCGCCTCTGCGGCTGTCCGTTCAAGGGGTCGCGGTTCTCTTTTTAAAATCCCTCCTGTAGCTCACCGGGTTGCGGTTTGTAATCCACACGTGCCTTGGAAATGCCAGAGGAATAAAATTTGGAAAGTAACGCAAAATCTCAGCTTAAAAGGAAAAAAAATTGTATCTCAGCTGAGATTTTTTTAAAAAAATGTCACCTTGTTCGTGTAACAAAAGATGATACATGCATACAAACAGATATTTACAATAAAACTATTCTTTCCTTTCAGCCTCCCCGTTTTGTTTTGGGGACCATGGAATTTATTTATTTTATTTATTTATTTATTTGATTTGCCAATTGTTTACAAGATAATAAGTATAAGTGTATACATAGTTGTGAATACATGAAATGGGTACATATAAGAAAAATAAAAGAATAAGAGAAACAATAGGACAGGGACGGTAGGCACGTTGGTGCGCTTATGCACGCCCCCATTTTGCCCACATTTTAGAGCGGGGTCTCCAATCTTGCCAACTTTTAAGACTTGTGGACTTCAACTCCCAGAATTCCTCAGCCAGCTTTACTCCAGAAACTGATCAATTCTGTTCCCTGAATATTTCTTCACTCACACAGTGAGCAGTTTTAGGCTTCCTTCTACATACATTATTGTTCCCCTTTCAATATTAGCTTTTCCTAATATTTATCTTTTCGTTTTGGTGGCAAAACATTTTTTGAAAATATCACTGTCAGGAAATAAGAATTCATTCAATTTAAAGCTTCAGGTTAGTTTAAATAATCGTTTTGAAATCCTGCTCGAATGTGAATCCAACTTCACGTCTTTTTATTTTCCCTTAGATGGCCAGTAGGTGGCAGTAGCGGCATTTGCCTCTAACGTTTTCCTTCTGATCTGCAGGGCTTCTAGAGCAAGAGTGGGCAGGGGGACCTTGGAGGTCTTCTAGTCCAACCTCCTGCTCCAGCAGGAGACCCGATGCCATTCCGGACATACTCCTGCTGTCTAATCCCTTCTTGGGAACCGAGCGATGGAGCATCCACAACCCTTTTTGAAGATGGAAACCATGTCAGCCCTTTTCCGCTTCTCTGGCTTTCCCCTGAGCTCCAGGGGCGACTCGGGGGTCCTCCTCCTCCTAGCCAAGTGGTCCCGAGATTGCGCCGGCCAGCTCCTCCGGGACCCTTAGGTTAGGTGCCATTTAGGTAGCTGTTCAGTAAAATTTATGGTTTACTTTTTTAAAATTTCCAGAAAGGAACCCAGGAGGTAATTCATTTGCAAATTGGAATTTCTAATAATATATTTGCAACATTAAATGCATTGAGAAGCCAGAGTGCTCTGCCCACACAGGCCCCTCCTCGTGAACCACTCAGAAGCCGGCATCCAGTGGCTTTTCGGGTCTCAGGATTCCGTCCTCCCTTTTGGCCAGCTTTTGTTCTGCATTCCAGGAATCGTCAGCAGTTCAGAAGAACAGGCGGTTTTAGGCTCTCTCCAGTGTTCAGGGGCAGGTAGACAGCCATCATCTAGTTGGGATTCTTGCATTAAATGCCGTCTTTCCAACTCTACAGTTTTATTATTTGGAGGGCAATAAAACAATTAGAAGTAGCTTTTGAAGCAAGAGGAAGGGCATTCTATTCTTCAACCCCATCATCATGGTAGCTTTAAGGCACCCAGCTGGAAACCTAGGGGGTTGTGAGTTCTAGTCCTGCCTTGTTGACTCCGCCTTCCATCCTCCCGAGGTCGGTAAAATAAGGACCAGATTGTTGGAGGAACTAGGCTGGCTCAGCAAGCGCTCAGAGACTGCTGTGAAACACCGTGAAGTCGAAGTGCTGGCCGACTCTGAGCCAGTCACACTTCCCCACTAGTCTGACCCGCCTCACAGGGTTGTGTGGAGGGAAGTGGAAGGAGGGAGGAGGATCGGGGTCTTTGCCGCCTTTCCCCGTTGCTCATGATAGGCTGCCCCGGGGAGCCTGACCCTGGCAGGAAATGGGTTTACTGCGTTCAGCGTGGCAGCTCTAATGACTGACTTGCTGACAACTGTGGGGTCCTAATTAGGGGAAGCTTAAATGTTTGGCTAAACTTTGTTGCCTCCCCAAAATTTAACCAGCCAGTGAACCCAAGAGGGAAGCCGAAGTGGGGACTTTTTAAAGTCCATGAACTTCTTGATAGGAGGAAATGAACTTGCAGCTATTTCTGCAAATTGAAGGGTTTTCCAGCCTCAGTGAATTTTTTCCCCAGTGATTCTGCACCTACAAAACAAGAATACCAGTGTGGCTCTTTTATTAACTTTTAAACCCAAGAAGTGCTGATGAAGAAGAGGGTATTCAAAAGTGCTCCGTGTGATGAAAAGATCTTCTGTTGATTCATAAATGGGTCTCTGAAAGACAATTTATATATATGGGTTAATCTTTGGATATGGCCAGCTATCCTCAAAAAAAAAATCTGGCAGCTTTATAGAGCAAAAATAATAAATAAAAAAATATATATACAATAGGTATAAACAGAAGAAAATATGAAATAAAGTAAATAGTTTTATTCTATCTATAAAGGTGGGATCATACAAGTAGCAACACAGATTTTTTTTTAAATCACATGAAAATTGTCAAAGAACAAATTGTTTAAATTTGTTCTTTAAAAGCCTTGAATAGATTAAAAATTGCCAAAAGAATCTACAAGGCAAAGGGGAATTTTCTCTACAGCCGTTCTTGGCATCGTTAGGAGGGGAAGGCAAATAGCACAGCTGAGTCACAATGCCCTTATTCTAATCTCCTGAGAGCACACGTGGCCATGGTATCTAAGAAGGATATGGAAGAGCTCAGAATGGTGCAAAAGGGAACAACCAAATCACTGGTGGGTAGGTGTGTGCGCGTGTGGACAGCTGGCCTTAAAAGAACGCCTACCGCACTGGGGCTGGAGTTCAGAGGACAGGCGTAAGACAGGCATTCACAGTCATGTCCGTCAAGAGACCCCAAAGGCCGAAAGAAGCTCTCCCCCTTTTCTCCCCTTTCTCATAACCTGAGATCTCCGGGTCACCCTAAAACTAAGGGCAAGGCGATTCAGAGGGAAACACTTTCACACAGGGTGGTTGTGGGAATTGTGGGCCCAGGGCGGGTTGTAGGCAAGGAGGCTCTCCAAGGGAAAGGAGGTGGACGGGTGGATTCTCTGCAGTGCCAGACAGTGGGACAGGTGACAGGGGGAGGTATCCAAACTAAGGAGAAATAAGGAGAGGCTTCCAGACTCCCTCGCTGGGCTTTCTTGGTAGGTGGCAGGCAGGCAGCCTTTGGTCTGGTCTTGGTCTTGGTCTTGGTCTGGAAGACCTGCAAGGTGCCCCCCCCCAGACCTGGCATTCTATGGGTCATTCCGCCTTTGTGCCAGCAGGTGCAATGACGGTACTGGTGTGAGTTGCTCTCTCCTCCCAGGCAGCCTATGGCTGGGAAGTGGCAGGAGGAAGGCTCCGGCCTTGCAATCCAGGCCTGGCAGCTTTCCCAAATACCCTGTTGGCCTCGCCTGCTTAGAAGGCTGGGCCTGGGGCGAGGCTGGCCTGGGGCCACTGGCAGGGGACTCCAGTTCGCCTCTTATGGCTCTGTTTTCGCTTACAAGTATTGGTAAGTTTTGGATCTGCTGACTTCTCCCCTCCCATTCAATACATTCATGCACACCCCTGGGAGACATACATGGAAATAAGGGTGTTGGGGAGAGGAAAAGCAGCGCCCCGTCACTGCCCTCTTTCCCCTGCCACCTCTGCCCATTGGGCAAAGATCGACTGAGATGCCCTCCTGCCACAGGAGCAGCAAAAGGTCTCAAAGAGAGGCCAGGAATGCCCTCCGGCTGCCCTTGGTCTCGCCACATCGTGTCCAGTCCTGGACTTGGTTGGGCTTTCTTGCCTGGGCTGGCGTGTCTTCTTTCTCCCCAAATATCTGAAATAAGCCTGGAAAGAGGCTCTGCTTTGAGTTCTCACAGGCTGGAGGGTCTCCGAAGGCCCCTCCTCCTCCGCTACAGCCATGACAAATGGGGGGCTTTATTGCTGCCCTGGTTGGGGGGAGGGAACCCACCCCTGGTTGGGGGGAGGGAACCCACCCCCTCATCTGTAAGACTGCGGGGGCGGGGGGAGCTTTATGCTTCAGGAGAACCAGTTATGTGCCAAGCCACCCCTAAGAGCAGAAATTAAAATGCACCACTAAAATTAATGGAGCAAAGCTAAGTTAGTAGTCCTCACGCTCACTTAACAGTTAACAGGCTCTAGTCAATGTACAGGGAGCCCCTTTTCCAGAGATGAAACCCTGCTGGACCCTTACCCGTCACTCGCTCTTGTGAAGCTCTGCGATCCCCATGTAAGCAGCAGGCAGGACGGTCTCCCCCCAGGGGCCAGCGGGGCCTGGCATCCCCTGATTGGCCCACACCACCTCCAGGCCATTCTCGGTCTTGACGAAACAGCTGGGCCGCTGGGATGGGACGGGTCCTGGTAGGCACTTCTCGGGGGGCTCCACCTCTGAAGCCGGCCCAGGAGGTGGGCCCTTGGCAGCCTCTTCTCCCTAAGGAAAGCAGGAAGGAGATGGCATGGCTGGAGGGAAGGGGCCAGCAGATGCTCCCCCGGGGAGGAAAGCCCCGAGGGCCAGCTCCTTTCTCAGCAGCTCAGGACTGATTCAGCCCCCTGCTGGTTGTCCAGCCTGCAGCTCTTTCTCCTGGATCCCAAGGTCATTCTGGCACACCGTTAGGAGAGGGAAGGCCACAGGGCTTTGAGGGCCAGGAGGGAGAGCAGCCGCCAACTAGGCAACAGGCAGAGAAGCGGGGCTTGAGCCCAGGCTGAGACAGAGCGGGAGTCAATACCACAGAAAAGGTCTCCTCCTCTCGTTCCCATGAAGCGAAGGAGGGAGAAGCGCATTCAGATAGCCAGATTCTGTGACGGCAGCTTTGGAAGGAAAGTCATCGATTGGCTCCTTAGTCTAGTCTACCTTCAACAGTTGACAAATTCCAAAGCTACAAAACTGATGGTGCCATTTCAGGCTTGGTGTGGAAATGCCCTTTGAACATTTCACATGTGGGCACCATTTATTTTGGGAAATGAGGCGGTGGTCCTTCCTGACATCGAAAGCTGTGCAGCCCCAAATGCCACTTCCTCATCTTGGGTGGGCCGTTGATCAGCTCAAGCGTGGGGGAGGGGAAAAGAGACTTCCAGGTGCAGCCCAGTAATCTGATATGGGACAGCATGATGGGGCACTGCATGCCAGGACCATGAGACGCAGGGAGAGCTTCTTCTCTTGGGCCATCACTCTGCCAAACACTGAATTCTCTCAGCAGACAAAATAACAATAGTGCTGAGGCTTAAGTGCCGCTTCGCTTCGTAGTACTTTACGGCCCTCTCTAAGCAGTTTACAGCATCAGCCTATTGCCCCCAACCATCCGGGTCCTCATTTTACCCACCTCAGAAGGATGGAAAGCTGAGCCGCTCAGAATCGAACTCCTGGGGTGAGCAGTGAGTTAGTCTGCAGTACTGCATTCTAACCACTGGGCCACCAGGGCTCTTAAATACAGTAAAAGTACAGCGACTACTGCGTTTTTTGTCTAATGTGTATGTATATTAACCCTTGGGGTGTGGCTGCAGTATTATCTTTTATTATTTTTTACTTCCCCTTTTTATTGGCGGTACACTTTAGTATTATTATATTCTGTTGTTTTGCAAATACACTGGGTGCTTCTGTACTGGAGACCAATTCCTTTTGTGTCTAACCACATGTGGCCAAAGTATAAGTATGTTAGAAATGTGTTTAACAATTTTTGCCTTAACTGACATAATCCAGAGGCAACTTTTGGAATGTCACAGGAATTGTGTCCAGTTTTGGGGTGGAAAGTCACACATTCCCAGGACCTTGGACTGTTCACCTTCCTATAGCTCTGTTCTTGGGGGTGGGAGTTGTTGGAGGGCTGGTCGTGCACACTTTCACTCCGACTTTGCTGCTTGATACCATTGTGTCATCATGCTTATTTCAAGCTTTTAATAAAGTGCCCTTTCAGTTACATTTTAAAAAATTAAAAATGCATATATGAAAAAGAGGCTCCATGGTTTGGAACTTGGCAAAAGAATCCTGGCATATTACCCAGTGCAGGATCAGACATTTAGTTCACAGAATGGTGTTATCTTAGCAAGACAGCGGTTTCACGCCTACCTCGAGCCCTCCGGTTTCTTTCAGAATCAAGCGCAACAGGCGAATATATTCAGCTGTGGCTTTAAGCATGTCCACTTTACTCGGCTTCCGGTCTTTTGGAATCAACGGGACAATTGATTTCAGTTTGGAGAAACCGCTGTTCAGATTCCTGATCTGCTTAGACAAAAAAGGTGAGGTGAGGTGAATGATCAGAATCAGCTGTAGGCCTTGTGGATGCTTGTCTGTATGAGGAAAGAGAAAATTGCACATGGCAATTTCATTAGAAGGGACAAATAAAACCATGAGCTTAAATAAAATCATGTAGTTTAAAAGGCAGCTTGAATTCCGAGCATTCAATAGCAACTATTCAAAAGTTTTAGAAACATGCCAAACATAGTTGAACAAGATTCTTAAGGATATGTAGTATTGGCTGTCACTCTCAATGCTTTTGTAATGAAGAGTCTCTTTTACATTGTCTCCCCCACAACTATTTCTTTGGTTAGAGGTTTTGGAGACGGTTCACATAAGCCAAATATGCAGTTGGCTTGGTGTTTCACGATCTCCACCACGATGGTAAATAAAAGCGGGTTGTGTGAATCTATCCAATTACATTGTATTAGATAAACCCCAAACAAACCATGATCCAGACCAGGACTGAAAGGGCTACCAGAGGAGGGCATGAAACCCTGGCAATCTTTCATGGCTTTTGTCTCTGGCAAGATGTGACTGCCAGCCTCCTAGTTCAAACCTGATACGACCCGTGTGAATAGCCATGGATGCATTTCCAATGTTTATGCAGTCAACTTTTGAAGCTATTGATAAGAACTCGCTCCAAAAGTGCCAAGAACCTGGTTTATTGCTCCTTTCTCGGAAGAACTGGTAAACCCAGCAGTTCCAGAAAAGTCTGGGTTGACCCCAAGCCCCCCCAAAGGGTGCCCCACTAGCCGCCGATCTCCCCTTACCACCTCCACCATGACAAAAGATCATTCCTCATGACTGTTGCAGCCTTTAATTAAAATGATTCATAAAATATTTATTGAATGATGTAAAAATAACATTAAACCCATTGTGCATTAACATAAATATTCCCCATAAAAAAACCTTGTTTTTAAAAACATTATTTTTAAATATTAAAAATGATACAAATTTTATTTTTGGGAAATATGTTCACTATCTGGCAAATAATTTTGATTTGGGGGGCACTGAGAGGGTCCTGGGGGCGTCCAGAGACTCTGGGGCCAACTTCAAGAAAGACTGCTCCAAACCTCCTCTCAGGTCTTGGGAAACAAGTACGTGGGAGAGAACCGGCAGAGGGACCGGCTTGTGCAAATTCAACGCCTGTTTTTGGAGGCATCATGAGAGGCTTTCGGAAGGTGGGCAATCTGGGCATTCACGGTGCTTTTTGAAGAGCCGCCCCCCCAATGCAATTACACATGTGGCCCCCTCCCACCATGCAGCTTCAACTGGGGCCACAGTCCCCAGGTGGGCACCAGAGTTTGGACAAGACAACTGTAACCCAAGTATGGGGCAAGTATGGAAGAGCAGCCATTTCATCTCTCAAGGTGGATTCTTCCTTCAAACACAACAGATTACAGATATGGCTCCTCCTAGGTGTGCAGCCGGCCTTGGAACTACGGGAGTGGGGGGTATTTTTCTTCCCGTGGGAGGAGAGCAGGGATTTCAAACTCCAAGGCCTTCTCTCCCCTCGGAGACTCCAGATGGGCACCAAGGATTGCAATTCTCAGCCAGCTTGCCATCCCAAGGCACCTGGGAGAGGCCAGGTTGGGGAGTGTGCTCAGGGCTGGGACACAAGGCACCTTTGCATCTGCTTTCTGCCTGCCTAGACAAGCCTCAGCCCTACCAACCAAGCAGAGACCAGAAACTTCCCAGGGGAGCCAGTGGGGAGGGGGCCCCTGCCTGCTTACCCTCTCTCGCTCTTTGGCATTAGCTGCCCGTCTCCGGCCCAGGACTTGCTCCCGGTTCTCAGTGGAATAATAGTAGCCCGATGGCTTCCTCTTCATCCGTGTAATGGGAGCCATGAAAGGCAGGGGGCCAAACTGCTTGCTTAGGATCTCGCCCAAGACTTCAGCTGGAGGGGCCAGGAAGAGCCGAGGCAGCAGCAGCTGCTGCTGAGAGTCCCCACCAGAGCCGTCCTCGGCCATGCTTGCCCTCCACGGCAAAGCAGAGAGTCATGGGAGCAAGGCACAGGTGGGGAAAGGGCTCCCAGCTGAGGCTGCCTTGCAGCTTCTTAAGGGGAAAGGGGTGGAAGGGGAAGGGAGGGAGCCGGGCGGCCTGCAACCTCCCCACAGAGGCCATTCCCCTCCTGCAGCTCCAGAGTGCCTGGGCTTTAAGGCCTCCCTGGCGCTTGGTTTCACCTCGGTGGGAAATGGGAGCCTGCAGCCCCTCCCTGCACTCACCACAATTAGCCTGGCTGAACTGAAGCTCTCACCGGCCCCCACAGGCCCCTTGCTGGAGGTCAGCAGCTTGGCTAGTGGCTCACCAGGTGTTCAGCCTCTAGCCAGTTAGAGGAGAAAAATAAGTCTGCAGTAAGTTGTGTAGGAAGTTAGCACCCACCCCACTCCTAGAAAAATGAAATATCCTAGGAAATATTAAAAAGGCAGAATATTTCCCCTAAAAAGAGAAGCAGAGCCTCAGAGAGGCAGAAACTCAGCAACCCCCCCACCTTTGCTAATGGGCCATTAAGCCATTAGGCCAGAGTATTCTACATAATAAAGGCCTCTACCCATCTCACCACCTGACACCTGGGAAGGTCGTATCAGCCAGCACTCAGGTGAAGCCATGTGGTCCAGGCAAAGCCTACCAGGTTAGCTAAGACCCCGCCCCTGGGAGTCTGACAGCCAATGGGATGCATTTCTTGCACAGGAACAGGAAACACGAAGGTGGGGCCCAGCCGAGGTCGTACCAGGGTCTCTCCGTGTCTTGGCCCCCTTCTTCTCCTTTCACCTTGGAGCCCCAAGCCTGGTGCCTGGTCCTGCTGCCCACCATTAAACCACCTTTCCAAACAGCCTCCGTGTTTCCAGTGTCTTTTTCCCCACTTGGAACTGGACCCAGAAGGATCCTTCTTCCAAAGCAAGGAAAGTCAGAAAAGTCAAGATGGCGACCACAAGGGACCAGCTGACAGTGTTTGGACCAGAACCCCCATCAAAGCTGCTGGGTGGCCCAGTGTTCATGCTGCTCCTTCCCCACAGGTGGGTTTTCTCTCTTCCTAAACGAAGGGAGGTGGAAACTTTGCCTTGAAGCCAGCAGGAGGGCAGAGGCTGGGTGGTCAGCGGCAAGGCCCCACCGGCGGGAGGGCTCGTGGCCCCGCTTGGCAAGGGGCAGTTGGGCTGCCTCAGCCCCACCGCAGGCCGGGGCCCAGCCCCTCCCTCTCGCCAGGGTGGCTGCTGTAGGGAGCAGATTCTTCTCCCCTTGGGAGAAGGCAGGACGGAGAAGGATGAAGGGGGGCTGCCAAGAATCTACCCGTGGTGAGGAAGAGGCTCTTGAGCCCCCTGAGCCCCCTGGCTCTGCCTGGGGCTGCCCAAGGTCCAGCTGTAGCTGGTTTGGCCTGTGGGTGCCATGGTGGGGAGGGAGGCTTGCAAGCCCCCCAACCGCTTCTCTGGCAACCAGCAACTGGAGGAGGCGGCTTTCACCCTTCGCCCTGACCTGCCACCCAGAATCCATCCGGTGATTTGCCAGGTGGGGCAACCATGGATGGGCCTCCAGGGACAATGTGGGGCAAGACTGAAAGGGCCCCCCTCTCTCTCTGGCCGATTGCTGCACAGTCTGCTTTTCTGTGGGGCAGGGCTCTCCCCGAGGCCCCCGCCTGCTCTCCCTGGTTTTGTTCAGCCCCCCTTCCTTCCTTAACCCGACTTGGGATTTTCCTCAACCCAGAAAAGCGGGAATCTCCATAGCAGATCCTCAACTGCCCCCCAGACAAAGAGACCACCAGCTCCACACGGGAGGCTGAAATGCGGGTGGGGCTGATTGGTGGCTCTGTGTATTTTGTATTTTTCTCTGGAAAAGCCCAACTTGAGCTGCTGCTCTGAGGGGGGGAGTGGAGTTTGCTAACCAGGCAATAAACATGGTTTGGTTTAGCGTGTTGTAGGAGCCCAGCAAGTCCTCCATCCTGGAAGGGCAGGAAATTCAGCTGGGGCAGAAGGAAAGGCGCTCCAGGGAATTTGATGGGCTGAATGCAACATGGTAGGTTCAATAAACCATGTTTAGCAAACCATAATTTAATGTGTGTGAAACAGGTGCCAGCGTAATTCCTGGGGGGCAAATGTTTTACATCAGTTAAAAAGTAGCATCTTTGACAGTAAATGTTAACTTTTCCTGCTTATCCAGTTCTGTAGTGACTCTGTCTTTGACATTTCTATACTTGGGAAACGTAGTTTCCCCCTTGACTTTTCAAGAAAGCGAAATGACCCTTGGGCCCAAGGCTCTCTCTGTCCGGTGGCCCCATATTTGCAGCCCCAAGCTAGCCAGCTCGATCCTTCAGGAAGCTCCTCAGCAGGAAAGGAAGACGTGCCCTCCTGACCCATTTATGGCTGACCCTCTTCATGTGTAGACACAGAATAACCAAGTTGGGAGGGTCCTTGGAGGTCTTCTAGTCCAACCCCCTGCTCAATCAGGAGACTGTACCGTTCTGTGCAATCCCTTCTTAAAAGCCAGTCGCGGCAGAGCACCCACCCCGTCCTCTGGAGGGAAGCCATTCCACTGACCAAGTGTTCGGGCTGACAGGAAAGTGTTTCAGCAGCTCTAAGTCCAGCCCCATGGAAGATGGAGGCCAAAATGAGAAAGGGTCAGATACGATACTGGTGGTTCCTGGGTATAAATCATGGCTCCTTATTGATAATTCATTTGATTGCCTTTTGAGAGCTTAGTGGATGTTGTCTCCTTAACAGCAAACCCTACAGGGCAGGTTGGACTCAGAGTCATATTAGGTTTCTGCAACATATTTTTACTTATTGTTTGGTTATGGAAAATTGAACAAATATTTTATAAATACCTCTTATGAACATTTTGTTGAAAATGGAAACAATTGCTGATTTATGGATTTGCTGATTAAAAAGGGTTGAATATAAGAAAGAAAAAGGAAATTAAGTGTAATTTTAAAGAAGATTGAAACACAAGTTTAACTTTTTTCTATCAATATAACTTTTGCACTTTTATCTTTTCCTTACTTTGTATTTCAGATTTATCTTTTACCTATATGAAAATTTTAATAAAAATATATTAACAGAATGGGAGCCTCTCCCCTTCAGCATGATATGTTGTGTTGGACAAAATGCTTCAGTTGCTGGGATCGTAAAGAGTTGGAAATAAATAGTTGGACTTAGAAAGTTCCATAACTTTATTTTCATATTCTTCAATAACAGCAGTAGAATGCCTACAAAAATAAGACATTATATGCCTATTTACACTATGAATATTCTAGGCAAGGGAATAAAAAACGAGAGCCCAACTATAACCCCCTGTGCCAGCCTCTGTGCCACTTTTTTACCTCTTTCCTCTAGACCTCTCTCTCTCTCTCTCTCTTTCCAGTTCCTCCCCTTGTGGCTTCCATCACCCCGTTTCCCCCTCCTCCTCCTCCTCCTCCTCTTCCTTCGACAGGGTCCCTTGTTCCGGTTCCCTGGAATATCTGCCCCAAGTGCCTCCTCAGCTTTCTTCGTCCGATGGTCTTCGGAGGCTCCCTCCCCCCCCTTCCGTGCTGTTTCTGTGACTTCAAGGATTCTCAAGGCCCTAAAGCCGCCTTCCAAAGGCTTCCACCTGTTCATGGCCTCCTTGGACATTGTCCAGAGTTTTGGTAGCGATGGTGGTTCAGACACAGCATTTGGTCCTCCTCCTCCTTGGCTTGAAGGCCTTTTCTCCCGGGATAAGAATATTCTTCACATCTGATTTCCTGGCAACTTCTATTTGAGGTTTTATTTCACCAACTGATTTCCTGTTTTTTTATAATTAAATTCCCGAGATTGACAAACTATTTGTGTTCTGAAGAGGGGTATCGCTGGCTATAGTTTTCAGTTTTGCAATCATTGATTCTGTGTTGAGGGCGCTGTGCAAGTCCTGCTTTTCTAAGAAGTGGAATAAAAGTTATGCGCTTAAAAGTCTTTGAGCAAGCGGCCTCCTTGCAGAATTTGGTCAGGGGTTTTGCTAATTTCCCCTGGGAGATTTTAACATTTCTGAGATTCTTACATCTGTCCTTAAAAGTTTGATGGCATTGCTTATTTCGCATTCTGATATGGATTCACGGCTGCAAAGGGGCAAGTTTTCACCTCTGCATTCAAATAACCTTTTTTTTGCATATTCTGTCTATGCATGATTAATTCTTGTTATTAATTCTATCTCCTGTTTTGACACTACTCTACCCCCACCAACCAGCATTATATTAATGTAGAAGTTACACTGATGAGTGCAGCAATTACATGGGAATTTTCCTCTCCTCTCCTAATTCTAATAATCATAAGAATGTAGTTTAATTTATATTATGTTCCTGCTACAGGCATGGAACTTCTTCAAAAATTGTAGAATTTATGGAGTTCTAAATTGGATGATTGTGTAGCTGATTTTAAAAGGATTATACACTGAACAACTCTTACTATAACATCGTATCTTATGTATAGTTTTCTTTGCAAATAAAAGGAAAGCTGGACTGGAGACATTAGTCTAATCACAGAAGTCAACGTTTATACTTACATTTGCTCTTTTATTGAGCTGAAACTGAGTCATAAAAGGTTTTACACACAAGACTAACAAGCTCCTATTCAGACCAGGCACTGTCTGGAATCCCAGGAAGGAATATTTGCATCTGCTTCACCTGGATGCAAGTCTCCACCTATTTTAAAACTGCCCTCTGGTTAGTGGACATTTTCTGTCATAAGGAGAAGCCAAAAGTGGAAGAGAGATTTCAGAAGGGCCCCCCCAAACCCCCCCCTTTCTCTGCTCCAGCTCTCCCCTGGGACGGGGAAGGGGAGGAAGAGTTGGGGGCTTCTTCTTGACTACTTCCCAAGTAAGCTTCCTAACTGCAGTTGACGTTTTAAGCGTTTATTGAAAGAAAACCAATGAGACCCTAAGGTGGTGGGGCTTTGTGGCTGTGACTTGCTGATGAAGGGCTCTCACAGACGGGAAACTTCTCCTTCGTTCTAGACTGGAACTTTCCTTGACCAACTCCCCCCGTTGCTTCTTGATCTAGCCTCAGATGCTTTGGAGCACAAGTCAACCCCCCCCCCTTCTCTGTGGCACCCCCTCAAGTCCTGAAAGAGAATTATCATATCCCCCGGATCCTTTTCTTCGGAAGGCTGGACTTTCCTGGATCCTCAACTGTTCATCATTCAATTTATGTCCCAGACCTTTTCTTATCTTAGTCCCTCTTCTCTGCACTCTTTCAAGGGTCTCAGCATGCCTTTTTTTGCACGGTGTTGACTAGAACCGGACACAGGATTCCAAGGGTGGCCTTGTTAGTGTGGAATAAAGCGGTATGATCACTTCACATAATCTTGTTAGTATCCCTCTATTGATGCACCCCAGAACTGCGTTGATTTTGGGGGGTGGCTGCCTCATACTTAAGTGGGGGGTCCACTAGGACCCCTAGATCCCTCTCACAGTTAGTGTGAGTTGAGCAATTCACTGAATTGCAGGATGACAAGGTTAGTGGTCTCAAACATGGGGGAAAGTTGAGGCAGGAAACAAAGGCAACAGGAATCTGATCTCTGCTTCCTGCTGATGAACGTGCAACCTTTGTGATGAGTGCTAAAGGGGGCCGTAAAGTGCCAAGCCTTACCTGACAGGCAGATACGAACGGGAGGACCTGCTTCCTCAGGGCCAGGTGACTCCGGGGTCTTTGTTTTGCTCTGCTCTGCTTCCACTTCAGAAAGTTACAAGGAAAGATTCTCCGCAGGCTTCCTAGGCTGCACTCGGCTCCTGTGGTTCAGTCAGCAGGCCTCCACCTGGAATATCAAGTGGCAGCCTCTCCAATATTGGAAGACTGAAACCTTGTCACCCCTAGTCTTTCTGTCCATTAGGCTGGACATGCTCCATTCCTGCAGCCATTTGCGGTTGTCCACCGAGACTCCTAGATCCCTCTCTGGTGAGCCAGGTACCAGCTATTCTACACCTGTGCCTTTGGGGTTTGTTTGTTTTTTTGCCCAAGTACAGGATCTCAATGTTCTCTCCTCCGAATTTCATTTTGTTGGCTAGGGCTCAGTGTTCAAGACTGTCAAGATCCTTCTGAATTTGAGTCCATTTTTTTTTATCTTTGAAAAATATTTATTACAGACTAACTCTTAATTTTAGTCAAATAATCCAAAACCCATATCATCATCCGATGCTTCAGACTCTTCTTTCTTTTCCTCTTTCTTTACTTCTGCAGCAGCTGGTGCAGGCCCTCCAGCTGGAGCAGCAGACCCTCCTGAGGAAACCGCTACAGCCCCACCAGCTGGCATGCTAGCAAGCTTGCTGTTGCCTTGGGTAATGACATCTTCAATATTTTTCCCATTTAACTCACTAATTACCTTATTCACACGTTCATCATCTGTCTCAAGGCCTACACTATCAAGAATTTTCTTCAAATCTTTTGAGTTTGGAGATTCATTGCCACCAAGGACAGCAAGAAGGTAAGCTGCAATGTAACGCATTTTCCCTGCGTTGTTCGCGCAGAGGCCAGGCCTCAGACCGCGAGCTCCTTAACACGGCGACAGCCAAAACAAAAAAAAAAGCAGAATTTGAGTCCATTTTCTGAAGTGTTGGCTCTTCCTCCTACCTTGGTTTCATCTGCATATCTGAAGAGGTCCCCTTCTATCTCCTCATCGTGCGGGGAAAAGGAGCATGTTTGCTGTGTTGGCTGCCAGAATGCATTGAGTTTCCTTCAATCCTAGTGAAATCTAACTACAAGTTTAAGAACTTAACATTTTTTTTAATAAACAGCAAAAAGGTGATTAAAACTTTGATTTTAGAAAGTTAAAAATGGACTAATGGTCCAGACAAATGAGAAATAAGTTTTTGGAATTAATCATAAAAAATTTGCCCCTGGAAAAATTATTTTGTTTTGATTAAAATACTTAAGATTTTAAAAACTGGACAGTAGTTTACAACTAAAAGAGAAGAGCACAAATACAAAAAGAGCCAAAACATTCTAACACTGAGCATATTGAAGCCTATTTGTAAAGAAATGAACTCATACTATTAATAGCATCAACAGATACATCTGTGCAGAGCCTTAAAAGATGCTGTGGAAGAGGATCACAACTTAGAATCCTAGGGCTGGAAGAGGCCCTGCATACGGAGGAGACCTTCCACCCTTCCGGACAAATGGCCGTACCATCTCCCCTTGAAAACCATCCCAGGGATGCAGCACCCCGACATCTTCTGGAGGCAACAGACTCTTCCACGGATTCGTTCTTCTCAATATCAGGAGATTTCCCCCCCAGTTCCAGCTTGGCGCTCTCTTTAGTGAGGATCCGCCGGGTTACTTCCTGTCCCCCGGGGCTCTGAAGATGAAGCCACCCCCACACGCACCCCGTCCTCTGGGACAGCCACTCGGCTCCTGGAAGGCTGCCCTCCCGTTTGCAGGAAGAGTCGTCTCCGGAGTCCCTACCTGGGAGAAACAAGGGTGCTGCCGAATGAGGAGAGAAGCCAGCGCTTGAAAAGACAGTCAACAATCAATCAGCAATTGATTCTGGGCAGCAGTCGGTTTGGTGAGTTGATGGGTTTTTATACGTTTTTGGTCTTTTGCAATTTTGGACCTTGGATATGTGTGCCTTTGCTTAATTAAAGTGGTCTTGTTGCCCACTCAGGGTTGTGACTGGCCCCAAGGTGGGGAAAAGGTTAATCCCAATTGTTTGTTTCCTCCATCTAATGCTATCAGTTTGAACCCATTTCGACTGCATTGCCTCTTTGGAGGCGGCTGCTGCTGCTGCTGCGCTTTCCTCGTGAACGGGGAGGGTCCAGGTGTAGGCAGGAAAGGCCGTTTCCACTCATGGAACTTAGCCTCACTCAGCAGCTTGCTTGAGGCTGTTTCTGAGGGTTGTTTCCCTCTCCCGTTTTTTTTTGGCAAATTTCTTTTCTTCCTAACTTCAAGCTACTTCTGGGGCTGGGGAAGGAGGGGTGAAGGAGAAGGGGGAGCCCCCACCCTGTATTACTCCTAATCCTTCTCTTCATTAGATTACACATCCAGTCATCCTAAGGCTTAACCTCCAGGCTCCTTAACATCAAATAATTGTTTAAATAATGAAAAGGGATACGCAAACCAATCAAGAGGGCAACTTGCATAATTGTCTTGTATTTCTTATAGTCACGATGAGTTATGGATCTGTTTGCAGTTAAGAGATGGAAGGAGAGCAAAGTTAGTGCCATGCTTAAGCTGCCGGGCTAGAAATGGGGAAAGCCTGCAGGTTCTAGGCCCACCTTGGGCACGAAGCCCGTCAGTTGATCTTGGGCCAGCCAGTCTCCCTCACCCGTATGAAGGCGGCAACGGCAAACCTGGCCCAGAAAACTGCTGGGACTTGGGACCCAACTGAATGGAAGAGAAGGGAAAGGAGGAGAGTGAGGAGGAAGAGGAGGAGGAGGAGAGGCAACAATAAGTTTATTCTTGGTGAAGGTGGGATGTTACTTTTTATATATTCCTTTGTTATAGTTCAGCTCCCTCTGCGACAGTCTGTTCTGTTCTGTTAATTCTTCCTAGGAAGGTTTCTGGCCGAAATCGCTTTGCACTCCACTGACAACTCAGGTTTATCCTCTGACTTTCCGACCCGTTTTGCAGGTCCCACTGCAGGGAGTCGCCTTTCCACTCCGACCTTCCTCCCATTTTTCCTACCAGATGGAGGCATCGGGAACCCCACCTTCTTTCTGTCCCTTCGGGGGTCCCCTCTGTGCCATTTATGATCCTGCAGGACCAGGCAGGGCCTAAAAAAGAGCCCAGAGATATGAGACTCCCAGTTTCTTTCCCACCGGCTGAGGGCTCGTTGTGGTGTGCTCGGTTGTTGTGCGTGATTGTTCAATGACACCTGTGTCTGTCCCATCCTAGTGATTATATGCACTACTGACAGGAAGTACGTTAAGCCACAGACCCACAACTGAGGGGGTGGATACAGAATAGAATACAGAACAATAGAGTTGGAAGGGGCTTCAGAGGTCTTCTAGTCCAACCCCCTGCTCATTTCAGACAAGTGGCCATCCAGGCTCTTCCGGGAAACCTCCAGTGATGAAGCACCCACAACTTCTGGAGGGAAGCCCTTCCACTGGGTAACTGCAGGAGGTAAAAAGTAAAATAATGCTTATAGATCTGTAGTTTGAAAGTGCAAACGAACAAGAGAGGAACAGCATCCATAGGATCATCTCTCATCCTCTTTTCTTCAGGATCTCACCTCAAAATGGAAATAGTTTGAAGTTCTGGGAAGAGAAGAGTGAAGCAGGGAGAAGACGATCCTCGAGTGTCTGAAAGGGTGACAGAAACAGGAAAGCCGCCCTGTCTTCTTTCTTGTTCCAGAGAACAGCATGAGGAGGAACGGATTTCAGTTAGTGGAACTGGGAGTCCTGGGCACGGAAGCCCTTCCCAACAGCTCCAGATGTTTGAATCTGGATCTCTGTATGGCACAGCAGAGGAAACCCGAGGACCAAAATAATTCTATATTTTAGACATTCCAAGACTTTCCATTTTGTTTCGGCAAAAGAGCGATAAGGGCTGAAGTTGCTAATGTAAGAACTGGCTGTGCTTAGGCAGACAATTCTGTTGCATGCTCCTTGAGCAGATCTCTCCGACTCTCAAGGCTGGGAAAAGAACACAGACAACATGGAAGAAAGTGACACAGAATTTAAACCTGAGGCTAGGCATGTGAGGATAAGCTTGATTTCTGGGTTCTGCAGTTGGCAGATTTTCTGCATATCAAAGATCGGCTGACTTAAAAGAAAAGAAAAGAAAAGAAAAGAAAAGAAAAGAAAAGAAAAGAAGAAAGGAGGGACCAAGAGGACTGGGGAGCTTTCGGCTTCCTCTTTTCAAACGGAATGCTGGAGCCAATTGTGGGTTCCAGTGAATCCTAGGACTGGAGGGCTGGAAGGCACCCGAGGGATGAACTCTGCATGCAACGTGCAGGGAAATCCATGTGTGGCCTTGTCAAGAGGCAGCTGCCCAAGAGGTGTGTCTCCTTCAGGCTTCCAGAGAGGGCGAGCGCACAACCTCCAAGGGAGACCATTCGGTTGGGGATCAGGCTTTTCCACCAGGACGTTTTCCCTATAGAGTATTGGAATGACATTTTTATTCCTGTTCCTTCTAGTGCTGGTATCTGTGGGCTTGGAAAAGAATTCTTACCCTTTTCCTGGCAGCTTCCCTTGAAGTGCCTGGACCTGCTATCGGCTCTCCCCTCCGTCCCCTTTACTCTGGAGAGCTCTGGGAGGAAGAGGAGAATTCTAGCAGTAGAAATAGTCTAGCATTCTTGGTCAAAGTGTGAACTGGCCAGCCAAGTGCTGGATTTCAACTAAACTATTGCATTCCTCACCCTTAAGCATGCAGGAACTTTCTAGCCAATTTATCAGCAGCAGGAAAGGGGGAGCTCAACCGGAATCCACTTCTGGCCTGCTTTGAGTTCCTTGACAAGGCTACCAGTAGATGTGAGGCTCAAGCATGACGGGGTCAAAAGGGAAACCTCTAAAGACACAACCAGCTATGCCGGCACTACAACATGAAGAATAACAGTGATGGGGGAAGGGTGTTGCCTGCTGCTGATTCAGAAAGTTTGAGAAACATTTGGATCCCAAAATAAAGGATTTTCATGCATGCTTATGACATGCTTCCCCTGGCAATTCTGTCTTCCCTCTTCAGTGCAAGCCACCCAATTCTGGGGGTTCCCAGCAGCCACAAAAAGCGGGGCTTCTGCTGCCCCAGCAGGGTGGACTCTTCCTGCTCCTCAGTGGCTGGACACCCTCTTGGGGGCAGGAGATGCTTCCAGCCGGTGGAGCCGCTGCTCTAAGTGTGCCTCCAGCTGCTTTGGAGCCCCAAAGTGGGTCCTTGGGGAAGGTGCAGCCAATCCTCTTGCCTGGCCCCGCCTGCGTTCAGGGAGGTCATGTCAGGGCAGCGCCTTCCTTCCTTCCTGCACTCTCCTGCCCCATCCTCTAATCTCATTCGATTGGAATTAATGTAACGGTGCAGGTGCAGTGTCTCTGCTCTCCTTTAAACCGCTTTTCTTCCCCCGCTCATTCCACGGAAGGCAGCCCCTCCCTGAGGCGTGTAGTTCAGGTCACGTCCCTCCTCAGAGAGGCCAGGTGGGGCACCGCCAGGCACTGCCTCAGCCAGTGGGGTTTGGGGGGGGGGGTGTCATGATCCCTCCTTCCCCTTTCCTGCTTCTTCTCGGCTGTTGCATCCCTTCCCCCCTGCTCCACACTCAACTTGGAATCAGGTTTATTCAAACAATGGCCAGCCAAAAGGGGTCCAGGTTCTTCTGTGCACAGGGCCAGGCGCTCCTGCCTCACCAGGCCCAGAACGGATGATCTGCTTTGGGAGCAGAATGGGCAGCAAAGGCAGCACGGCCCCCTCCCCGTCCTTGCTCTGGGTTCAGGGAAAGACAGGTGGACCGATCAAAATACGGCACAGGGTCCTCTGAGGGCCCTCAGGCACCAAGCGTTCTGGGCCAGTTGGACAAAAGAGATGCATTGTGCATAGAAAACTTTCAGGGTTAGTTTTCCCTTTGTGAAAGTATAAAATGACCCCGGGACACTTGGCAAATAGGATGAAACAGCTCCTAGTCCCCATCGTCCCAGAAATGTCTCTTGGCCTGGGCGTGCTGGTGCTCAGCTGCTAAGCAGGCCCCGGTTCTGAGCCGGGCCTGGTGCAGCCAGCCTTCCTTGCTGGAGGCCTTCAGCCAGAGATCCAAGGAAAGGGGCTCCCTGAGGCAAGCGAAGGAGGCTTGCTTTGTGGTGTCCTTGCCCAGAGAATCAGGCCATCCCACCAAGGGCTTCCGGAGCCGTGCCCAGCATGGCCCCCAGGTTTCCCCCAGGCCCAGAGCAGGAGAGGGAG
This sequence comes from Notechis scutatus, assembly GCF_049901735.1. Classification (NCBI taxonomy): domain Eukaryota; kingdom Metazoa; phylum Chordata; class Lepidosauria; order Squamata; family Elapidae; genus Notechis; species Notechis scutatus. The sequence continues at coordinate 291,740 of NC_142015.1, read as the reverse complement.
CTGAATGTCATAGGTGCACTTGGAGTATTGTGGGGTGGGGGGGTGGGGGTTGCATACACAGAAACGTGCCCCCCTGCTGCCAGTGGGCAACCGGCAGGGAGCCTGTGTAAACTGAAAGTACTATGCCCACAGATCTTCCATGCCCAGAGGCAGTCTACCTCCGAATGCCACATGCTGGGAACACCACCTGCACGGCTGCTCAGAAGCTGCCCAGAGTGGGAAGAAATTGCCGCGAAAGGCGGCGCCTGCTCTCGTTGGGCCGCAACGTGCTGTGTTCTCCTTAAGCATGTTTTCTCTCAGCGGAAGGGAAGGAAAAACTGACGGTGGAAGAATCTGGGGCGGCTCCACGGTCTCGCACAGGGGCTCCCCTTGGCAGGCGGCCCCAAGTCAGCAAGCCCCACAACCTTCCTTAGCACTTGGACGGTGACACGCTGCTCTTTCACTCAAACCCCTGAAATACAACCCATCACAGAACCGACAGGGATAATACAAAAATAGGAAATCGGCTTCCCTTTTTTAAAAAAAGCTCCCAAGGCCCCTCAGTTCCCAGGTGCTGCTGCTGCTGCTGCTGCTCTGAAGGGTCGGTTGTTGTGGTTTCCCACCACCAGCGTGTGAGCCAGGCAGTGGCTGCCAAGAGGAAGAGCCCCAGCCGAGGTGTGGTGCCCAAAGTCCTTTCTCAGCCAGCAGGCCCAGCTTCCCTCCCGGGACAAAATCCATTCTGCCTGTGCAACACGCTCAGCCTCGCCCAGCTGGTGACCTCAGCCAACTGCTGCCAGCTGCCCCATAAATGCTCCCGGAGCCGTCCTCCACCCAGGTCCTCCTGAGCTGCTGGACGGCAGGGCAGATCCCCTGCAGCCGCTACCAAGAAACCGGGCAGGATGGAGGGCAGGGAAGAGGCCAAGGAGCAGATCCTCCTCCATCAGGTGGGTGTTGATGTTTGGGGTCTTAAGGAGAGAAGAGCTTTCCTATTTGCCCCCACAATCAGCTCGGCTTCAACTTGAACATCTCTCGTACCATGATTATCTGCTGCCAAATTGGTGTTGACTCTGAGCAACCGCAATGGAAAGGTTTTCTTTACGAAGATGATCCCACAGCTGCCACTTTGGATCATCCAAGGGAGCCCCTGCCCAGCGCCTCCCCCTGGCTGCTTCTGGGCCTCTTCTTCTCTGGGTCTCTGCACCAAGCAGCTGGTAATGCAGCTGGGGCCTTGGGGCCTTAAGGGAGAACTCTGGGTCGGTGGCTGCAACGGAGCCTCAGTTGCCTTTCTTGGCCCCTCACCGAGGTGAGTAGTGCCGGCATTATTTTTTCCCTGCTTCTTCAGGGCCCACCTTTTGCCTTCATGGGGCTCCCTAGAGAACACCATGACCTGCCTGAGCTCGATCTTTGTAGGGGAGGCGTATCTTTCCCGAGCCCTTCATGGAGTCTCTCCCAAGGGCGGCCGGCTGGCGACCTCTTTCTTGGCTGCCATGGCTGAAGGCAAAGGCTTCCCTGCCAGTTCCAAGGCAGGTGGGCCTACCTGGCTCTCACCCAGGTTCTTCTCAGCCGTGTAAATTGTGGAGAATTATTTGCTATGATTTTGATAGTTTTTTTAAAAAAGTAATAGTTGATATTTTTCTACTTTTAATTGACTCTACCCTTCCTTCCTTATACAAGTCTTTTTTTATTTGAATAAATAAAAATGTGAATAAGTTAGCCATGAAGATTAGATTTAGAGGAAACCCAGGACTTGCAAGGCAAATGCACTCACTGCCCAGCAGGGAGCTGGAAAGGTCTAGGTGTGGCCAAAGACGAGAAGGCAGAGGCCGAGGAGGAGCCCCGGGGGGGAGGGCAGCCCCCCCCAGTTCTTCAGGGCAGCCGGCCCAGAGGGGCTGCTGGGCATCTGGGGAGTGGGCATCAGTCTCGGCCTCTTCTCAGAGGGGCTTCGGTTTCTGGCTGAGATTGTGACCCTGCACTGTGCAATCCGGCACTTCTCCCTCTGCTTGAAACAAAAAAAACTTTTATCATAAAAGTTATGTAACAAAAATTCCTGTTTTGCAATATGCAGTGGCAATGGAAGAAATGTTGCAATCAGGGATATTCTCTCTCTGTGTGTGTGTGTGTGTGTGTGTGTCTGTGTCTGTGTCTGTGTGTGTGTGTATGTACAACACTCCAGCATTGGTTATGACAGATGTGATATTAAATATTGTAGGGCCTCATCCACACCCTTTCCCCAGAAAACTTGCTTGCAAAAGGTAGCCTGAGGACACCATGTGCAGTGGTACATAGAACATGTGTTTTTATGAGCTAACTGGAAGCTGGATAGGTTAAATACATACATGTTTTAAAGGGGAACGCTTTCTTGGAGCTGGATCTTCCTCCGATAAGAGAGCTATGGGACCAAGTCGGTGGCAGCAACTGGATTTTAGCAAAATCTTCGAAGGGCTTCCTCAGCCTTCTAAATATGCTGGATTACAATTCCCATAAATTATGCAGGCTAGAAGGGTAGGTATTAATGATGGGGGATCCGTTAAATATCTGAAAGGCTTGTAATTCAAAATTATGAAAAAAAACACCTTTTCCCTCAACACAATCATATATAATTCCACTTAATCAAATTCATGTCACCAATTCTTGCTCCTGGTTTTCTGGGTGCGCATCTTGCTGTCAACCAGGTGATAACAACAGATGGACATGCTGCCACCTTCCTCAGTGAAGTCCCTTAATTCTCAGCCATATGAGTGTAAAGTCTGGGAATTGTTACTCTACACCCCCCCTTGGGAAATGAGTTAAGTGGCACCTGGTTTGATTTAAAAGGTGCAATCCTGTCTCCATTTCTAGCACATTCTTTTCTTTCAGCACATTTGTCTGTGTCACCTTGCTTCTTTCTCTGGAAAGGAAGTTTGTAACTCTCCTCAGCCGCTGCTTGCCAAATGTTTTCCTGTGAAGAAAGCGGTTGTGCAGCTCTTCCCCCAGGGTGGATGCCAAGTCTTCTGTGCCCCGAAGGCCCCACCCTCCGGAGGCGGAGGAGGATGTGAAGCAAGCCCAGGGCTGCAGTAAAGGAACAAGTCTTGAGCAAGGTCAGCTGGAGGCAGGAAGGCGCAGTGGTTGCAGTGGCTGCCTGGGTAGTAGAAGAGCTGCTGCTGCTGCTGCCCCCTTGGCCCCCCTCCATCTCCAGTGCAGGACACCCCTCGGAAGCCGCCCTTATAGTGCAAGGAGGTGGGAGGATCCTGAGCACTGGGGCACCTGCTGCCATTTTGGGCTGCCCCTGGGAGGAGGGTGTGAGGGGCTGCGGGACTCTCTTTCAGGATCCCTTTCTAGCTTGATTGGGTCTTTGGAAGAGGGGACCTCTGCCCCCCCCCCGCGGGTCTTTCCTTCAATCTCAAAAGAGAGCCAGCAGCACAGATCGGGCGTTCAACCCTCCTTCCCGCTGTTAGGCATACGCAGAAGTGGATGTGTGGATGGGACACCCCGCTTTTCTCTCCGCGAAAGGGCTGGGAGGAGGTGCGGGGGGGATCCAGGTCTCCTTGGGAGAACTGCACGCGGGGCCACCGGCGGCGCTTAGAGGCTCCGTTGGCGTTAAATGCCCGTTCATGCGGAGCCCAGAAACGCCTTCGATACCAGGGAAGCTTACAAGGGTCCCCACCGTCTCACTGGCGACTGCTGGGCGGTCCGGAGCAGGGCCGGCATTGGAGGCGCTCAGCCGCGCGCAGGGAGGAGACGCCGGCACGGACGTTGCGCCTCCCGCAAAGCCGACTCGGGACAAAGGGGGGAGTAACTGGACGAGCCGCCGCTCGCAAGGCAGCGCCTGGCTCCCGCCTGGAGCCCCGAGCGGCCGGGCTGGTGGGCGAGAGGTTGCCTCCGTCACCCAGGCAGCGCCCTCCCGGGAAGCCCAGCAAGCGCGGGAGGCGGCTCCGGGACCCGCCAAGGACGGGGCTCCCCGCGCCGGCCTTGCGCCGCACTTCCCCGGAGCTGCCCCCACCCCTGGCCGGGCTCCGCGAGGCTCTCCTGGCGCTGCCGGGGCTCCGCGAGGAGCTCGCAAGGATGCGCGGACGGGCGGGGCGGCTCCCTCCTCCGCACGTGCCGAGAGACACGCCGCCAGGCGCCCCAAGGAAGGCAGGGAGGAGGAGGGAGGGGGCAGCCTCGCCGCTCGGCCCCCGGAACAGCCGCTCCCTCCTCCCCCCGCACACACCCTCCGCCCTCGGCCAATGGGCGGCGGCGGGCAGGGCGCGTCACGCGGAAGCCGGCCGGGATGCCTGCTTAGCCGGCGCGCCTGGCCAGTCCCTTGCTCCGTCCCAGCTCCGCTCCCGCCGTTGCCGCGCGGGCTCCTTCGCGCCGGCCGAGGTGGCCCCGGGCAGCAGCAGCAGCAGCAGCGCCGCCGCCGCCATGATCGCCTCCCACCTGCTGGCCTACCTGTTCACCGAGCTCCACCACGACCAGGCGCAGCGGGTGAGGCCGGGCGGCACGTGGGCGCAGGCCGGGCGCGCCTCCTCCGCTCCCGCCAGCCGCCGCCCCGGGACCCCGCCTCGCCGGCACAGCCTCGCCCGCCACGGGCCCGGCTCTCGGGGAGCGGGGCCGCTGGGCGTCCCGCTGGCGTCGGGGGCCGAGGGAAGGTTGGGGCGGCCGGCCGGGCTCCGTCCCGAGGGCAGCGGCTGAAGAAGCGGCGCGGCGGCCTCGAGGCCTTTCCGGGCGGGCGCCAGCCCAGAGCTGCCCCGCCATCAGCGCGAGCGGGGCGGGAAGCGCCTCTTCGGCCCGTCGGGTCGCTCGCCTGAAGAAGCGGCGGGGAGAGCCGGCTGCGGCCTCTCCGGAGCCGGCGTTTCCCGCCCGGCCAGAAGGGAGGCGGGCCGGGCGCAGCTGGCATCGTTTCCCCTTGCCCGAGAGGTGCCGGCAGCAGCCGCGCCCGAAGGCTCCCCGGGACCAGCCCAGCCTCCTTCCCGGCGAGGAGAAGCCCTCTGGGCGCGGCCGCTGCCCGCATTCAGCCCGCTCTGCTGCAAAGCGGTGCCCGCGAGCGCCCGCTGCCCTGCAGAGGCCCCCAAGGCCCGGGGGAAGGCCACGCGGGGGTGCTGGTGGCCAAGCCCGCTGATCCCGCCGCAGGAACGCAAAAGGGCCGCCGCGCCGTTTGAAAGGAAGATCGGCTTTGCTGGCTCCCCAAAGAGCCTCCCGGGGTCTTGTCTCCCCCCAGCAGAGTTGGCTTTCCTCGTCCTCTTGCCGTGCAGCAGAGCCCCCGGAGCCAAGAGCCACGGCATCGTCCTTAGGCGCCCATTTCATGCCAGAGCTCCGGTTTTGGCCTGGGGCTTAAAAAACAACCAGTAGCCGGAGGGGCCCAGCCGGTTGGTTGCTATTGGAGAAGTCCTGTGGCCCAAAGCAGGTGGGTCATCATCTCCAGCCAGTGAGCGGTTCCTTTGGCCTGCCTGCCGAGGGATCTGGGATCTCCCTGGCCTTGGTCGGAGACCCTTCCTTGCCGTCCCGTTCAGGGAGTCTCCCAGGAGGGAGAGGCTGTCCTCAGATCGGAGCCATTCCAGGGAGAGGAAACAGGGCCATGTTGCTCTTCCATCCCAGGCGGTAGCATCTCCTGGCCCGGCTGGTCCCCATTTCCTCGGAAGGAAGTCAGCAGTCCAGCAACCCTTTTGAAAACCTCCCCGATTCTTCCTCCAAAGTGCATCTTTGGAGGCTCTTCTCCTTCCCTGGAGTTTCCTGGGATTCAAAGGCTACCCGGGGACTCAGCAGCCATGTGGAGAAAGGCAGAGAAGGGGAAGGGATCCTAAACATGGCCCCCTGTCCTGGCCATGTCCCCTCCCCCCACCCTCAAGTGGACTGGCATTGCAAGGGGGCAGTGGGGGGAGGCAGAGGGTCTGGACCCGCCCTCTTCCTACTGCAGCGCTAGGATTGGTGGACACCCCCCCCCCCGCAGCAGAGCCAGAGGAACCAACCAATCAGTCCTTCTGCTTACTGTGCCTTGTGTGTGGGTGATGAGGGGGCACTTTTGGGAGGTGGCAGAGCGGAGGCTGGGGGGGGGGCAGCGGAGGGATGACTGGAGAAGAAGTCCTGGACTCGTTTTTTCCAACCTGGGCTGGCCGGCTGGCTCTGCTCCCTCTTTCTCGCACAGGCCTCCCTTGCTGAGGAGATGGCATCATCAGGAATGCGCACAGGCCCTCCCTCCGTAACCTCCCAAAGAAGTGGTGGCACGTTGCTCTTGGCCAAGGGGAGAAGCCCCTGGCTTGAGCTGTGCCTCGAGGCCCCTTGGAGCCTGTGCAGGGCACCCCTAGGTGCTGATCTGCCCCCCCCCCCCAGTGAAGGAGGGGCCACCTCCTTTTGCACAGCCCCTGCCCTGCTTGATATTGGCCTGGCTCAGGGCAGGAAGGGCAGCGGCACATTGAGCAGACCGTCCTTGTCGTATGGCAGGCGCTGCCCTCCAGGGTGTGGGAGGGTTTCTCCTTGGAAGGGCTGCGGACAATCTGCCCTTTGGGAAAGGCATAACCTGCAGGGCCATAAAATTTCCCCCAGTCACTTCAAATACCGTATGTAAGTTGTAACTGCCAGATTGTTTTAATCTGCAGCATAGTGGGAGGAAATATTTATCTACTAGTTATTCTTGTAAATCAGTAAATATCATATTTGAGAAAAAAAAGTTCTAATTTTCCTTGATATATTGCTTCAGAATTTTAGGATCCTTTGCTCTGTCAGGTTGTGCAACTTTGTTTGGGTTCAGTTTGGAAATCAAACTTCAGACTCTGAAGGATCTTCTGCTGACATGGAGGCTGGCCAATCCCTGCAGTTCTGGAGCCTCTCCAGTTGCCTTGGAAGAGTTAACAGTGGCTGGAAGGAAACGCCCCGTTTCCCAAAATCCAGAAGGGGGAGAGGAGGGGAAAGAGCCTCCTTGTGCCTCTCTTCCCCATCGGTCCATTTCCTCCAGTGCCCTTGAATTAGCATCCAAAACGTTGTGCCTGGGCTGTCGCCGTTATGAACCGTAACAATGCAGTTCCCACTCTTTTATCTTTCAGTGCATTGCATTGTTACAGTTCTTAACGCTTGTTGAGTTACAAATTAGACTTGCTGTATCTGAGGCGTTATTATAAGATATAATTTGTATGCTGGAGTTCTAGGAATGAGGAATTAACACCAAAATGAGACTAACATATGCCTGCTCTCTAAAAATATGATGTCAGTTAAACACAACCAATAGATGCAATTTGGATGCAGAAGTACTGTTTCTTCCGGTTTTGGCTTCCTGCACGGAGTAACTTGAAGGGCTGACCTCAAGGCAACCTGCTGCTTTGGGAAGAGCCCAGAAATCAGCGCTGGTGTCCCAGTCACCACACCTACCTTAGCCAAAACAGCCTCCAAAAGGTCACCTTCGGCATCCAAATTGCATCTGTTGTTCTCTTGGTAGAGAAACCCATTCTCTGCTATTGGCCTTGGTTATTGTTTACCCTCTGGGTCTCTTGGTGTGATTTGCGCTGATGGGGGCAAGCCTCTCCCCCCCCCCCACCAGGAGAATTGTGCTGGAAAGGAAGGTGGGGGGTTGCGGTCCTTCTGGTTTGAAAGGCTGTCAGGCTAGGAGAGGGGCTTGCTCTCCACCTTCTCCACCCTTGGCCCTTCCTGCCCACAGCCTGGACAGAAGCACCCTAAGTTAGCCATGGCTTTCTCCATGGATCTGCCCCGCAGCAGCTGAGTAAGGCCCAGGGGATGTGTAGCATAGAATGAGGGTGGAGGTGAGCCAAGAAAGAACCAGCTAAGCAGGAAGCTGACTCACTGGGTGCTGAGCGAGACCTCGGCCAAGAAGGAGGGTAAACCATTTGACGCCACCCTCAGAATAAGGAGGAGGGAAGTGGGGAGGCGTTCCGCTTTCAGCTGCTTCTTGCCTTGCCTTGGCTCAGCTCATTGGGGCTAATGGTCGGCTCCCACTTCCTCAAGGGCTGCTGCCCTACGGTTGACCTCTGGCTCTGGTGCTGAGCATGGCTCTCCCGAGATCAGAGCAGCTCTGGGAATAAGGAGGGGAGGAGCAGAGCCTGCTGGCTGCCTCAGGAGCAGATTCTCCCACCAAGTAGATTCCTTGGCCAAACCTTTCTTGGTTGAGGGCTGCGGGCAGGCAGCCTCATGTGAATGGGCTCCGCGTTTATGTTCACATGAGGTTACCTGCGGTTGGGGACTAGAGTGCGCAGGAGCTGCCAACCCCTTATCGGACAGGGGCATGAGAGTAGCCAGGGCTTTTCCAACTCTAGTTTGTTGAACGAGCCACCGTGAGCCTCGTCCAAAGACCACCCAGTGACTCTGTGGCTTGGCGGGGGGGGATGGCTCTGCCGCGCTTGGCCTTGGCTCATGGAGGCCGCCTGGAAGCCCCTGGGTAGAATGGTCGGCTCTGGCCCTGGGCTGCAGTGGGCAGGCGTGGGGTGGAGGGGAGGACGTGCGGGTGGCCAGGGGCTCCCCAAGCAAAGCCCTCGGGGCTTGTGCTGCTCATTGACACACACACCCCCCGGGGTCCCCGGATGCAGGCAAAGAAGGGGCTGTACCTCAGGCTAACTTTTCTGATGAATGGGCTTTTGGAGATCAGGCCAGAGAACTGGGGGGGGGCTTGTCAGTTGCTGGGAGTCAAGACCGTCTCATACAGCATCACTACCGTATGTGGCAATGGAAAGTGCCCCCCACCCCCCAAAAAAGACGGCCTAGAAATATGTTTTAAGGAGCTCTGTGGTTCCAGGGCAAGGACAGGAGATCGGCTGTCCCTCCTGTGTTCCGTGTTTAAGCCAGGCTGAGGGCTCCCTTTGAAAAGAAGTGTGGATTCAGACACACCTTCTCCTCTGTCCTGGTGGGCACCTGGTTGTGAGAGCCAATAAGGTTCAGTCTCTGTTTGTTGAAAGAATTGAAAAACTCTCGGTGCTTCCTGTTCCTCTGCTGAAACAAAGCGGATGCAACCTTTGGGCTGCAACGCAGGAGGAAGCAAAGAGGTTGCACTCTGGCTAGAAAAAGGGACGGCAAATTTAGTCGTGCCTTGAAGCATACCACAAATTCCTCAAGGCAGTTGCTTTACTTGGACAAATGAAGACACACAAAATTTCCACCTGGCAACATGGTTAAGTTAAACCATTCAATTTAAACTATGGTAGAACTGCCAGAAAATCAGCTTGGCATTCTCTGAAATCCAGAAATTGGGGAGATCACTTCATCCAATTTCTGCAGAAGGAGAAATCCATGTCCAGGAATTTGACAAAGGCAGGAGGCTAAATAAAAGCCTCAAGGGAAGAATTTCTTGAGAACGTCTCCTGGGAGTTAGGGAAGGTGTGGGACAGCCAGGTGGCTACAAGTCCCCAGAGGGAGGATGAACCCAATGAAAGGCACAGCCAACCTGCAACCAAATGAAAGCACCACACTTTCCCTTGGAAATAAATGTCAAAATCAAGTGAAAGATAATTGGTAAAAAAAAAAAATCAATGAGAATGTCTCTGTCCAGCACTGAATTAAATCAATTGCTGGAAAAATCAAAGAACGAACCCCTTATTTCCCCCTCTCCCCCTGGGAGTACTAAAGGATTGCTAGCTTCATATTTTTAGCTGATTGCGAAAGCCAACTTCCTTGTTGGTTTGTGTGATCTTCCCCTCCCTGTTACATGATCATGTTAGTCTTGTGATTCTAACTCAGCAGGAACTGGGAGTTGCTCAGGGTGTTCTGGGTGGGTGTTCTGGAGAAGTTGGGGCCCTGTGCCCAGGGATCATTGCTGTGGCCTGGAGCTGACACCTGGCAGGCAGTCCGGCTGGCCTGTGGGCGCTCTGCTGCCCCATTCCTGCCCCCGAGCTAGCCAGGACAGGTGGCTGCCAGTCAGAGCTGGGTTCTCTGAGCTGGAGGGACGAAGGACCTGATTTCCTGAAAGGCACTTGGCTTTGGCACCGCTGGCCTCGGGTGCCCCACCCTGGCCAAAGTGGGGCTGCCGTTGCTCCCCCCCGTCAAGGCTGCCCCCTTTCCTTCCAGGACAAGAGGGGCTGGGCCTCCTTGCTCCTCTCCGCAGTTTCTCTGCCCTGCCTCTGTTTACAGGATCAGCCGGAGCCAGGGTGGCTCACCCGTGTGCCCTGGCTGTTGGTAGCTGGCCAGGAAAGACGTCACATTAATTACACGTCCCCTTGGTGGACAGGAATGGCGGCTGCGGGCAACTGGTGTGTGCCTTCCATTTTGCCCACAGATTCTTTCAAATGCAACCTTTTTAAGTGTTGTGTTTGTAACTGGGAAATCAATGCATTTTGGTGTTTCTCTGCTACAAACTTTCAGCCCTGGTTCTTCCTGCAGCCTGTGGCTAGAAGAGTCTGAAAAGCGGAAGTTGCTCGCTTCAGCCACTGTATCACCTTTGAAATCCTGCTAGTGCAGCATATGGCATGAACTTTAGGAAACATTTGCCTGCTGATGAATGAACTTAATTCTGGAACCGGCAGCAGTGAAGCGGTTTCCCCATCAGGAGGTGAAGGGCCTGGCGGGGGAGGGGATGTTGTGGGGGGTGTCCCTGGCTGGCCAACTCCCGTCTGCCCTCCAGTCGCATTGGAAAAGCTGCGTAAGTGAACGAGCAGCAGTTCCCAGGCGGGATCCTTCAGTGAGGCAGCCAGGGCTGCAGCACGTGGACCAAATGAAAGCTCCCCCCGTCCCGTCCCCCCGCCTGCTCTGCCTTTGGAAAAGCTCCGCTTGGGAGGCTACTGGCCGGCCTTGGAAAGCGGCCTTCTGGACCCGCTGGATCCGTGAGCCTTCCCTCCGACCGTCAGGGCCAGCCGGGCAAAGCGGTGGTGCTGCTGCTGCTGCCGCCGCCAGTGGGCCACAGGTGGGGAAGGTGACCCAGGATGGTCTGGAGGGGGAGGGGGCGTTTCTACGCCCCAAAGCTGTGGGCGTGTCAACCCACCTTTACCTCAGTTTCTTCTGGTCTTCCTTTTTAAAGTGGCTGAGTTTTATAGTTCCCATGGCTTTTATTTTGCAAGCCTTTCTCGTTCTGTGTGAAACAGACTCCGGTCACTGTTCTGTGTTTCCTTTGAGCCTTCCCAAGTGGGCCAAGGCAGATGCCATCGCATCACTCCTGAATCTTGGTTAGTTGAAGGGGAGGGGGGGCCTCCAGGGAGATAAAGGCACTGGAGGCAGAAGCCGCTTCCCCTGCACTGGTCCATCTCGGCTGGGCAATGGCTGCTGTCTGCCGGCTGATCACAGCTCTCCGGGGTGCACCTAGCGAGCAAATCACAGGCCTTTTTATTGTCCTGATGGAGAGTTACAGTCTTCTGGTCACCTGAGCTTTTTATTGATCTGGTTCGATTAGTCATGTGGTGCCACGACAATAATCTATTTTAAAATGTTTAGGTAATCGGAAGGCGGGACTTTTTCTGTGCCAGCAATGCTCTTTCCTTGGTCCTAAGGAGGCTGCCGTGTAATAACGGCTAGGGAACAACTGGCAGTTTTAAATGGGGAGCATCGGCTGGCTGAGCTCACTTCAACTTGGCAGCCCCTTGGCAGCCTTTGACCCCATCAGTCCTTCACCGCCACCCAGTGAAGTCTGGGGAGCTGAAGGAACCTCACTGGTGAAAGCAACAGCAAGAGCCATTTGGGGAACGCGTTGCATCTTGCTTGACTGGGCATCTTCATGCAGACACACAGACCTGCCAGGTCCTTCTTTTGGGGGGATGGCAAGAGTGTGCAAAGCGCAGAAAGGAGGAAGAAGCAATAGGAAACCTGAACGAAAAGCTGGAGAGGAAATGGAGCTAAACCTAAAGTGCAGCAATACAGTTTGTTACACCTGGCCGTGCCTCCCTCTCAGGCTTCCGACACAGCAGATTCTCAGGTCCCTACAACAACGTGAAGATGCACCTGCCATTGTTGCTTTTGATAAATGCCCCTTCCTGGCAACAGGCCAGGGCTGCCCTTCTGCCAATATTTGCCTCTCTTAAAATTCCACGATCCATTTTCCCACGTTGGCGCAGTGGGCAATTTGTTGGCCTGCTTAGGATTAACCTCCTCAGTTCACCCTTTTCCTGCACACAGTGAGGACCGATTTGAGATTCCAAGGTGCTGTTGGGTTGGGGTTCATATTAGCTCTTGTAGTTCCTGCCTCCTTTGAAAGTGGCCTGACCCACCTTTCTCCTGTTGCCAGGTTGACAAGTACCTTTATCACCTGCGGCTTTCAGATGACACCCTCCGTGACATCTCCAAACGGTTCCGGAAGGAAATGGAGAAGGGCCTGAGGGCAGACACCAACCCCACAGCCTCTGTGAAGATGCTGCCAACCTTCGTGAGGTCCATTCCTGATGGGACAGGTAAAGGGTTGTCTCCCCCACATTAAAAGGCTGTCCGCTTCAGGCTCCAGAGCTCTCTTGATTGTAGAAGTTCAATTCTTCCTTATATCAAATGTTGTTTAGAGCATGTTAGATGTCTAGCTGGGATTTGACTCTTTCAAACCTTTCAAGAACATTTCTTAAGCTTTTGGATCTTTCCTATGCAAACGGGCCTCCAAAGATGGAGGTCGTGTTTTCTGAATTCTGTCGCTTATGCTGTAGTGTGTTTCTGGAGCAGTTTTCACCAAATTGAAAGCCTTTCGGGAGACTTGACTCTGTATGGTTTATTGGCCATGTATTTTTTGTTTTTCCCATGAGTTTTAGAGGAAGCCCGCTTGCTTACAAGGGACCCTTTTTCAAACCACCTTTAGGAATATGGGAGAAGGCACCCCGTTTTACCTCTAGGCGAGGGGTGTTATTTTTTTCTGCTAGGGCCATGCTTGGCCACCTGCCAGAAAGTAGGTGTTGAGCAGTGATCATTCACCTTGGTAGAAGCACCAAGAATGATACTGTGCAAGATCCTGCGCCTCGACTGCCAGGGTGCCCATGTGCCCGTAGGTCAGGCCGTGTCTTCCTCCTCCTGGAGAAAGCTGAGCCTCCCGGACGTTTGTTCCCCTTCATGAGCTGCAGGCCGAGGGGGTCAGTGACCGGCCGGTGTTCCCAGGGGATTGTCAACCCAGAGTGGCTCTTTGTTTTTTTCGCATCCTGCCTGCATACATGAAGGAAATGGGCTCCATCTCTCTTCCTCTCTCCCTGCCTGCCTCATCCCCTTCGCCTCATCTTCCAACAGAGGAAGGCGACTTCTTAGCGTTGGATCTTGGTGGCACAAATTTCCGGGTGCTGAGAGTCAAAGTGGCAGATAATGGCAGCAAGAAAGTTGAGATGGAAAATCGTATCTATGATATTCCCGAAGACCTGATGAGAGCCAGTGGGACCCAGGTGAGCCCTGTAGTTTTTCTCTGATTTGAGCACTCTCTACGTCTTCTCTATGTCCTCTCTGCATCCTAATCTAGCTGATGTACTCCTGGGGCAGAGAACCTCTGGATTCTACGGAAAATGTAATGAATAGGCTCTTTATGGCAACTCGCAGTGCTCCCAAAGTGGTCTCTAGCTTGTTTTTCTGACCAAAAAGCGATTCTTGTTTTCAGTATCTGTAAATTTCCCCATCTCAAAACACATAATTCCACTTTTTAAATTTAACTTACATTGTAGATCTTCACAGAGTATTAAAGGCCGTGCCATAGAAAATTTAAACAATACAATGACACTTACAGAGCAGTACAGATCAAAATTGAAAAGCCAATTCAGTGGAATGATTTCTAAATCAAGACCTGAGAAAGCCTGATTGCAAATGTGAACTTTATCTAATGGAGAAGAAGGCTTGTGTCCTTTGGTTCAAATGAGGTTGGGATGAATCCAGAGATTGGCCTTAGAACAGTTTCATTACTGAATTAAGCAATAACATCAGTGCCAGAAGGGGGTAGGTTAGAGCAAACCCTGCTCCCTTCTAGCACTGATGATGTTACCTAGTTTGGTAATGAAATGTCTGCAAGAAAACAACGGAACTCAGAGTTCACCACAGGCCCCTTATTTCAATCCTGAGCTGCAACTATTCTCTTCTAGCTGTAGATTTTTTGGGGATATAGTTCAAGTCTCTGATATTGGAGATAATGCATAAATGTCGCTTGCATTTTGATTTTGATGTAGTTGTGATGCCTTGGCTCTACATAGATTAGAGCAAAGGCTTTGGCGCATCTGGACAAACCCAAACCTTTGGGTGATTGGATTTTTATTTCTACCTTTTCAGCTCTTCGACTACATTGCTGACTGTTTGGCCAACTTCATGGAGCAGCTGCAAATAAAGGACAGGAAGCTGCCCCTGGGCTTCACCTTCTCCTTTCCCTGCCACCAGACCAAGCTAGACGAGGTGAGTGAGGTTTGTGCTCCTGAGGCCGCCCTGGGTCTCTGGCCCAGAGAGTCTCTGCAGCCTCTTTTCCTGAGGTCCGTGTCCTCTCATGGCCAGCCTGTGAGTGAGAGGGGCTCCATCCATCCACGGCTGTCCAGTTGTGCTTCCCCCTTTGAAGCTGACCACATTCAGAGCATCTGCCTGGCGGGTAAAATCCATTATGCTGGAGCGCCTCTTACATCAGAGGCAAACTTTGGAGGGGGGGGGGGAAGTCCTTATGGCTGGTTGGGACTGAGGGCGTGGCCCCTCACCGGACCTGTCCGATCAGTCTCGTCTCCCACTGCCGGGGGATGGGTTGTGCCAGGGATCTGTGGCAGCTGCGCAATACGCCAGGCTGATCAGGCGGCCGTTCTCTTGGTGTTGTGGTCCAACAGGTAGAGCGCAGAACTGAGACAGCATAATGGAGGAGTGCTGAAACGGCCCCCTTCCCAAGGGCTCCTGGGCCATTTGGAGTGTTAGGAAAGGGAGGAAAATCACTGCTTGGCATTCGCCCCCTTGGAGGTGCCGAACCTTGCTATACTTTATTCCACTTGGGCGATGGCAGGAAGGGGCGCAGGAGGAGGGACAGAGGAAGGAGACGATGGATGCAGGACCACTTGAAACTGGGAAGAGTTTTTCTCTCTCTCTCTCCCTCTCTCTCTCTCTCTCTCGTCTGCTCCCAATCTGCAGAGTCTGGGTGATATTCAGCAGAATAAAAATACAAATAAATAGTTAACAAAGACTCCTGCATGCCACCAGAAACATTCAATCATGGTATAAACCATGGCTTAAATAACAGCTCCTCCTCCAAATAGGTGGACTTCAACTCCCAGGATCCTCAGGGAGGATTTCTCGATAGTCCCTGTCCAGGTTAAGGAGTTCTGGGAATTGAAGTCCGCACTTCTCGGATGGGGGGATCTTGTCAGAGCAGGTTGTACTAGGACCCAGGGAGCGGAGAGAGTCAGGTAAGGTTAATCCCTTGTTGCTTTTCTCTTTTCTCCATCAGAGCATCCTGGATACGTGGACCAAAGGATTCAAGTGCAGTGGTGTGGAAGGGAAGGACGTGGTTTCGCTGTTACGGGAAGCTATAAAGAAGCGAGGGGTAATGAAAGCCAGATCTTTCCCCAGCTTGAGGCTCTAGGGCGGCACTAGATTTCCCCCAGGATCTATCGCAGGGTCTTTGGTGCTGCTGGAATCCTCCCATAGTTGATCTGCAGGATTGCATGTTTCCTTTAAAATTGTTTGGAAAAGAGTGCAAAACCTGTTCATGCCGTGATAACAGCCAGCCCAAAAATGTGTCTGTACGCACCGTGAAGAAACGATGCATCCACGCCAACCCTTTCAGTTCCCTGCCTTCTGTCTGCACGGAGGTTGCGAGGGCCCCTGACCTCAGGGGCCGCCCCTGTCCGGTGCCTCCAGCAAGGAAGGTCCCCTGGGAGTGGCTGGAAGGGAAGGCAGCGGCAGTGTGGCGGGAAGGGCCGGGTCCTTCCACAGCAGACGCCACGGACTCCTTGTTCTCCAGGACGTTGCTGCTTCGCCATTAAGTCCAGCGCAAAAGAAACTGGGCGCCACTGGTCCGCCCTGTCTGGTGCTGCCCCTGCCGCCAAGGCCCGGGAGGAGGAGTCCTCCGGGGTGTCCCCTGGACTGAGTAGCGTTGTTGAGCCAACCGGGACTCTCACCCAGCGCTTTCCTTCCCCATCCCTGCCTTGCAGGACTTTGAGATTGATGTTGTAGCTGTGGTGAACGACACCGTTGGGACCATGATGACCTGTGGCTATGACGACCACGACTGTGAAGTTGGGCTTATTGTTGGTAAGGGAGGCTATTTGGGCATAAGAAGGCCAAGCAGGGGCCTTTCCCCACCTGGGTGGCAAGTCTGTGCCAGGCGGGGAGCAGGAACCAACGTTGGCCCCATCAGATCCCTCCCCCTTCCCTCCCCATCTGTCCAGAGCTTCTGCTTTGTGGTGAGTCCTTCGCTGCCCATCGCTCTGGCCCTGAAGTCTCCTTGGCTTCTGCCTTGCCTTCTCTCCCCCACCCCCTCAGGTACCGGGTCAAACGCTTGCTACATGGAGGAGATGCGCCATATAGAGACGGTGGAGGGCGACGAGGGCCGCATGTGCATCAACATGGAGTGGGGAGCCTTCGGGGATGACGGGTCCCTCAAGGATATCCGGACAGAGTTTGACCAGGAGATTGACATGGGCTCCCTGAACCCTGGCAAGCAACTGTAAGTGGGAGGGGGTCTTGCCCAGGGAGAGGTGGGCCTCTGCTGAGCCGGCAGCTGCTCCAGGCCGAGGACGCTGGGTGGGCCAGGCCTGGTGGGGTTTCCAGGCCCAAGCTGGGCTCCCAGGGCTGAAGGACCGGCCGCCTGGCAGAGGGACAGGCGTGGCGGGTCCGTTTCCACCCTGCAGCCCTCAGTCCTTCAGAGGAACAGGGAGATCCAACATATGATGGTGTCTTCCTGGAATGCGGCCACTCTAGGACCGTTTTAGGGAACGTCGTCCTGGCCACCTTTCCCTCGAGGGACAGTCTGCGCGTTGGTTTTCCATGACTGCGCGTTGGTGGGGCTCACGGTGGGTGACCGGAGGAGCAGCCCACAATCAGGAACCTGGATGCTGACTTCGCCCCTTCCCTCCCGTGCCAGGTTTGAGAAGATGATCAGCGGCCTCTACATGGGTGAGCTGGTCCGGCTCATCCTGGTGAAGATGGCCAAGGAGAAGCTCCTCTTCAGCGGGAAGGTCCCCGAGGACTTGAGGAAGAAGGGCTGCTTTGAGACCAGATACGTCTCCGCCATCGAGAAGTGAGTGGCTGGGAGCCTTTGGGCCTTGCAAGAACCCGTTGGGAGGGCAGGGAGGAGCCGGGGCCGGGCGCATCCTTTGCTGACCCCAAGAGAGCCTGGAAGGGCTCCAGGGGAAGTGGTGCCCAGGGAGTTGGGCCTCCTGGCTCTCGGACCCCGAGGACAGCCAGCCGCCCTCCGCCCAAAGGAAGAGACTCTTGTAGAGAAGGGAAGGGGAGGGGATTCTGGATTGGCGGGGAGCGATTGGGCACCCAAGGCATTGGTCTCCGAGGCAGAGGCTCTCGGCATCCATACAAGCAGCAAGGGGTAAATCATGATCACCGGGGTCATCAAATACAGTCACCACAAGTCACGAGATACAACACTCCCTGATAATCGTACAGGATTCGAAATAAATATATATGTGTAACATAGGATATGAAATGAGAATGTAAGTCGTAGGAAGCTTGCCTGCTTGTATCGCCCTAGTTTTCTCCTAGCAGCATCTTAGTTGGGATCTGGGTTGAAGGCGGCACTTGGGTTCTCCTGGGAGGGAGGTTGGGACCTCAGCCTGCCCAGGCCAGGCAGGCCCACAGAGGGGGATACGGGAGGGTAGCTCAGGTGCCAGGACGAGAGCCCGGAGCCCCTGGGGCTTCAGCCAACGGCTCCTCCTCAGCCTTCCTGGAACCCCCGCGTGGAGGCTGGCCTAGAGGCCTCCATCCAGGCAAATAGCCGGGTGGATAGGAATCCCCTGGGCTCCCTGAGGACCCTTCCATGGAGGCCAAAGGCTAGGAGGAACCTGGGAGGCTTTCTGGTCCACCCCTGATGCCCAGGACACAAGTCCTCCAGTCATCCTGACCAGCACGGCAGCCGAGCAGGGCTGAAAAGGACACGAGGGAGGGAAGGTCGGGGGGGGCTGGGCTGCAGGATTTGGCCATCCCAGAGAGGGTTAGGGCAGAGGTGGCAGCAGGCAGTCAGCGCAGCAGGGACTCAGCCCGGCTCCCCCTCCGAATTGGCAGGGAGAAAGAAGGCCTCTCGAAAGCCCGCGCAGTCCTGGAGCAGCTGGGCCTGGAGCCTTCCCACGAGGACTGCGTGGCCACCCAGCGCGTCTGCGAGATCGTCTCCACCCGCTCGGCCCACCTCTGCGGAGCTGCCCTGGCCGCCGTGCTCCACCGCCTGAAGGAGAACCGGGGCCTCGACTGGCTGCGCACCACCGTCGGGGTGGACGGCACCGTCTACAAGAAGCACCCTCAGTAAGTAGGCTCTGGGGACCCAGCTGGAGAGGCTCCGAGGGGGTCGTGGCTGGCCAGTATCCTGGCTGGGGACTCCGTTCGAGGTCCAGAGGGAGAGGATTTTGTTGAAGGGGAGCATTTGGCTTTGCAGCAAGCCAAAGTCTCTTCCTCCCTCCCTCTCTTCCCTTCCCTCCTTCTGTCCTGCACTCTTAAGCTCCTTGGCTCAGTTCCTGAGTTTGGGGCCTGCTGTGGGTTGGAGCGACCCACATAGTTCCGTGCAGAGATAAACGGGGTGGGTGTCCTCTCCGTACCTCACAATCTCAGGTGAGCTCAGGGGCCGCAGGGCTTTCAGCTTGAAAGGGGACGTTGCCAGGGGCCCCGCGTCTGCAGTGGAGTGTCGCCAGCTTCATCCAGATCCCGCGGCCCTTCAGGATGTTGGCAGGGTTGGGCTGGTCTGGATTGGGGGCAGCTGAAGCTCCCCCCTCGGAGAGGCTGTTCTGAAGGCCCAGGGAGCGAAGGGGAAAAAAACGGGCCAGAATCTCTTCGGAGTCCTTCCCGGGGCACTGGCTGGGGGCCTGCGGGCCTCCCAGGTGCCCGTCCCTCCCTTGCCAAAGCAGGTGGCGTGAAGAGGCTCCCTGGTGGCTCCAGTGGCTGCCGGCTCTTACACGCGAGTGTAAGGCTGGGAAGTGGTTCCCTGAGCAGCTGCTGTCTTCACGGTACCCTCTGTGCCAAACCGTCCCCTTGGCTCCAGCTGGGGGCACCGGGAGGCTTCTGCAGGGAGCCCTGCAACAAACGCTTCCCTTGCCCATCTTTCTCCCGCACAGTTTTGCCCGCCGCCTTCACAAAATCGTCCGTCGCCTCCTGTCGGGCCACGAAATCCGATTCGTCCGGTCAGAAGACGGCAGCGGCAAGGGAGCCGCCATGGTGACGGCGGTGGCGTATCGGCTGGCTGCCCAGCACGAGGTCCGCCAGCAGATCCTCCGCCCCCTGCGGCTCAGCCAGCAGCAGCTGCTGGAGGTGAAGGGGAGGATGCAGCAGGAGATGGCGTGGGGCCTGGCCCGGCAGACGCACGCCAAGGCCACCGTGAAGATGCTGCCCACCTATGTGTGTGCCACTCCAGATGGGACAGGTATGGAGGCCCCAGGCAGCCCCCGCTGGAGCTGGGGGGTGGGAGGTTCGGTCAGGACCCCACAGCCCGGTTGTGACCGATGCCGATTGCAGGAGACATCCAACTTAGCGCCCCTGAAGTAAATCACAACCCTCACACCCCCCCAAACCAGGTTTGGCCTCCTGGGGCGCCTGCACGGCTGGAGACCCTGTTGGAGAAGGGCAAAGGCTGCCCCGGGGCGCCTCTGGGAGGAGGCATGGAAGCGGTTCCCTCTCCCTCACCTGGCCTCCTGGATGCCTACTCTTGCCGGAGGTTTTCTAGTGTCCCTGGAGCAGATCTGTTTGTTCCCTCAAAGCATCCCCCCCTCCCGACAATTGGCCTCTGCTGGAGGCTGCGTCTGCTTCCCTCGACCCGAGTGCTCAGAGGGGCCCCTCTGGCGAGCCTTCACAGGTGCCTTCCAGGTGCATCCCTCCCAGCAGCCGCCTCCAGTGCCCTCCTCCTTGGGAGTGTTGCCAGGTGCTGCTGTCAGTGCATCTGGAGGCCATCACTGTGGAGAAGGACACCTAAGGATTTCATGGCTCCCCTCCTCCTCCTCCTCCTCCACCATCAACACCACCATCACCATCATGGGTAACTGTTGGGCTCTGCAGAACGAGGCATAGATGTTCTCCTGTGGGTGTGGAAGGTCTGCAGGGGTGGTTGTAAAAGGAGCTGGGTTTGGGTTTCAGAAAAGGGAGACTTCCTGGCCTTGGACCTGGGGGGCACCAACTTCCGTGTGCTTCTGGTGCGCGTACGAAATGGGATGCGGCGCAGCGTGGAGATGCACAACAAGATCTACACGATTTCAGAAGACATCATGCAAGGAACCGGAGAGGAAGTAAGTGGCCCTTGGAAGAGGGGGAGGGGCTTTCAGTGGATGGAGAAGTTCTGGCCAGTCCAGAGGCACCTTCCTTGCAGGCCCGGCCTCTGGTGCCCTGGCATCTTGGCTTAAGGGTCTCTGGAACAGCCGGGGTCTCTAGGAGAAGCAGCCCTACCCGCCGGGGTAGCTGTGGGAGGCAGCACGAAAGTCAAGCAGGGGGTTCTTGATCTGGGGTCTAATCAAGGGTCGGAACTGAGGCGGTGGCCTCAGAGGTGCGTTTCGACCGATAAAGCACTTCGGAGAGTGGCCGAGGGTTGCAAAACATGCGTGATGGGATGAACTTCAGTGGTGAGAAAAAGTTTTGCGCCTAGGCAAGAAAAACGGAACCTGCAGGTCCAGATTGGGTGGCACCTGGCTCAACAGCCATAACTGTGAGGGGGATCCGGGAGTCCCTGTGGACAGCCACTTAAATAGGAGCCAGCTGTGCGTGGCAGCCACCACCAAAAACCCTCCCAATTCACCCTTCCTTGCCTTGTGGAGGCTGCCTGGGGAATTCTGGGGGTGGAAGTCCGAGCAGCTTAAAGTTGGCACGTTTGGCCAGCCTGGCTCCAGAGCGGGGCCTGAGAGGGGCCTCTGGCTGAGGGCCTCGTCCCAGAAGCAGCAGCCATTCGGTTACACGGGGTGGAAATGTTTGAGGGGGCAGAGGAGCTGCCTACGGTGAGAGGAGCAACAGGAAGTAACCCAGGGATGGAAAGGTTGCCGGGGGCCCTTTCACAGAGGAGTCCCCCTCCTCAAGTGAGGGAAGCTGCTGGGCCAGAGGAGCATTTCTGCGTGAATGGGGGCCCAGCGCTTGGCCCCCCTGTATCCAGGCCGCTTCCAGTTGCCCCCTCTGGGTGGCCCCGGGCCCCTTTGGGGGGGCGCCTGCTGGGTTTCTCTGAGGAAGGGAAGCGTCCCGCCATCCCTTCTGGCCGGCCGAGGGTTGGGAATCCGTGGCGAGCAGGCCATCCAGGTGCCTTCCGAGATGGACTTTGGCTCCTGTCCATCCAGCCTGGGCAGGGGAGGCTCCGCGGCTTTTGAGTCCGGGCACGCGGGTCCTGCAATTGGAGGCGTGAAGAGGGTCCCCTCGATTCGGGCCCGGGGCCCTCAAGGGGGCGGAGCATCCCAGCCAGCAGCGCCAGGGGCAGCTGGGATTCTCAGCTCCGCCCCTTTTTCCTCCCGGCAGCTCTTTGACCACATCGTCAGCTGCATTTCGGACTTCCTGGAGTACATGGGGATGAAGGGCGCCTCGCTCCCCCTGGGATTCACCTTCTCCTTCCCTTGTCAGCAAAAGAGGCTCGATGAGGTACGGCTTCTCCTCCTGCTGCTTCGCGTGTGCAAGGGCGTGTGTGTGTGTGTGTGTGTGTGTGTCTATGCTTGTGCCAGCTCCAATGATGAATCGGCACCAGGCAGCCCAAAGTATCAAGTTGGGTTAAAAAGCAGTGGAAGCAAAAAGTATCCAGAACTTCGTCAGGATTGGTGAAGAAAGGACCGGGAAGTTTAGTCAGTTAATTGATTCAAAAATCCCCCAAAAAAAGATTCCCGAGGAATGAGAGGCCGAGCGCCCCCGGGCTGTTGGGAGAGGCCCTTGGCACAGCTTTCCCCAAAGCAGCAGGGATGGAGCCGGGGGAGGGGGAGCCGGGGGGTTGCTTGGGGGTGGCATTTCAGGGCAGGGCTAAATCGATCCGCAGGAGGGAAGCCTGGGATTCCTGAGGGCTGGGAGCAAGGAGGGAGATGTGCAAATGTTTCGCACCCGCCTCATGTTTGATGTCCTGCCCACAACCTGGGCTGCCCAGAGATGCAGAGCGGGGCGTTTCCAAGGCAGGTGTGGATGGGCTGCACGAACCTCCTCTGGCCAGCGCAGGAGCTCTGCGGGTCCCTCGGGGGAGCCTGTGGGAGTCTGTGGGAGCTGGGCACACATCCCTCCATTTGCTGGTTAAGCTGGCAGCCGCCTGGAGGCCTTGCAGGAACCGGCCGGGGAGATGTGAGCTGCTTGCTTAACCTGAGGCCCCGCGGATGAAGCGCCTGCTGGGGGATTCCCAGATGGGCTTTCACAGAAACCTCCTTATTTGTGTGTGTGTGTGTGTGTGTGTGTGTCCCCCAGGGCATCCTCCTGCAGTGGACCAAGGGCTTCAGCGCATCTGGTTGCGAAGGAGAGAACGTTGTGGGGCTGCTGAAGGAAGCCATCCTCAGGAGAAAGGTACCCCGACCCGTTTGGGAGGGAAGGAAGCCAAGGAGGGGCCTCGGACTTTTGGTTTCTAATTCCATCGGGGCAGGTTCCTGTTCCCTCCTAGAATAACAGAATAGCAGAGGGGGGAGGGACCTTGCAGGTCATCTAGTCCAGCCCCCTGCTCTAGCAGGGGACCCCGCACCATTTCTGACAAGCGACTGCCCAGCCTCTTCCCGAACGCTTCAAGCCTCTCTTTTTCTTTCTCCCCCTTAGGAGTTTGACCTGGATGTGGTGGCCTTGGTGAACGATACGGTGGGCACCATGATGAGCTGTGGGTATGAAGACCCCCTTTGTGAAGTGGGGCTCATCGTTGGTAAGCACCAGGCCTGGGTTGCGAAAGCAGCGGTTTAAGGGGTGGAGGGGCTCCTTCTGCCCTCCCCTTCGGAGGTCCCTGGGGGCTCTTCCTCCTGGATGGAGGCGGCTGCAGGCGAGAGGCTGAGAGCCTCGGGGGTTGCAGGTCACGCTCCGCCCTGCTCCGGCTCCTGAAAAGGAGGGCAGAGATGGCCTGGGACAACGCAGGGGGCAGCCACCGTCATCAGACCCTGAGCTTAGCCTGGGCAACGCTCCCCTTTCGCTGCTCTTGGCATACGAGGGAGGAGAGGGGAGGGGAAATGCGGCCTCGTCCCGTCCTGCTTCTGGCCTCTGCAGCTGGCCTGGGCCTGGCACCCGGCTGCTCCCTGCCACGCTGGCATGCCTGGTCCTGTGGGCCTGGCCTCTTTTCCTAGCTTCTGCCTCTTTGTCCCTTGGGCCTCTGAGATCCTCCTCCCCTGTTGCTTTTCCAGGAACCGGCACCAATGCCTGCTACATGGAGGAGCTGAGGAACGTGGAGCTGGTGGCCGGGGACCAAGGCAGGATGTGTGTCAATATGGAGTGGGGGGCCTTTGGGGACAACGGCTGTTTGGAGGAGTTCTGGACCGAGTTTGATGCCACCGTGGACGAGAACTCCCTCAACCCTGGGAAGCAGCGGTGGGTGAACTGGGGGTCTCCCGGCTTGGCAGGCACATAACAGAGAGGAGGGATCCACTGTCCATCATCTAGCCTGACCCTCCTTGCTGGATTCCCGCAACAGGCCTGCGTTCTGCTGAATGCTGGGATTGTTTGGTTCCACATTGGTGGGGGGGCAGCCATGGTTGGAGCAGGTGATGCAAACAGAGCCCCATTCTAGACTGTGTAACGCGGCTTCTTTAGTTGGGCGTTGTCTGTTGTTGAGCAGTTACGAGGTTTCCTTAACCCCTTAAGTTTAGCATGTGAGTTGGCTTCCTTTAGTGTTCCCGACCTTATTCTCCCCCCCCCCACACACACACATTTCAGATTTGAGAAGATGATCAGTGGGATGTACCTGGGGGAAATTGTCCGCAATATCCTGATTGACTTCACCAAGCGAGGACTTCTCTTCCGTGGGAGGATCTCTGAGCGGCTGAAGACAAAGGGGATCTTTAAGACCAAGTTCCTGTCCCAGATTGAGAGGTGAGATCCGGTCAGGTCTGATCAAGGTCTGGGGCCAGAATCTCCACTGGCCACCAGCAAAGGAGAGGGAGGCGGAAATGGCTGGCGGCCTCTCCCCCTCCCTGGACCTTCCTTGGCCTCTCCCAGAGTGCCGGATCCTCGTTTAGGATGGGATGAGCAAAGGGCTCCGGGAGCGTCTCCCTTCAGAGTGGCGGCTGCCTCCCAGGGGCCGGGTTTACTTCCCCTTCTGTGGCCTTTCCCAATCACCAGGTAGTTTCTAGGACTACAAATCCCATAACATCTGACCCAGCCAAGATGGAGGAGGTTGGTGCAGTATTTCCATGGGAGCTGCTGTACTCTGGGTAGAATTGTAGAGCAGAGCCTCCCCCCCCCCCCTTCTCTGCCCCTGGCGCAGTGCTTGGATCGGGCAATGGACAGGCAGACACTTACAGCTGTTGCCTTCCAGCACGTGGAGAAGACCGAGGGGTTTTCCTCTGCTGTACATTCTTGGTGTAAGGCAAACATGCAAAAAGACAACTGCACATATCTAACCTCTCACAGACACCCACAACACCCACATGCCTTACAAGAGCCTCTGTTGGGGGAGTTTCTGTGGGGAGCTCCTGGAAGGAAGGACAGGCCAGTCGGCAGTAGAATATCCTCAGTTGCTGAGCTTCCAGTTTCACCATCAGTGAGTTGGAAACTGAAGTAGCGCCCCCGGTCTCCCTTGGACTCTCCACTGGGCTCCGTTTCAGGCAGGAGCTCAGCATGGAAGGGAGGCTCCTCCTGAGCCCAGCAGTTGTTTGGGGTCAGCATAATGACGGGAGCATGGCCAGCCCCTCCCCCAGGTAGGCCAGGACAGGGAGGCTAAAACCGCTTGGATTGAGACGGACTATAAGAACAGAGTGCAGGCCTGGCCATCTCCCCCTCCTCCCCTCCCTGCTTGAGCCCCTTCCCGGCGTTCTCTCGCTGGGTGGGACTTGAAGGGTCTCCTGTCTCTTCTTAGCTTGGCCAAGGCCACCACCCTGACTTTCTACCTCAGGCCAGGCCCCCTCCAGTGAGGTGTGCAAAAGGCCCGCCCCGTTGCTAACGTGCCCGTGTGCCCCCACCTTCTGCCCCTAGTGATTGCCTGGCGCTGCTTCAGGTCCGTCACATCCTCCAGGACCTCGGTCTGAAGAGCACCTGTGACGACAGCATCATTGTGAAGGAGGTGTGCACCGTGGTCGCCCAACGTGCCGCTCAGCTGTGTGGGGCAGGAGTGGCCGCAGTGGTGGACAAGATCCGAGAGAACCGAGATTTGGACTTCCTTAAGGTCACCGTCGGTGTGGATGGGACCCTCTACAAGCTCCATCCCCAGTAGGTTCCTCGGCTTGGCCTGGGCGGGGGGAGGGGTTGGATGCCCTAAAGCCGCGTTTGCCAGACTGGGCACCTTTAAGGTGCGCAGACCGATTTCCCAACCAGCACCTGTAGACTTCAGTTCCGAGAATACCAGCTGGAGAATTCTGGGAGTTAAAGCTTCTGAAGGTTGAGCAAGGCCAGCCTAAGACAAGACCTGCATGAGGGGGAGGGGAGGGGAGGGGGCCCAGAAGAGATCTAGGGGGCTTTGTGCTGCCCCAGCACCTTCCGCCCGGAGGCATCCTTCACCCTTTGGCAAGCGTGGTCCTGCACCGCGCAGCCTCCTTGGCGTCGTGTCGTTCTGTAGTGATTGCACAGGATTTGCCACAACAGGAGAGGCCTGTCATCATTGCATCTCTCCTTCCTGGGAATATGTCACTAAAGCAGACCCAGAAATAATTGGCAGAAACAGTGAAAGCTTGAGGGTGGCTGGCATTTCTGTTCAAGGCCCAGAAAGGGGAACGAGAGCAAAAAGGGCCGAGGGAGGAGGAAGGACGTCCGCTGAGCTCCTCTGCCTTTCTGCTCTCTCCGCAGCTTCTCTAAGGAGATGGAGAAGACCGTGAAGCAGCTGTCACCCAGGTGCGAGGTGACCTTCCTGCAGTCCGAGGACGGCAGTGGGAAGGGGGCGGCCCTCATCACTGCGGTGGCTTGCCGGTTGCGGGAGGCTGGCCAGCATTGAGAAGGGCCCCCACACCCTCCCTCCCTCCCTCCCTGCCCAGGCTCCAGGCCATTCCGGGCAGGGTCCTCCTCTCTTCCAAAGCTGCTCCCGCCGGAGCCCATCCGGGCCAGGCCCTTTGCACACAGAGAGCAAGCCTCCCTCTAGGATACAGGCCGCCTCTTCCAGCGGATCTCCAATAGCGGTTAGGTGCCCTGGGGCCGCCTCCCGCCTGAAGCACCCGGTCCTGAGCTAGGCCCAGGCCAGGAGCAGAAGCACTGCCAGGTCCGCCAGCCGCAGCAAATCTGCTTACACCACGACTTCAACATTCGTAGTAGGATAGCAAGTCTCAGCCTTCGGAGGGCAGGGACCTTCCGCAGTCCTGGATCTGGAGAGAAGCTCAGGGACCTGCCAGCACTTAGGAGAGGCTGCTGCTGCCTGCTGGCCTTCCTTGGAGAGGCAGCCTTGCCACCCAGAGCCTGTCCACCCCATCCATCTGCAGGGTCCTGCTCCCCAAAGCTGGCAAGGGACTGCCGTGGCCCCATCCGGGAGGGAGGGAGGGAGCTGCCCCCTGGGCCCTTGAGGAGCCCTGCTCCTCTTTCCCCTCACAACTTCTAAGCCAGCCTCTTAGTTCTCCATCTAGAGAGACACGGGTGTGTGTGTGTGTGTGTGTGTGTTGCAGCAGGTTTTCTGTCCTAAGAGGAGAATAATTTGGAAACCGCCCCTCTACCAGGGAGGAAAAGGGCTCTTCCCCAAGACGCTTCCATGCAATCTGAAGACAAGGACACCCGGTGGAGATCCCGTCATGCTGGCTAATTGTGGGCCTTGCAGGTGTGCTCCAGGAGCCCCTGAGCCATTGCAGAGGAGGCCCTGATGCCACGTTCTCTGCAAAACCAACCAGTTTGCCCCTTCTCTCTGAATCTGCTTCTTTCTTGAGTTTCCACCTCTGCCAGGTTTGGGACTGCAACCCCTCCTCTCTCTCCCCCCCCTTCTGCGGGGGGGAAAAAGGAGGCCTCTTCCCCACCTGTTTCTCATTTGGAAGTTTTGAGGGCGAAGGTGGAGGAGGTGAAGAAAGGGCCCCTCCAGGCGTGGACCCTTGGCTCCTGAGGGAGGCCGCTGCAGGAAAGCAGCCTCCAGAAAGCAGCTGGGGTGGCAGAGTCGCCTCTTGCCTTTCCGCGGCCTCCTGCAGTGGCCAAGCTCACCTGCCAGTTCTGAACTCGGCCACAGGATGATGGGCACCTGCAAAGAGGGAAAAGGCTGTTTTCCTCAGGGAGCCCAGCAGCTCCCCTCATGGCGGAAGATCTATTGAACAGGAGTCAAACTTCACCTGGGACACCCAGTACAATTTTGGTGGTCATTTTGAAGGGAAATTATTCTATTTTTTTTATCTCTCTTATGTATGTATTTATATTTATGGCTTGGATACCTGAAACAAACGCTCAAGAAAATATTCCATTTAAAAATATGCTCTTCCTATTCTTCTTTTAAGCATTTAAAATGATTGGACTATTTTAGCTTCAATCTTGCAATAAAGAGGAACCACTTCGAACAGCCTGTGTGGAAATTACTAAATGAAAATTTGTGATGGGACAATATTAAGTTTATCTATTTTTATACAAGGGAGGACAAAAGGAATAATCTGATGGCAAAGCTTTTTGTGGAGACTTTACTGCAAATAATACCTCTCTACTGAAATGATTGAAAACAATATTTGATCTACTGTAATTACAGAGAAAGTAATTCCCTATGTGTATTTTTCTCTGGAATTTATATTCATGAGATTGTCAAGAATGTAGAAATGCCTTGTATTTTCTTAGTAGTGTGCTTGCTTTAATGAACAACACCTTTTGCTTAATAAGATTGTTAACTGGAAAGAAAGGAATTAGAAATAAAACCCTCTTTTGTCAGATTTGGGTTTGTTTGTAGCCAGAGGAAGGGTGGCAGGGAGGTTTTGGGCCGGGCTTGGGAAGGTGGCTGTGTGTGTGTGTGTGTGTGTGTGTGTGTGTACGTACACCTTTTGGTAAAGCCCTGAGCTGGGAAGTAATAATAGACCACTCTGATTCTCACAATTTTATGTTGCTACTCCTGTGCTATTTAGAAGGCCACCTGACACTCTCAAACATTCTTATTCTTAATGTTTTATATGATGATGATGGTTATTTATCAGTCACTTGAGGCTCCCAAACAAACTCCTAACCCAAAAGAATTTTATTAAAGATTACAATTGGAAAACAAAAAACAATACAAACTACAAATAATAAAGAAAAAACGGTTGGATAAACAGAGGCATAGAATCAAAATCACCTCAAGTGTTACTACCACTTTAAAAGCCCTAGTAAGGCCACACCTGGAATCCTGCATCCAGTTTTGGTCACCCCAAAAAAGAGGCTGAGACTTGGGAAAGCAAAGTCTGCCGAGAAGAGAAGAGGAAGCAGAGCAGGCGGCCTGGCGATGGCTTGGCGGGGCTCCCGTTGCTAAGCAGAGGTCCCCTCTCGGAGCGCTGGGTGGCGCAATGGCGCTTTCCCATCCTTTGGCCAGGCCCTTCCGGAGCAGTTGCTGAGAAATGCTGGCAGGCCAGATCCAGGCGGGCAGCCCCTGAGTTTTCGAGGCAGCCCTTGCCCAGCAACCTGCCTTCCTGCCACAGTTACCCTGACAAACCAGTCTGGGATCCGGCCCTGGAGGAGAGATCCGGGCGAGATCCAGGCAGGTGCCTGCAGGTAGTGCTACCTGGAATGTGGGGCTGCTGTCCAGGGGTGCAGTTGCCTCTGGAGCAGGCTGGCTCCTTTCCTGAGCCTGAGGAGGGGAGGCTCCCTTCAGGCTTGGCTAGTCAAGAACGTGGGAGTGGAGAGGCGGCCTGGAAGCCCTGCGACCAAAGCCTCTTCGGTCATGGCCAAGGCTCGTCCCCTTTGCTCCAGGCTGAGCGCTCCTCTTCGGCCTCCCCTGCGGCCAGCTGGCTCCTCCTCCTGCAGGGCCAGGCTAGAGGTCTGTGGAGAGGCGGGGGTGGGGGGGGGGAGGGGGGTCTGCCAGGCAGAAGAGACCAGGCCCAGGGGAGTTGGGGATTGGGGGTGTCCTGAGGCTGCTGCCACTTCTTCCCCTCCCTCCCTCCTGGTTGCCATCGGGGCGGAGAGGGTGCCCGTCCCGAGAGCCACCGATTCCCCGGTGCAAGGCAGCCATCTGCTTCGCTGGCTGTGACTGCCTGCCTGCCTGCCTGCGGCACCCTCCCTTCGATCTCCTTAGCTGCTGGGCCTCAAAGGTGCTGAGCTGCATCTCTGCCGTTGCCCGTTTCTAGGCAAGAGCGGGGTTCCTCTCGTCTCCTCACAAGCCTCCATGGACCCCCCCACCCCCCAGTTGACACGGATCCAAAGTTTGGAAGGGCGGCTCCCCTCCCTCCCCCAGCAGAGAAACCAAGGATCCTCCGCATTAGCTGCGTTTGGAAGCTGCCCAAACCGGTGGGGGTCATTTTGTGGTACAGC
Source organism: Notechis scutatus (assembly GCF_049901735.1). NCBI lineage: Eukaryota > Metazoa > Chordata > Lepidosauria > Squamata > Elapidae > Notechis > Notechis scutatus. The sequence goes on along the minus strand of NC_142015.1, from coordinate 262,322 downwards.
TCCCACCTTGCAGCTGAAGGGGCACCGGCAGTGGACATGCCACCCAGAGAGCCCCTCCCTTAGCTCCAAGGCGGCTCCTCCCCAGGGTTAGATCCCTATGGAGCTGCTGCTGCCTCGTGTCACGTGGACTGAATTCTGAGATAAGCAATTAACAGAATAACGTCATAGAGCTGGAAGGGCTCGGAGGTCTTCTAGTCTAACCCCTTGCTGAAGCAGGAGACCCTAATCCCATTTCAGGCCAGAGGCCGTCCAGTCTCTCCTTGAAAACCTCCAGTGATGAAGCCCCCACAGTTTCTGGAGGCAAAGCTGCTCCGCTGGTTAATTGTTCACACTGTCAGGGAATTTCTCCCGAGTTCTAGGTTGCTTCTCTCCTTGATTAGTGTCTGTACTTCGTTTCTTGACTTCTGGTGGTTTGGAGAATAGTTGGACCCCCCCCTTCTTTATGGCAGCCCCTCAAATACTGGGCTCCTGCTATCAAGTCATCCCTGGTCCTTCTTTTCAGGAGATTAGACATCCCCAATTCCTGCAACCATTCTTCATAGGTTTTAGCCTCCAGCCTCCTAATCATCCTTGTGCTCTTGGGCCTAGTGCCGGACCATAGTTTTCTCACCACCAAACTGAATCGCACTGGATGATGATCCATGATTTTGAGTAATAAGAAACAAGACTTTGAATCTGGATGATAGAAAAGGAACTCTGGCGGACTTACAGGGTTTTGTTGCTTATCGTTTAAACTTGTTTTTTCTGAAAATCAATAAAATTATATTAAAATATTCTGAATTTATAGAGGAAAAAACAAACCTTAATGAAATTGGATTAAATGCAAATAGCGCTATATAAATTAGATTTAAATAAAGTGCTTTTTTTTTAAAAAAAAAAAGCAGAAAACCAAAACCCACGGACCTCCGATAGGCCCTTGCAGACCTCAGTGCTGTGAAGAGGGGGGAGTAAGGCGTCTTGTGTGGAACTTCCAAACTTGTGCAGGGTATGAAGTGATGGATCTGAGGAAGGAAGGATGGGAGATGTGGGGTGTGTGTGTGTGTGTGTGTGAGATGGTGCTCCATTCAAAATCCAAGAAAGACACTCTTGGACTCCATTGCTATAGAGAAAAGAAACTTTTACTGGGAAGGCGTCTTGAAGGCTGACGGGGGTGGGGTGGGGGGAGCCCCTTTCTAGCAGTTCCCTCCTTCACTGGAGGAGGCGTTCCAGCAAAGGCTGAGAGTCATGCTTGAACTTGGATTCCTGTGCTGAGAAAGGGGTTGGACTGGATGGTCTCAAGGCTCCCTTCCAGTTTGAAGGTTCCGGAAGTCTAAGCCTGTGGGATCCCGGTCCAGGTCAAAGCCCCATTCCACGATCGAAAGGCATATCAAGGTCTCTTTTTAGCAAGGACTTTGATCCCCCGGGAGAAGAGCAAAGAGCCTGCAGAGGGTTTCCGACAGAGGAAGTGCCTTCCTTGGCAGTGAGGGTCTCCGGGGGATTCAGCTCTCCGACTCTTGATCACTGTTTCTCTAGTGTTCCTTCCCTAATTGGTGTTTTATTGCATTCTCTATTATTAAAAAGACACTTTAATGCTGTGTACCACCTGGAGTTGTTTGGCATGACAGATGGCGCATTCTTATTTTAATAAGGAGCCACATCATAAACCAGTGGGACAGCAGATAAGACTCATCCAACAGCGCCAGGGGGGCCGTGGAGAAGACGGCAGACCTCTTCTCTGGGGCTCCGGGGGGAGGGGGGGCTGGCAGGAACTCCTGAATGCCTGCCTGGCCAAGTCCAAAAAGGGCTCCCGCTTTCTTAGGGGGTCCTTCCCGAGGGGTCAGGTTGGCATCATTGGGGCGCAGCAGCTGCAAACCTGGCCTCACCCCGCTGCTGCGCTTGGCACCAGCTGGAAAGAAGCTCCCACTCTGCACCCCGCATGCCAAGACAGGGTGCCTGGGCCCCCAGAGGTTGTGGGGCAAGAGCAGAGCAAGGCTGGCCTGGCCTCCTCGTGGCGGTGATCCGGTAGATCTCGATCTGGTTCTACCTTGAGAGGCCAGGCTGGCGGCAGAGGGGCTTCACTCTTGCTTGTCAGCTGGGCCTATATCGGGGTGGGGGGGAGGTGGGCTTTCTGGCACTGCTCTGGCCTCCTTTTCCTTTGGCTGGTGATCCTGCAGCGAAGGAGCCTGGAGGGACGATGAGCCCCTGGGAGACGCTCCGCTCGGCTTCTGAGGTTGCTGAATGGGATTTTGCTGCCAAAGCCCCACTGTGGGTCCTTCAGGGCAGCTTCTACTGAGATTAGAGGGGGGGACCTTGCCCCGCTCCCATTGGAGCCCCTGCGGTGGGCAAACCGCGCCTGTGGCCCTCCGCCATTGGTGCCCAGCCATTCTGCCATGGGTGGCAGAAGAGTCAGGCTCCCTCCCTCTTCCTTGCCCACCGGGGCCCAGCCTGACAGCCCAGGCCCAGGCCACCAGGCGGGCAGGGGGCCAGGGACCTGGGGAGGACGGGGGCACTGCTGCAGCCAGGCTGATGGGGAAGCAGTTTGATGGGATCCGGAAACTACGCCTGGCTCTGACTTAGTTCGTGTGGGGACTTCGATACCCAGAATTCCCCAGCAGAATTCGCTGAATTCTGGGCCCTGAAGCCCAGGCCCACCAGAAAGTCCCCAAGGGTGAGGAGCACGCCACTGTCGCATCGTCTCCCTGAATTGTCAGAGGATGAGGGGGGCCCTTTAAGCTTTTCCTGTCAATCCACCCCCCCACACACACACACACATACACACATCATCATTATGAAGAGTTTACAGGTTTTGGAAGCTTCTTTGCTTAATCGATGATAAATAAATAAAAAAAGCCCCACTGCCAGATTTCAAGGCAGTTGTGGGTGGGGGAGCCTCCGATGTCGCTCAAATCCATCTGGTCTCTTCTAGTCCATCAATGCCGTTGAAATAATTCACCCTCAACAGCCCCTCCAGGTGACCAGGAGGGAGCGACTGTCTGCCGCTTGTCTTTGCGGTGGGAAAAAGAAGGAAAGAAACAGATCTCCAGCTGCTTCCCCTCTAATTGCCCTCTTCCTCTGGATTAGAGGTGGGCCAACATCCTACCCAACAATCCTTCCTGAAAATAGGCCTGCTCTTTATTCCAAACCCCCTCCCCGACTCAGGGTGACAGCAAAGAAGCCCCCAAAACCAGGAGCAGGAAAAACAGAACTGAGGTAATTTGGTGCCAGGAGCCCCCCGCGGGAGGCCTGGCAGCAAGGGGTCAGCAGCCTGGCCTGGACTCTGGGGCCATTTGAGTCCATCCCGGTCCGGTCTGAATGCCTGCGGTGCCCTCGGAAAGGTGGCTCTGGCTCTTGGTTGCCCCACCCACTCTGGGGAGAGGGACGGCCCAGAGAGGGAGGGCAAGGCCACCGAGGGACAGAGGCTTCGTACCTTGTAAATCATCCAGCAATGCAGCGTATTTGGCCTGCAGCTCAGAGAGGGGATGTGGCCCCCATTTCTGGATGTGCTCAAGAACCACAGGGTGTCCCGCCTTCTGCTGGAGATGCTCCAGCCCCCTTCCAACTCCTGAGATCCTGGGATTTCAGGTTCTAGTCGGGCAGCTCCCCTGCCGTGCTGGGGTTCTCAGCGGTGTTCCCCGTAGCCCTGGGTGCAGACTTGATCCGGTCAAACCCACCTTCAATCCCCATAGGTGGACCTGACATGATTCTTTCTGTTCAAGACTAAAAGCTGGCCAGGCTGGTCAGTCAGTGGCGGAGAAAGGATCCTGGCGAGACCCCCTGGAAGTCCCGAACCCACAGGGGCTCCCTGGGCCGGACTCTGTGGGGAAGGCTGTGTTGTTTGAGCGCTTTGTGCTTCAGCATCCACTGAACTTTCATGCTGTGGGTTGCCAAGATAGTCCTGCAGGAATAGTCCTGAACCGTTAAGTTGCTTGCTTGCTTGCTTATTTATTTAGAGCTACGTGGCTTCCCTTCTGGCCAAAGTGACTGTTTGCAGACCTCAGAGATTATCTCTATAAACGGTTATCTCTGAGGTCTGCAAACAGTCACTACATCCTTGTCTGGGTTCTGGCTTAATATAAATGTGACTTTAGTTATCAGATAGCATTGGAAAAAGCAGCTGAAATTGCTCCTCAGTGCAGGCCACAGGCAGGTCCCCTTGGGGCCTTATTGTAACCTGTCTAGCGAAGGTGGTGGAGGAGGTTGCTGGCTCTGGGCAAGAAGCCTTGAGTTGATTACCTGAAGTGATTTAAGACATCTTGTCTCCCGGAGAACAAATAAGCGGTTCTCTTTTTCAGTCATGTTATTTGAATTATGTCTGTTATGCCTGGAATCCCAATGCCTCTTTAGCTCTTCAAAGGTTCTCTTCTTCCCCTGAAAATGACAAATTGGCTATGTAAACAATTTTAATGAAACCTTATTTGCAAGAGGATGTGTCTGATCATTTCCTTTGCGCCATTTTCTATGCACACAGCATCTGTTGATTCAAAAAACTGGTGCATTCAAAAATAGCTAGTGATATGGTAATGAGATCTGCTAGTATCCATCCAGCTGGGATTTCTTTTTTAAAAAGAAGCATTTCTCATTCTGTCAACCTGGGATTGAGATGATCCCCAAACATAGTATTTTTCATCCGTAGCTTTCACTTGTATTCTTTAGCAATCATTATTACTACAATAAAATGAAAATAGTAAACAAATTCTCCTGCTCAGGTTATTGAAAGGCAAGAAAAGCCACATTGCTATTCCAATGGGTTTCAGACTGAGAGTATGTTAGAACATGGGTGGACTTTGACAAAGGGATCCATTAGTGGCGTCCAAGGGAAATGCCTTGGACGTAATCCAAGTGGACTTCAGGAAGGCATCTGACAAAGTGGATCACAGCCTACGTCTTGGTAAGACAGAACCGTGGGATAGTCAGGATCATCACCAGGTGGCTGACCAACTGCATTCCATTTGTAGTTCTCAGTGGAACTTGGTATACATGGAGGGAATAGAATAGAATAACAGAGCTGGGAGGGACCTAGGAGGTCTTCTAGTCCATCCAAGTAAGCAGAGGGTACTCCGTTTTAGGCCCAGTACTCTCCAATATTGTCACGAATGATTTATATGAGGGAAGATCTTCATCAAATTTGCAGATGACACCAAGCTGGCAGGGACTTTGTAGAAAATAGGATCAAGATACAAGAAGTGTAAGGACCTGCCCCAGGTGGTCTCTCAGGAAAGCAAAACTCTTGACTCCATTGAGTTGAATCCAAGGAACTTCTACTGAAAGAAAGGGCTTGCAGTAAAGCCAGGCAGAATCTGAAAAAGCCCATGCAAAGCACAAACCCAACCCCACTGACCAGTCCCCATGACCAGCCAATGAGATGCCTTTGCAAGATGGTTTTGAGAGCACTGAGGCGCTAGGCAGATAACCGTTCTCTCTCAGGGCATGGACGGCCTTGAAACCAGGCTGGAACCGGCTGGGAGGGAGTCTGCTGCGTCTCCGAAGATAATCCCCCTCCCTAATTCCCAAACAGTTACAGCAAAAGCATACAAAAAATGCCAGCAAGCCATCCTCCCCCCTCCCCCTTCCAACAGAACAGCAGGCTACGTTGAGCAGTTGTGGGACTGAGGTATGTTGCGCAGAGAGGAGGCCTGAAGGTGACATGTTCACAACCTCCCAGTGTTTGAGAGGTTGTCACAGAGAATAGGGGGCTGACCTATTCTCTGACACACCTGAAGGCAGGACAAGAAGTAATGGATGGGAGACTCTGGCAAGAGTGCAGAGAAGAGCAACCAAGAGGATTAGGGGACTAGAGGCTAAAACGTATGAAGTACAGTTGGGGGAATTGGGACTGTCTAGTCTACTGAAAAGAAGGACTAGGGGAGACCTGATGATAGCAGCATTCCAGAAGGTGAGGGACTGCCACAATGATGAGGAGGGCAAAATATTTCGCGAAGCATCGGTAGGTAAGACAAGATCCAATGGATGGAAACTAATCAAGGAGAGAAGCAACCTAGAACTAAGAAGAAAATTCCTGACAGTGTTAAATTAATTAAGAACAGTTAATCAACTTACCTCCAGAGGTTGTGGATACTCCATCACTGAAGGTTTTCCAGAAGAGACGGGACAACCACTTGCCCAGAATGGCATAGTCTCCTGCTTGAGAAGAGGGTTGAACTAGAAGACCTCCAAGATACCTTGCAACCCTGTTATCTGTATTCAGTGGATGAGTGAGTCTCTGGTAGAAAAATAAACACGGCCTCACATGCTGTGAGAAGGGATCCACGATAACAGGTTGGAAGTCAATGTAAGAGAGCTCTTCTCAAGCTAGGCTTGCAGTTCAGTGCAACACCTGCATTGAAGCAGCCCAACCATTCTGCTACCCTGAGGGCCTATTATGGGTTGTAGCAAAGCAGGAACACCCACTCCATGTGCCCAGAAAAGGGAGGGGATTCTACTGCATCTTTATAAGCACAGCGTTGATTTCCCTGATTTCTTTGTATTCTGATCACACCTATTGACTTATTTGGTTTCCTTAAACAATATTGACTTCCAAATGCTTCCCTCACTTTGATTATGCTTGTGAACCACTTTGGTTTGAAAACAAAACAGAGTGGCACATTTTCTGTGGAAATCAAAATGCTCCCTGGCTGCACACAACTCTGCTGCTCTGCACTTCTCCCCTAGAAAACACATGCGTACGTGTGTGTGTGTGTGTGTGTGTGTGTGTGTGTGTGAGAGAGAGAGAGAGAGAGAGAGAGAGATATTTCCAGGGACTTTCAGGCACTTGTACACTTGTAGAAGCAGGACACTCAGAAGCAATGAAAATTAGCATTGAGCCTTTTCATGCTTGAGGGGAAAGGACAAACTGAATATATGGGAACAACAAGCTTGTACTCCAAAACAGTCTCTCTCCCTCTCCCTCTCTCCCTCTGTAAGACAATCAATTCTGCAACAGGGACCCCAGGGGAGAGCCCTCATTAGTATTAATGAGAACTTGCCATCCATCCGGAAGGACAGGAGGGGCTGTGCAAATGAAACAATCTTGAAATAATAGGAACAAAGTGACTTAAGAAGCAAAGTTGAGCAAAAGAGATGGTGACAAGCTGGGACAATATGTAAACATACACAGTAATATTTTGAATATGTGAGGAAATTTGTTCTGAGCAGTTGTCTTACCATTCTGCCTGCTGCCCGTCACCTCCTCACCACCTTCTCCCATTGCTAGACCAATTATTTCCTTGCCTTACTTATTTCTTACATGTTGAAATAAACTGTTAAAAATTATTTTTGGTATCTGTTCCTAGTTCATTCTTAGTCGTAGCTTTTCTGACTTCATCTTTGCAGATTCAGACTACTTGCTGGTATTCTATTTTAATAGTATGTCTGTTTTTTTAGAAAATCGGATGCCATTTTACTGCCTCCTTTGCAATTTGAATTGTCTTGTGTAGAACTGTCCTCACATTATTACATTTATGTTAGCATTCTTCACTATACTGATACTCACAACCTGACTATTATATTTTTATTATGATTGTTATAATTCTTTTAACTTATGCCGACAGACCAGACCTATCATTAAGCAAAAAACACCATCTTCACAGGCCTGTTACTATTGAGTGAATCACCCTCCATCTTCTCATCATATTTCAGATCAGAATTGGGGCTTTGAAATTTGGACTCCTGCAAGGAAGCCGAGGACTCAGACATGCTTTGGAAAGGAAGCAAAGGAGGGTTGTGTGGATGGATCAAGAGTTCCCTGCTGCTCCCTTCCCTTCATGGCCACAGCCTGGCAGGGCTGAATTATTAATGCAATGCTGGTTTCACTCTTCTCTTTTCTCCAACTAAGCTAAAATGGTGACAAATGGCTCACTGAATTGTTACATATTTAATGTCATTATTTTTAGATGTAGGCATGCTGCATTGTAAATTGGAACGAATCCCTTCTTATTTATAAGCAGAAGTAAGTAGCGCAATTTCTTCTTAAGAGAAGAGGGCAATAGAATGAAATAATGACAGAAATCTTTACCCTAACAAATTTTATTAAGCAACATCGCATGATGCTATAAACGGTGGTTGCCAATTTAACAAAAAGAAAGCAATTGGGGATCAATGAAATGCAGCCTGTAGCAAAGGACCTTTTGCTGCAGCCTCTGTCCAATTATCACTGCAGGAAGTTTCAAGAGGCCAGAAACCTGCCAGAAAGACACCCGGACAAAACTCTCCAGGAGCCAAAGGGAGCTGGGCTACATGCAATGCAGCACTGGGGGGGTGGGGTGCCTCAGCAGCCAGCAGCTCCTCCCTCCCCCACCAGCCTCTTGCTCCTCCTGCCTTGATGCAGGGGCTTCGAGGCAGGAGAGTGGGAAGATGAGGGAGGGAGCAGATTGCCAGGAGGAGCCATGGCTTCTGAGCCTGTCCCCTCCCTCCCCTAAAGGTGGCTTAGTTTATCAGCAAGCTTCCCCCCTTAGAGCTGCGGCTGGGTGCTCTGGACAGAATATTCTTCCTCCGTGTTAAAGGTTTGTCAACGTGGATTGTTTTTCTACTGAGCATTTTTGAAGCTGCTCAACCCATTTGGAAGTTTCTTTGTGGACTCACTGCATCCAAAATATCTGGTTGACCTATGGAAACTCTCACTCACCCAGACCATGGTTGTCCCAAAGGTGCTTTTTTGGCATCCTTCAAGGACCCTCTGAAAGGATGCAAATGACCAGCTCTCCACTATCCAATCAGAGCCGAAGAAGCTTCTTGGATGACAAGCGAAACGTCTTCAAAGACAAAGCACGAACATCCAGTTGCCTCCTGAAATAAGGCATCTTTGGAGCTGGTTGACCAGGAATAACGGAGAAGTCTTAGTCCTCCGTGCTTCCATTGGCCCGTCTTTGCACTCGAGTGATGCATCCCTTCAGTCTCATCTCTTGATCCAATCCAGTCGACCAGAGAGGATCTAAAAGGCATTTTTGCATCAGTCATTCCTATCCTCTCTGGTCTATTAGAAACACAGAATCATAGGGCTGGAAGGGACCTCAGAGATCTTCTAGTCCAACCCCTGTCCAAGACAGGAGACCTTATTTCATCCTGGTTGGCCATTTTTTTTCTTGGATACCCCAAATGATGGAGCACCCACATCTCTGGGAAGCAGTCTGTTCCACCTGTTAATTGTTCTTGTGGTCCTTACTTCTGGGTTGGATCTGCCTTTAGTGATTCTCTATTGCTTCTTGTCCTGCCCTCAGGTGCCCTAGAGAATATGCCAACCTGCTCTTCTCTGCGACAGCCCCTCCAGCATAGGAAGACAGCTATCCTGACATGCCTAATTCCCTTCATTGTTCCTCATCTGGCTTGGCCTCCAGACCCATCACTCTTGGCTTCCTTGCTCTTCTCTGCATGCCTTCTAGAGTCTCAACCTCTTCTTTTGTATCACGGTGACCAGAACTCACCCGCCTACTATGGAGTGTTGGCGCTACGATCCCTTCCAGTTCTAGGATCATGGCTGGGCAACTGGGGGTGGGGTGGTCTGATTATCTCAGGGTAGAGAGGCAAGCCCGTGAAGTGAAGATTTCCCCCCCACCAGAATAGTTATTTATCACGATAATCTTTTAAAGAGAGGTGCTTGAGCTTCCCTTACACAAAGAATAAGCCACTTTCACGCTGAACTATCTGCATTTTATACTCCTCTGCTTTTTCCCCTCTAGCTGGAAAGCAATTTAGATTTTATTTCTTTGTAAACAGTTTTTCTAGGATCAAAATTTTATTCAGTATTCTTGGGCAAGCATTAAAATCTCCATTACAATATTATTCTAATTTTTACTGGCAAGTATCTTTTTGCCATTCTTCCTAAAGGGACTTCTGTTATTATTCCATACATTAGAACACCCAAAACTCAAGAAAACCTCAGTTATAAGGATTTGACTCACAAAATATAACGCATGTGGGTAGGTGAACTGCTCTGATGGGAATGTTTTATTTTGGCCCTTCAACATTTCACAAACAATTGTAGCATCCAAAACTAGAACAGGATACAGGTAACCTTTCTTGTTATTTTTTTCATTTCAAAGCAAAAGCTACAATTTTGAACATGACTAGCTTGAGGCAATTTAAGTAAAAAATATGTAGCACACATGAAGTGCTCCCCAGGCCTGCACAACCTACACAAGGAAGAAATGACATACACAATGACATACAGCAAACCACCCATTGTCTCTCTCCTCAACAATCCTCTCCGTTTCCCAGTCTGGTCCAAAGACGGAATGCACTGCTTGGTTCCCCCCGGCCTAAATTATTTCACACCGGTATAGAAAGCCTCAGGATGGACATGCCTGATTTGCTGCCAGTCGCACAAGCAGGGCCCATTGCACTGAATGGTGGGGACTTCACAGGGTGCCTCTGCAGGCCCATCCTTTGGGGCTGGTGGGGACTGGCACACCGTCAGCCCCAGGGAAGAACCAGGAGAGGCCCCCTTCCATCCTTCGGAGTGGGCCCGCCGGGAGCAACTGCTGAGAAGTGGTTGGCTCTGGCCCAACAGGGAACCTCTTACATTCTGTCATGCAGCAGTCCAAGTATCCTGGTGGTCATTGAGTGATGGCTGTCAACTGCTTGCTTGAAATCTTGCTTTGTTTGTTTGCTTATTAATGAGTCTACCCAACTTCAGATGACTCTGGGCAGCGTCCCCTTTAGAAGCAAGTACAACAGAAAGAGAGAAACAGATCACGGACACTCCGGAGGGAACAAAAACCAGTTGAAAGAGCTTCCAAGGAGGGGGTTCAGCAGCCAACCCCTCCTGGGGGAAGAGCCAGGTTGTCAAAGAGTTCTGGAACATTAATAGGGCGGGAGCCATATCAAACTGGAGGATGATATTATTCCAGAGGATAGGTGCTCTGATAGAAAAGGCACACACTGTTTAACTGAAGGGACCTGGACTGGACTCTCTGCCAAATTTTACCTAGTGGGCAGAAATGATAAAAGATAGGTCGTTATAAATAACCAGGCCTTATGCCATGAATGGCTTGTAACCAGCGTCTTAAACTGAACCCGGAAGCCCACCAGCAATCAGCACAGCCCACAGAACAGCGGAGTTTCATGCACATCCCTCGCCACACCTCCATGTTCTGGACCAGTGGCTGATCTTCAGGGCAGAGTGCATTGGAGAAGACACCAAATTGTGCATCAGTCTGAAATGGGGATGTACCGCCTTTCCCAAGACTACCACTCAAAAGCCCCCAGGACCAGGGGCTCCAAAAATTCATAGCCACTCAGGATTTCTCTTCACCATCAAGATCTATGTAGCTTCCAGAGGTTGGGATTTGTCTGGAAGCTTCAACTTGAATAGCCCACAGTTGAGATGTATAGTTGGGTATCCCAATCATCCTGATGATGCCAGATCCCAAGCTGAGGAATAATCTCATCCCGCAGATTCATCTGTAAGAATGAAAAGCGTTGAGCCCTGAAGCACCTCACAAATGTCTTACCACTTAACACCAACTGAAATCCCTCCAGGAGATAGTGGGATAACCAATGTAACACGGTGGCACCTTCTTCCAAGACCTGCAGCCAATCTGGAAGAACTGTGTGAATAACACTCTCAAAAGTTGCTGGGAGATAAAGAAACACAAGAAATGGATACACAGCCCAGCTCTGCCCAAGGACGTCAACAACTCTCTGGCCTGTATTGTGGTTTGGGCTTAATCGTTTTCTCTTATTGCGTATTTGCAAGAGGACCTCGATGCAGACACAATGGGCAAAGTGATGTTCCGTGACGTTGATCTTTTGCCTTTTGTGGAAATACCACAGGAGTTTTTGGACAACTATTGTGCCCAGCTTTGTGTCTGTGGAAAACTGGGTTGTACCCTTTTTCAGGATAGTCAGCAATTGCCTCCTAGCTGCTGTGTGGTTGCATAACATAGTACACAATGAAATATATTCTGCCACACAAGAGTTTTGTTATACGGGCATTGTTGGTGGATGCAGACACACATATGTTCAGAGTTAGATGGCAGATAACTGAACCTCTGACTCTAGTCTGTAGTCTCCTTAGAGAAGAGTTTTCACGCTGGCTTGGGCAAGGGTTCATCCCATCCTCTTCTATGTAATAGAGCTAATGTTGTGCTATTTATCCCTTTTGCAAGCATGAGCTGCGGCAGCGCTGTAGTCATGGTGAGATGGGTCCCTCCTGCAGCCTCAACATTTCTCCCTATTCGGACGAGATGGCTTGCCTGAGAAGCCCTCGTGATGAAGGCTCATGCTGAAACGTGCCTGCTAGATTTTCATCCACAACTGATTCTATCCTGTTAAATTATTTTATCGCATTTTTATTACCACATAGCTTTTCTAAAATGCTATTTGGTTCCATCTTATTAGAGCCAGCATCTATTCATCTCTGTGAGCTTGGCACTAAAACTGGCTCTGCATTACAATCACACATTCATTTTGCTCAAGCTGCTCAAGCTGTATATGATGCAAAAAGACACCACTCCTGATGCTTTCAGGTAGACAGGAGGCAGCCCCCCACCCACCCACCCCCTCTGCTTTGCTAGTCATGGGACGCACCAACTTCAAGGATCCTGTTGGAGATTCTGGAACATCCCAGATGATGCTTTGGGTGGCTGGCTGTAGGGCTGCTGTGCCTGGGTTAATCTTTTCCCATGAAAGAAGAAGAAAATGTTCTTGCTAATAGAAAAGATAGAGTTGAGCCTTTCTTTCTGTGGTTTTCTACACTGAATGATTCTAATGTTTTCATTGAGGGGACTAAGCACTAAGAAAGAGTTGAACGTAGCCTTGAATGGCCATATCTTATGGTAACAGCGGAGATCCTCCAACAGAATGACTTCCCCTCGCTTGAGGTGGTCAAGGACCTCTCCAACCCTGGTAAAAAAAAACAGCCATGAATGGATGGAAGAATAGTGATCCTGCAAGTATACCAAGGAAAGTAACTGAAAGTCCACTGAAGGAACAAAATAGTATTAAAAATATTATAAATTCAAATGTTCTGTTGTAGAAATGGATTTTGAATTGAGTTCCAAGAAGAATTAATGTTTATACTCCAACTTCGTACACTTTTACATTAACGCCTCTCCAAAAAAACCTCAAACACGTTTGATTCCTATTTGCTGCTTCCCCAATGGCAGCTTGACAGAGAGGAGATGATGACTAGGTGACTCCTGGCCAGAGATCCTGGATGGAGGGAGGAGGAAAGGCCGGGCGGAAGGAAGGCCCAGGATCCGTGACCGGGAAGGAGAAGGAAAGGCCAGGGGCAGCCCCAGGAGGGGCCTCTTCATTGGGGCGGGGGGGGTGGCTTCACCAGAGGCATGGAAACGGTGTCACGGTGTGGCTACATCGTGAGGTTGCTCAGGGAAGCGTGTTGGAGTAGAAGCTCAGGCTCTCTGAGATGGTTTTCGTGTCACTGCGGGAAGAGCCGTTGGAGGTCAGGTCGGCTGAGGGGCGCCTGGGTTGGCTGCCCTCCTCCGGTTCCTCCTCTGGGTGGCCGAGGACCGAAGAGACCGTGGTCTCCATCCGGCTGCTCTTGCACAGGCTGCTCTGGACGTGCAGGGACCTGGCTGACTTCATTTCCAGGCCTTCGTATTGGCTGGCGTTGATGAACGGACACCACCGGAAAGCCCGCTTGAAGCCCACCCGGAACCTGAAAAGGCAGAGCAGCCGCATGAGGAGGGGAGCCTCCCCTCGGCTCCCAGGGCCACAGGAACAGCTGCGCTGGCCAGGAGCCCCAGGGCCGGAGCAGCTCAAGGGTCCTCTGTACTAATGTCTAGCGTTCTTTCCATGCTAAGGGGAAAAGGGGAATTCTCTGCGCTGTTAAAAACAGAGCCGATTTGGCATAAATCATGTTCATTCGTATGTTTTTACTGTAATTTTATCTACTTTGCATCCTAGGTTAAGGGGGGGGTGCTCCCTCGTGGCATTATCAGGCTTTGAGGCGGCTAGTAGGTGGCAGCCTCTCTCCTGACTGCCCTCCTCACACTTTCCATTCACAGTGTTGTGCAAGAGCCACAATCCCGCAAAGGTGGGGTGCCAAAGATGAATCTGGACATGGAGCTGCTGCTTCCTTCACACAATCCTGCCTCCCCATTTCAACTCACGCAACTTTGTGTTGAACAGGACAAAAGTGTGGCGTCTTCGGAGGAGGACTGCCAGTCCCACTCTTTTGCCCAGTTTTCCCCAATCCCAGGCGAGCCTTTTTTCTTTAGAGAAGTAGCCAAGCGCACCAGGTGCAGGGAAGGTGAAAAGCAGACTCCTCGTGTTGAGACCAGGCCAAGGTTCAAAAGACTCTGCTTGGTCAGTACACCGGCCTCCCAACCTTTTGCAAGCAGCCCATTCAGGGTTCAAAGCTCTGGCAATTGGCCTGAGTGGCTTCATTTGGCCCCAACCGACAGGGGAGCAGGCCCAGTTCGGCTCTGTCACTCAGCAGAAGAAGAAGGCCTTACCTGTCGTTGAGGCAACAGTAGATAATCGGGTTGTACATCGTGGAACTCATGGCCAGCCACAGGATCGCCAAGTACACCTGCTGGATGTATTTTTCGGAGAACATCTCACCCTTGAAGAGTTGCAGGAGGAAGTAGACGTGGTAAGGCAGCCAGCAAATGGCGAAGGTGCAAACCACCATGATCATCATCTTGACCACCTGCCAAAGGAGGAAGAGGAGGGGGGAGGAGGGGGAGGGGAGAGCCACCAAGTCTGAGCCTCGACAGGGAGTCCGGCTGAGGAGAGAAGTGGGGCTGCTCCCACGGAGGCCCCTGGGGGCTCACGGGGCAGCCCTGCCAGGCAAGTGGCTGCTTCGGGGCCCTGACTTGGGCCTTCCCCTAATGGAAACAGCAGGCCAGCTGTGGGAAGATGGCCAGGCAGTGAGGCCACATCCCCTGCCAGGGTTGTGGTGACCCTTTGGCGTCTTCCTTTCGCCCTTTGAAGAAGCCGAGAGCTCCTTCAGTTCAGAGCATTGGTGGCATCGTGTTTATCCAATCCTTTGGGAGAAGAAGCTCTGTGGCCAAATTGGAGCTAGAACAGGCGAACTTTGGATGTTCGTAACGCAATGACCTGCTGGGGGGATGGGAATGGAGAAGCGAAGGTCTTTGGGGTGCCGCTCGGCTACCATTCCCAGCCTCCATTATCCTTAGCCCTGCTCTCTGGCACTAGCGGTGCTGCCTGGGGGGCTTCTCCACTCTTGGGAGAAAGGAAGGAAGGAAGGAAGCCACCTCCAATGGCTCCAATGAGGGGCTGGCCAGAGATCTTGGCCACCTGCTTCTGCCTCTGCCTGTTCAGTTCACCTTTGGACCCTGAGCCAACTGCCCTCTGTAGCGGGGCTTTCCTTTCTGGTTGAGCTTCTTCTGATGGAGCTTACCTTGCGCTTGGCAGACACCTGTTCGTGGTAGCGGTCCGAAGAATCCCCTGGTATCCCACTAGCCCAGAGGGTGATGCCCACCATAATATAGGCATAGCCTATCACTACAAGGGGTAAGACGTAGGCTAGGACGGTCATGCAGACCTGGTACCTGGAATAAACGAGACACAAGTCAAGAGCCTGGCAATGAAAGAGGGGTTCCCCCCTGCCCCCCCCCCCGAGCATCCATTTTATTCTTGATATAAATGCGGCTGCTAGTTGGAACATCCCTGCAACGTCATGCCACAGGTCTGAGAGTGTAACTTGGGCTGCTCTTAGAGGAAGAGACCCAACCTTCAGGCTGATGATGGATGTACCAGGCAATAGCCCACCTCTAAGGCTCTCAGCCCCTCCCCTAAGGCAGGCCACATGCCCTCAACTCTACACAGATTTTCCCCACAGGGGCTGGCAGCCCGTCTGATCTCAGGAGCCCTGAATTAGAAAGGAAACCCCACCTCTCAGCCCCCTCAAGTGAAGTCTGTGGAGTGAAGCCAGTCCTTCCGAGAGCAGAGCGCCCTCCCTCGGCTGCCGGCCCTGCTTCAGAGCGTGTGGCCAGGGGCAGCTGCACCCCACCCACCCCCGCTCTCCTTCCACCTGCAGGGCTGCCCCATAACCTTCCTTCAGAGACGAGCCCTTCTCCCTGGCCTCCTGCCTGGCTGAGTTTTCCCCCCAGAGACCTGCATTTCCTCCTCATCTGCATTTGATGAGGGCACTGAGCCCATCCAGGCCCCAAACCTCCGCTCTGCTACTGAGAAGCATGAACCTCACTAGGGTAGGTGGGATGAAGGACCCCCCCTCCTTATCTTGGGCTGGGAGCGATTCGGCTGCTGGGAGGGAGGCAGGAGTAAGAGCTGGACCTTTTCCCAGCGAGGCAGCAGGTCCTCCTCGACTGCACCTTCAGCTCTTTCGATATGGCAAATGCTGAAATATGAGACGTCACGTCGAGAATAGACCCTGACATCCCACCAGGCTCCCTTCTGAATGGGCTGCAGCAACGAAAGATGCCAGAGGTTACCCAGGGCCAAGCGGCCGGATGAGCCTGGACTTGGGACTGGAAGTGACCCGAATGGTGGCCAAGGCAACAACAACTGAATGTAGCTCCATGACTTGGAGACCAAGATTCAGCCAGGAAAGGAAGAGACTGTTTGGCAGAAGGCCCAAGGTGCCTCCCTTTCCATCCCTGAGAAGGGATGACAGAAATACAGAACCAAACAAAAGTCACAATAGAATCATCAAATGGTCATTCTGGAGGAGGCTGCAAAGATCATCTAATGATCCAACTTGCTGCAAACATGTAGGAAAACTGATTAGAAGTGGCTGCCCAGCCTCGTCTTAGATGACCTACTATCTCTAGAGGTAGCAATGGATCTTAATAGAAGTTTTTACTTCTTTTTAAGTGAAATCTAGGCAGATGCAACTTATGCAGATTATTTGTAGTTCTGAAGTTTGTAGCAATGGAAATCATTCACGGTCATCTTCTCTATATTTTTATGTATCCAAACTCTGATATCGGTTCTCCCGTGTTTTTCTCCAGACTGAATGCCCTTCAGCCTTTCTACAGCCGATTGACTAAATTCTTTATTTCATTTAGGCAATTTTCAGCAACCTCTCTAGAACCCAGAAAGAATGTATTATATAATATTCATTTAATTATTCATTGAATTTGTATTGCCCGATCCTCATCTAACATCATAAATAAAATATTTTAAAACATACAATAAGAAACAGAAGTAAGGAATAAAAAGATAGCGAAATGATAGAAACCAACCCAATGGGCGCCCATAAGAAGAGTCTCAGGTGCAACGCTTACATTCGGTTGAACTAGGAGGACAAATGATCGGGAATGTCCAGGGTGGCCTTCACAATTCTGGGGGTTGAAAATCGAACCTATCTGGAGGCTGCCAGCTTGAGGGAACCCCGGGGGGAAGATCATCCTGAAGAGTCTCTTGCCTGTACAGTATAAATATTTATATACTGATAATGGCAGAGTTCATCCCATTGGGAATCCCCACCCGTCGCTTTGCCTTTCAACGAAGGAATTAATCAGGGGACTTACGCCAGTCTTCCCTTCGAAGGTGGGGGGGGGGGCACACGGGGAAAACACCCTGGGTCCAACGCCCTGCAGTGCTGCCGGTGCAGCTTCTTCTGCAGGGGGCCAAGAGGCTCTCGGGTCCAGGAAATATCCTGAGACGTTGGCTAAGAGTTGACCTGTGGCTACAACAGCTGTGGGCCCCCTGGGCAGCCAGTGTTGGATAAAAACAACGTTACAGAGGATTTTCTTCCCAGCTCTATTGCCCCGCACACCTGCGCACACCTGCAAGTATTGAGTTAGAGCTAAATGGAGTCCTTGTTGCATGTGTCATGCACTGAAGTGCCCCAAAAGGAAAAACTAACTGTACATATTTTGCCTGCACTGTATTTTCTTATTATGAACATATAATCCAGGGCAAATGTCTCTATTGATCAGGACGGGTGGAGAAATAAATGGTTCTGCAGCTGCTTCATCTACATGTCAAATGCATTACAGAGGCCCTGGGTGCGTTTTTACAATATTGTTCTGTGGTTTCCCTTTTCTGGCTCCCAACCTTTTCCAAGTTCCAAACTCCCTCTCTTTGGTTAATGCCAGGGAGTCTTCCTGAGCTGAGCATCCAAAGGGAGGCGGAGAGAGAGAAAGGGCTGGTGGGGAGCAGGGAAGATTTCAGAAGGAAGTCCTGAAGGTTGGACATAAAAAGGAAGGGGAAGCAATTTAATTTTATGAGGTTGAGAGATCCCAGAAGCAAGTTCCCAGATACGGATAATGTTTTTTGCAATGGTTACTAGAAAGAAGGAGGGAGAACTAATTGTTTTATTTGCAACTATATGACTCACTGAAGTCACGCAGCACATCAAATGGTTCTGCAGGAATCAATTTGCCCACTTTTGGAGCCTTCGTGGCAAAGGGTCCCTAAACTCGAGGCTGAGAAATCTTTCTGATTTTAAAAAAAGAGTGAAAAAAGTTTAAAATATTGAAAGTACAAATATAGGTAGTCTTGACTTACAGCCGTTCATTTAGTGACCATTTAAAGTTACAATGGCACTGAAAGAAGTGACTTAGGGCTGTTTCTCAGACTTCTGATCGTTGTAGCATCTCCATGGCCATGTGATTAAAATTCAGATGTTTGGCAGCTGACTCATTCTTATGACGGTTGCAGTGCCCTGGGTCATGTGATTCCCTTTTGTGACCTCTGACAAGGAAAGTCAATGGGGAGGCTGGATTCATCCATGTTACTAACTTAACAAATGCAGTGGTTCACTTCACAGCTGCGGCAAGAAAGGTCATAAAATGGGGCAAAATTCACTTAACTGCCTCACTTAGCAACTGAAATTGGGCTAAATTGTGATCGTAAGTTGAGGATCACTTGTAACATGCTGTACCAAGAAGTTCTGTGAACTTGTGGAGGGAGACCCCCCAACACACGTCCCTTCAATCCACTGAACCACATGCCTTCCTTCTGGGAAAGTCCTTTCGAAACCTTCTCCAAATCTACCGTGGACAATCGAGCATCATTGAGGACTCAACCCCACCACTGCTCCAGCCTTCACATCAAGATGTTTTTGAGCAAGTTTCAAAACCCTTGAAGTCCATCCGGGAAGGAGTTTGGGTTTTACAGTACACCCCTCCATTGTGATTGTCCTGGTTCCTCCTCCACTTCCCAGTTCTCTAAGCTCATCTCCATCCACCGTGGCATTTGTCCTCTGACCCCGCCAGAGAATTCTTGAGAGTTATCTGATCAACAGGAGGAACATGACAAATTCCAACTGCAGTTGACTAGATTTCATTCCATGGATCGGCCATCCTATTTTCAACTATTCCATATCGAAAGGAGTCGGGGAGCCTCAGGCCACACTGAGCTTGTGTTGTGTTGCATGTGGCTCTTTTCCTTTTTTCATCAGGCCGACTTTTAAGGCATGCTTGAGTCAGAAGCTTTCAGGGCCAGATGCAAATGTATTCCTCACTGCTCTCTGGTTTATCATTTCAGTGGAATGTCAAAATTCAATTTATTTCTTTTGGCATTTCTCATACTGTGATTACTTCATACAGAAAACCTTTCCACACAAGGAAGATATATTCCAGAGCAGAAAAGAATTGCTTAGAGGCAACTTAATAAAAATGACACTAACGGAACAAAATAAGAAAGGATCAAAATGGATAGAAAATGGTCTACAACAAAGTTGTAACTAGGATTTTGAATATCATGAACTGCCTGGGTTAGAAGATCCCCGGGGCCTGGATCAACCCTGCCCACCAGGGGTGTCCATTATTTCAGCATTCCTAGCAACAGGCGGCCATCTGGTCTTGTTTAACCCCCCTACCCCACCCCCACCCCCAAATAAAAGAGAGACTATCACCTTCCTGGCAATCTGTTCCGCTGTTGAGCAGCTCTTACCATGAAGGCATTTTTCCTGATGTGCAATAAAAATCTGCATCCTTCCTTCCCCTGGAAGTCCACTGTCACTTATCCTTCCTTCTGGAATAACTTTGAACCAACCTGCCCCATCTTCTGTACTTGAAGAGAGTTCTCTTCTCCAGCCTAAAGAGACCCAGTTCCTTTCAGATTGTTTGGATCAAGGTTGCTCACCCCTGGACCGATTACTCAAATATGGGGCTTAGAACTGGAGGCAATATTCTTCTTCGGCTTCATACAGAATAGAGAGGAGCAATATCTTCTCTTGAACTTGACATTGTACGCATTTCTTGAATTAATTTAATAGCGTGGCCTTCTACAACTTGAAAATGTTACATTTTGAATGATTGAAGACTAGAAGTATCACGCAGGCTTCATCCCCTGATCTCCCCTGGACGTCTCTTGCCTTCCTTATTACTCAGAACATTTCACCTGCACCAGGTGCCCCTCAAAGCTCATTCTGTTCAGTTCAGAACTTTTATTCCAGCCAAATAATTTGCCCAGGAGAAGAGAGCGAGAAGGAAAGGCACTGGCTGCAGTCTGGAGGGGAATGGGAACTCGCTCCAGGAGCCCTGACTCTCCCGGCTGTGAAGGGGAAAGGGGGCAGGAGCCCCGCCAGCACTTCAAGGTTCACCCCTAAAGCAGCGTTTTAGTATTTCTTGCCATCTCTTTCCTGACCTGGCCTGCCTCAAAGGGCCGACACCCACCGAGTTCTTACCACAACCAACTTGGAAGAACCGGTGGGCTCCCCTCTTCACTCCTCTTTATCTGGAACCACCTTCCAGTGGAGGTCAATCATCAGGAACTGGTTTTAAACTTGCTTGGCATAAACACATGTCCATCATCCAACAAAACTTAAAAATAAAATAGAAATTAATAAAAGATAAAAATAATAAATCAGTGAATGAAGAAGGAAAAAACCCCCCAAAGGGCAGGCTTGATGGACTTTTCTGCCCTCTGTTGTCTACATTTCCATGTTTAACAAGGCCAATATGCTTGTATTCATGATAACTGAAGCATGTAACAATCCTGAACTTCTAGGTATGACCAAATTAATCCCCAGAATGTTTTTTTTTAGGAAATCTGAATTCAGGAAAGAAAACGTGGCACCCAAGTGCCACCAACCGGGATCAGTGGAAGAGCGACAGATAAGCCTGATTTCTCCGTGGGTCCTTTGGCCTGTAGCTCTCTCAGTCCTGAACAGTTCACCAACATTATTTTGCTTTTTCCACAACCACCCCAGTTCTTCAACTGTAAATTCATTATAGTTCTCAATTATTTGAGCTTTGTTTCTATTTAATTCCTTTCTATATTATAAATACTGTTATCATGAGACAGGCAGCTGCTATATGTTTGATTAATCAATCAATAGAAAAAGAAAAATAAGCAGAAACCTCTGTAATAAAACAATAATTCCTCAGATTTGTAGGTGTTTAACTGCCTGGTGGTACTTTCTTGGCCAAATATGGTGTTTGAAGCTGAGAGGGTGACTATCCCCTTGTCTGCCGCAATGAAGGAAATGCAGCCAAGACCTCATCCGACCCAGGGTAGCAACGTTCAGAGGCTGCACAGGGAGGCCAGGAAAGCAGAAGGGGCTGAAACCTGAGATTCTGGCTCCTCTGGAATAATGAGCGCACTCTTGGGAGAAGAGAAACCCCACCCGCCCCAATGCGGCTGCCTTTCCATCTCTAGCAATGGTAACAGCAAGGCCCAACTCACGTGATGGCGGAGACCTGGGTCTGATTCTGCGGCCAGTCGACAAAGCAAATCACTCGCTCAGGCAGCTCCTCAGTGGTGGCATAGTAACCTTGAGGGAAGGAAAGGAGCGAAGCCAAGAGCCATATAACACAGATGACAACCTTGGTGGCTCCAGCTGACAGCCTTGGTTGCAGAGGATGGATAATGGCCATGTATCTTTGAGAGAGAGAGACAGAGACAGAGAGAGGCTTAAAATCTAGGAAGAGAATATTAAACAACCCCTAGAGAGAGAAGTTGGCATCCACCTGCAGCCATGGGTCTCCTCTTCAAAGGTGCAGGGGAGGCTTCTTCATTCTCCAGCCAGTTGAAATCCCTGGATGCCCAGCCCACCTCCAGTCTGCTGCTTTGTCCTTCCCACCTGCAATTGGCAGGAAGCCACGTGCCCTAAACCTTGGGGTGGGGGGGATGGATGGGCGGACGGACGGTGGGCCCTTACCTGGAGGGCGTCAGGCTGCCATGCAGCTTTGATTGCGATCGAGAGTTTTCAGAGTTTTCGGGGCTACAAGTCCAGTCCCACCCAACCTCATTCCCAACATGAGAAGCCTCCTACAATTATGCACAACACCACAATTGCTCTTTGTTTTGCAGTCTCCCCCCCCCCACCATTCTATTATTTATTGATTTTCCCAGGTGTTGGTTCAAAGGGTTGGTTATTACCTATAAACCCCGCACGGCATGGGGCCAGGTTACCTACGGAGCCCTCTTTGTCCCATCGAATTAGCCCATCCCACCTGGTCACTCAGGGAAGGCATTGGGCAGAGCCATCAGTCCAAGAATTTCAACTGGGGGAGGGGGAAGAGGGCATTCTCTGCCGCTGCCCCCACATTGCCCCACATCCACTGCCCAGAAGTGGGGAGAGCCCCCCCCTTTCCTGGCCTTCCGCAAAGGTCTCAAAACCTGGCTCTGCAATCTTGCTTGGGGGGCACAGAAAACCATGTAAAAGTGGGGCTGGCCGGTCCCAAGAGAACCCCCCCCCCGTATTAACCAATGCTAAATGCCCATCTTGGATTTGGTTTTAATCCTTTTGAAATGCGATGTTTTCATAAGGTTTAACCTTAATTTTAATAAGTTAATATTCATTTTACACATTGTTTATATATTGATTACATTGTACACAAAAGATGCACGCAGAGGGATCCCATATCCTGAGGCAGGAAAGCACTGGGAATCTTACAGAGAGAAATGTAATGGGCTGTTTGTGACTAAATGGATTATTCATAACCCCTTGTTGAAAACAATTAATTGCAAATATATTTTGCCACGAAGCCACCAAGAATATTTGTTCATGATTTATGATTCCCAGTAGACTGAGCATCATGGTATGAATTCAGTGCTTCATTTTGCATAGGAGGCTTTTGCTCAAGAGGCTGTGAAGGAAGAATTAAACCTAGAGGGGTGTGTGTGTGTGTGTGTGTGTGTGTGTAGATGCCATGCTTCCCCTCCCTTCCCATGCAGGTCTACTCAGAAGGAAGCCCCCTGGGGATCAGTGGCATTCATTGGCACATAAGGATGGGCATGAAACTTGGCCTTTCTTGTATGTGTGATCTTGGATAGAAATTATTTGGTTTTTGTTACTGGACTTCTACGGCAGCTCTCTCATACAAGGACTCTAGGAGGCTCCCGCCTATCAAAAAGTAGGAAGGATAAAAATTACAGGCAGTCCTTGACTTACAACCACCCAGCCCAGAATCTTCACCTTGCAACTGATTTAGAGCTGTAGAGATGAGGAATGAAAGGCGTGACCAGATTTGGCAAGTTCTTTCACTTATTTCCCCTCCCCTGTTTTTTATAATTCCTTGCCTGATTAGTAGCTCTGGAGAATTCAAAGGAACGTGCCCCTTTCCATGCCATTTGGGGAAGAGGGAATAAAAGGGATCCCCAGCGATTAATTTCCTATTGTACAGACTGAGAAAGGGGCTGTTCCCCCCCCGCCCCCCGCCCAGTGGATGCTTTCTATCCCACTTGGTTTCTTCCTGCACGATGATATGAGTAACGTTTACTCCTTGTGTTGCTCCTGCGGCAATGACTCTCCCGCTCCACTGCAGCCCTGTCCAGCACAAGGAATCATAAGAGCTGTGTCTTTCCAATTGTTATTTCCATTTACTTATTGGTTTGATTGTTATGCTTTTAACCTGGCCTCTCCCAGGGCTGAAGCAGCTTCTGGTGCCGCGGTTACTCCAAGGCGGTGTAGCCTCTTTCCATGCTGCTGACTGATTAATAGTTCAAAATGCTGATACTTGAACAAATGGAACGCTGGTGTGTGTTCAAATGCGGAGGAAACGCTCCGCACTTCAGTCATCTCACTTCAGCAGCAAGGAACGGCAGTCTCAATAGTCTACAGTTGCGTACAGGCATTTTGCCCGTTTGTTTCATCCGTTTTGCTTTTGACTTCGTCCACTCTGCTTTTCCTAGCTGTGGAGAGATGAGGGCCCAGCGCCTGATGTGTGAACACCCCTTTGTCTGCTCTTAAATTCTCCAGACTCAAACTAACTCCTGTTGAGAATCCTAAGGATTAGGATTGTAGGTTTCAAAAGCAAATTTCAAAAGGTTTGATGTTTCAAAAGCAACTGGGTCTGTCCTCCAGGAGCCCCACCTGGACTCCCCGGGGCTCCCTCCCTCCGTTCTCACCACAACAGCCGCCTCCTCGCCGGGCTGCACGTGCGCGGACCAAAGTCTCTGTGGGACCTTTGGGGTCCCGAGGATTCCAGCAGCCATCCGGCTCCCAACCAGTTTTGGGGAGGTTTGACGGAGGCTGGGAAAGTGAGCTACCCCTCTCCTTTGCCTGGCTGCCATCCAGGAAGAAGGCTGCTTTCTTCCTGTATGGATTGGAAAACGGTCCCTCTTGTCAGAAATTCATTCAGGGGAGACAGAAGGCAGCCTTTTTGCTCCTGCCCCCATCTTCTTGTCTCAGGCAAGCTGAAAAGGCTTGGGGGCACCACGGAGGGAGCTCTCCTCCTTCAGGGCTGCCCCGTTGACTCTTGACTATGTCAATGCCTTGGTGCCCTCTGCTGCCCACGGTGGTGGGGGGCTTGTGAATGGGCTTCCGGGGGAGATTTGCTTCCCATAGTTTGTGAACATCGCTTCTGAATCTGAGGATGGCCAGGAGGAAAGCTCTTTGTGGGTTTCGAAGGGTTTTAACACCCCCTCCCTCCCCCCTCCACATTTTTTCCACCTTTCTCAGGGAAGGGTTTCCTTCGTGGAGGTTGTTTTGTGTTCTGAAACCCACGATCGATCGTTGTATAAAATGAAAAGCGTTCACTCTTGTAGAATGGTAGCAGTACAGGAAGCATCTGCCCTTAACTACCACAGCAAAAGTGGAAAACGTTTTACTTCCCCCTTGACTGCCTTGAAACCTTCCACCCTAAAAAGCAAGGCAGCCGCAGGGAAGGGAAGGGAAGGGAAGGGAAGGGGGGCCACAGGGCTTTTCTCTAAACAAGAGGAATGTCTAGACGATGGTTGCTTTCCTGGACTGTGGGCTGCTTTCACCCGTCACATGCCGGTACCTTCCAGTTAGAAGGCGGGGTGGTGGTGGCAGGGAGCTCCCTGCGGGCTTCACCCACCACTAATTTGGAGGTCAGAGCTGCAGTTTTTCCTCTGCCTGGCTGTTATTGCTCTGCTGTGATGAATGCTTTTCATTCCATGCGAGGAGGGAGAGCTTCTGCCCTCTGTAGGCTCCTAATGGCCAAAACGTGGAAGGCTCCCCTTCTGCCTATGCTCGAAGTCTTTAGGGGTTTGCAATAAGGCAAAGTGTGTCCTTCCTGTTATTTTTATCTTCTTTGGTTGACTCTAAGCTTTCCTTTGCTTCTGAGCCTTGGCCCCTGGGGTGAAGCCAGAGGGGCCCTGGAGGGCCTTTTGCCAATGCTGGAGACCGAGGAATTCTGTAACAGGCTTTGAACTGGGACTTCTGAGCAAACCTGCCCAGGCCTTGGGTGCAGCTCCTCTCCTCTCTTCCCTTCCCTTCCCCTCTCTTCCCCCTTCCGTTCCCTTCTCTCCAGTTCGGGAGAAAAAGGGCCTGACTCTGACAGAAGAGGCGAAAAACAGCGCGAGGCACCGATTGTGGGCGAGTTTCTGCCCCTCAGCCAAGCCGCCTCCCGAGGTTGTCGGGAGACCCGCATTGTTTTGGCTTCCGCAGCTCTGTTGAGGTGCAAAGAACGGCTCCGGGGCGGGAGCGGCCCATTTGGAGCCCCAGTTGGGAGACGGAGTCCGGGGAGGGCTACCTGGGGCCAGGACAGGACGGGGGGGGGCTTTCCCAAGGGGCCCAGGCCAGTTGCAGCTGCACAAGCAGCGGAGGCCGCCGCCGCCCCCGGGGGAAGCCTTCAGAGCCTTTGGAACAGGCGGCCGCCGTGGTTCGGCTGAGGCCGTCTGAGCCCCGGGTACCAAGGAGCGGCGCCCCCTCCGCCGCCGGAAGGCTCCAGGTTCGCCTGGGGAAAAGGCTGGCCGTTCGGTGCTGGACGGGCGGCGGCAATTTCCCGGGAAAGCCCGCACCGGCCCCCTGCCCGCCTCCCTCGAGCCAGCCGCGCCCAGCCGCGCCCTCCCCGCTCCCCTCCCGGCCGCCGCCGCTCCCGGCTCACCTGTCGGCGGCGATGGCCGTCATGGAGTAGATGCTGGCCAAGACGGCGGCCACCGGGAAGAAGTTCTGGAAGCGGCAGTAGGCCGGCCCGTAGTACCAGACGTTGTGCACGGCGTAGGTGAAGTTGACCAGCGTGTTGAAGGCGGCCATCGCGGCCTCGGCGAAGGCCAGGTTGACCAGGAAATAGTTGGTGACGGTGCGCATCCGCCGGTGGGCCAGCACCACCCACATCACCACCAGGTTGCCCACCACCGACACCAGCACCACCAGCGCGTACGCCGCCGACCACAGCGCGACCTGCCAGCCCGGCTGCACGAAGGGGTTGCCCGCCGAGTCGTTCCCCGCCGCCGCCGCCGCCGCCGCCGCGCTCGCCTCCATCCCCGCCGCCCGAGAAGAGCCGCCCCGGCCCGCCAAGCAACGGCTCCCGCGCCCGTCGGACTTGGAGCCGCCTTCCGCCCCGGCTGCCTCGGGATCCCCCCGCCGCCGCCGTCGCCGCCGCCCGCAGCGCCCGCCTGGCTTGCCACAGCCCGCCGGCTTTTTATAGCCCGGTGGCGGCGGCGGCGCGTCAAGGAAGGTGGGCAGTGACGGCGGCGTGCAGGCAGCGGACCCGCTCCCCGCCGCGCCTTCCCGCCAGCCCCGCCTGCCGCCTCGCGTGGAACCGGACGGGCCGGGCCGCCCCCGAGCCGCCCTCTGCTGCGCGGCTGGGCTCCGCCGGCGAAGGCTCCGCGCTCGGAAGTTTCTTGCGACACTCAGGCAGGAGCGGCCTTCCTCGGCTGCGAGCTGCCTCCAGCCCCGGGTGCCTCGCCTTCCCTCCCGCCGCGGCTTCTGGGTCAACTCCTCAGGGGAGCCCCGGTGAAAAGGCGGCTTTGGCTGGACAGAAGTGGACGCAGCAGCGCCTGACCAAAATTCTCCAGCCTGAAGGATTCCAGGTGCCTCTTTCAGGATAATAAAACTAAAGCCGAGCTTTCCTTCAGGTCTGCCGTACACCGTAGCAACGTAAAAGGGGAAGAAAGGCTAAGTCAAAACGCCTCTAGAGCCTGCAATCCTAAATGACCTAGGAAGCCATAAAGACCATTTGAACTTGCCATTAAATGGTCCCCTATAAACCAAATCCCTCCCTTGGCATCCACTCAGGGCAACTCCAAACAAGTCTCTGGCGACCTCTAAGAAAGCGGAGTGAACGGGCATCTTCCAGAGGCGTCTCAGTGCTGCTCCGTGAAAGAAGAAGCCAGTCCAAGCCACCAGGGAGAGCCGTGGTTCAGATCTCCACAGGAAGCTTTAAGACCACTTTGTAATACTTGGGTAAGGCCATTTTGGGTTGCAGACAATAAGACCAAGATAAGAAAGCCATCGATGGTATGTCAAGTCAAAGAACAAGCCTCCCTAGAAGGAGTGCACCAAAAAAAACCCAATAAAGCTTTCATGTAAATGTCTGCAACCTGCCCTAGAAAAGTTGGACTCCCTCCTCAGCCAACTTGGGGGCAGCAGTGAAAAACAGGTCCTGAAATGAACACTCCCGATAGTCCAAGGTGGTTTTCTTTCACCTGTTTTTAGGTTGACTTCTACAGGATTCCACTTAAGGTTCCTTGGCCCTTAAAAAAAGTTAGAAACAACCCCATCCCACAGAGGGATTCATGAACATTCAAGCAGGCCCAGCAAAGATCCAGAGTCTTTGGTAGCTGCAAGTCAGGTCACCTTGTGACCAAGGATTCAGAGCAAAATACGGAATAACAGAATTGGAGGGGGCATTGGAGATCTTCTAGTCCAACCCCTTGCTCAAGCAGGACACCTTAAACCATTCCAGACAAAGGCTGTCCAACGTCTTGAAAGCCTCCAGTGACAAGAGCACCCACAACGTGTGGAGGCAAGCTGTTCCACTCATCAATGGTTTTCTCTGTCAAGGAATTCCTCCTGCACAGGTACAGAGTGGGGGCTCCCTGACTCAACGGTAGTGACTGCGAGAGAGATCTAGGCGTCCAACTGGACCACCGCTTAAATCTAAGCCAGCAATGGGCTACAGCTGCCCCACCAGCCAATGCAGTGCCAGGCTGCATCAAGTGAGGAAGAGCATCAACATCACGAGAAGTGATGGGATTCCTTTACGTTCTCCTGGGGAGAGCCCCCTTGGGACTCTGGGTCCTCCAGTGCTGGCCACCACCACACAAGAAGGAAGTGGAGACGTTAGAAAGAAAGTGGAGAAGAGCCACAAAGACAGTGATAGTCTGTGGGCTGCATGGAGAGGATGGGGGGGGGGCATGACCACTCTCCTTCCAGCACTTGAAGGGCTGCCACTGAGAAGAAGGGACCGGCTTATTCTCTAAAGCACAAGAGAGCAGGAGTGGACGGGTGGACGCTTGTCAAAGAGAGATCCAGCCTAGAATCAAAAAGAAACTTTCTGACAATCAGGGGAACAGCCCACCTCCCAGCGTTGTGGGTGCTGCGTCCCTGAAAGTTTTTACAACTAAACTGGGCCACCATTTGACCAGACTAGTATAACGACTTCGGCCTTGAGCAAGGGGTTGGACTAGAGGACCTCCAAGGTCCCTTCCGACCCTCCGATTCTGTGTCCTGTGAAGACAGCAGTTTGGAATCTAGAGAGGGAAGAAATCCTTTCGTGACTAACCATGCAGTAAGCATATTTGGTTTCTCACATTCCCCAGCCTGAAAGTCACAGACGTCAGTCTGTTTTGAGAACAAAAAGGCATCACTCACTTGTTTAAAGGCTTCTGTAGTATTGGTAGATGCTTCAAAGCCTGAGGTCTACCAATGGGGAAGTAATCTTCTGGGAAAACAGAGGAAATTTCTGTGCAACTATTTTTGAAATTATCCCTGAAAATGTCATGTTTTCATCAAGCTAGTTGGCTTAAAGAAGGAAGCAAAGCCCATGCATTTTCCATCCACATTTGACCCAGAAGAGGACGGAAATCTAAGCTGCTTCCCTCCTCTGTGTACCCAGCAGTATCCAGGCAATATGATCTTCTTTTAATTCTGATTCCAGGTTTTATCTTATTTTCCTCCATATTGAGTCAAAATAGGGAAATTTGCTTTACTCAGCTACAAACTGTGAAGGTAAAGAGATCCTTTCATGTGCTGCTACCATTGGTTTTCATCGGCTGAACTCTTAAAATCCAGTGGTGGTGGTGAGTCTTTAGCGCCCCTTGAGCTCCTGTCTTCCGGGTGGGAGCAGAGACCACCCAGAGAGAGAAAGGCTGGCTCTGGCTCTCCTCTTGGTCTCCCACCTGCGTGATCCTGGCCTACGAGATTCTTCATCTTCTCCCTTCCTTCTTGGAGCTCTTGCTTTTTCCTCCTGGGGGATCTAGCCAGGTGCTCGGCTTTGTCGGCATCTAGTTCTGCACTTTCTTGACAGGAGTGTGGAATTGGTTTCACCGGTTCTGCTCAGGTCAGATTTTCATTCCCTTGCATGCACAGAATCCTCTGCTCCCCCTGCAACATCTCTAGTCATTCACAGGCACCACAAGTTGGGGGTGTCTGAGCACACAGAAGTTTCACTTATTTGCATGGGTGGGTCTAAAAAATTACACCCTGGAATTTCAAAACCATCATCCTGATTCTGAGGAGCTCAAGAAGTGGACTGGGACAGCTCAGCTCAGCCAATGTGCCCCAGGACAACTCACTGCGAGACAATTCAATTTAATTCTTTTAAATCATTAAGACATTTTAATTATTGTCATTCACATTTTATTTTGTCCCTCCTTTGACATCTTTTCTTTAATGATTCCATTCCTCTATTTCTTCGATATTAGTGTAACTCTCGTCTAGCAGCGGGTTGTGATAGACCTCTCCAGAAGACACTGAGGCACACCGTCTCCTTCTAGGCCATGAAGCTCAGGTGCGTAGGTTTGAGTTCTTCCTTTCCCTGAAAACCTGCCTTCCTGACACCATGGGAAGGAAAGGGTATGACGGAGGACTTGCTTTATTGCCACCACGGCCATTTGAATGTCCTGCAGAATTGCTAACCTTCACAATTCCACCTTTGCTGGAGGGAGAACCGAGGCCATCCTGACCCACCCACTGAGTACGGTGGATGGAAATGGATTGTGTGGCCAATGAGTTTCGGTTCCGCAATTAGGGAAAATGGAAAAGCCAGAGAATGCAAAAGAAGATTTGTGCTTTACGAGCTCCTCTTTTGGGGGGGAGCTAGGAACAAAACTGTTATCCTCACTATTTCCTTTAACAATTCTTATTAGATTTTGGTTCCTAACTGTAGGCCACCCAAAGTGATTTGGGAATCAGGAGGCCTATAAATTAGATAAAACAAATGCCCCACCTTTGTCTATACAATTTCAAGGCAAGTAAACCCTGACACCACCCTCTTTCTTAGACCCGATGTTTCTTCCGCTCCACCCAGTCCATCAGAGAGAAGCCATCCGATTGCAGGCTGCTTACAAGATCCAGGCCCTCTGTGATTTGTGAGGGGCTGCCATAATGTCTTCTTTCATTCCCGTGCTCTACTGGGGGGGCTGAGGGGAGGCTCTGAAAGCTCCTGGCCAAGTCAAAGGCTTAGGGTGGCCTTATTCTGCATTGCAGCTGCTTCAACAGCTTTCCCCGACCCTCTGAGGCTGAAAACGCCACTGTACAAGTTGATCAAGCTCTAACCTTTTCCTACCTTTAATTATAGACATCGCTGTTTTCCATTTATTTAATCAAAGCTGGGCACTCTGAGATGGCAGCTGATGTGGTGCTTAATACATATGCTGTTGCCATAAAATCCTGCTTGACATTTTGTCACCTCTCATTGAAGCCAGTTCAAGTGATTAATACAAAGAATTCCTTAAAGCGAGTAACTCCCTTCATCGGATGATGCTCCTGAAGCATATGTAAAGCTAAACGGAGGAGAGCCTTGCTGAGCCAGCTGACTACCATGGGCAATTGGCTTCCAGGGTGGGAGATAAAGGGGCCGCTCTTCCTTCATCCAGGCTCGCCCAGGGAAGAGGAATTGTGGCTGGCAGAGGAGGGAAATCTGCTTGCCCGCCTTTGGGTTTTTCAAAGTTGTCTGCTCTGCAGAACCTGGTAGCATCCCTTGCCGTGGCACAGAAGTTACTCCAGAAGCCACCTGCAGCTGCAAAGAACAGGCAGTGGTCACGTAGTGCACTGATGTGAGTTGAGTGGCTTTACTGAGTGAATGAATGAATGAGCAAACCCTGCTAGTTGCATATAACAAAAAAAGTGTTGGAAAGATGGGATGCCATAATTACAATTATCCTCAGAGGACTGATTTCTCCTTGATTGTTTGTCTCATGTGAATCCTTGATTTAAATACCAAAGGCCGATCCGCAGAGAAAGGTTAGAGTGCTGCGTTGGCTGGAGCTGGTCTTCTGCAGGGCTACAACTTCCTCTAGTCCAGAAGAACTTTTCTCTCCAAAGGTTCTGCCATTAACCATGTGCCTGAGAAGCAACAAAGAAACTCTGCACGCGTGGAGGTGGACAATTAGACAGAGTTTCAGAAAAGGTAGTGTGGCAGCCAACCAGACTTGGTTTAACTATCCTTCCCCTAAGTGATGGCTGTGGACCACAGGTGGGAGAGCTGAACTGGTGAAACCAAACTTGAAATGCCACGTACAGTTCTGGTCATTGCCAATACTGAAAAGATGTTGAGTCTCTAGAAAGAGTGCAGAGAAAAGCAACAAGGATGATGATGGGTCTGCAGGCCAACCTACCTGGTGAATGGCAGGAGAAGTAGGGATGTCTGGCCCATCAAGGGTTACCATGGTAACTGTCTTCCAGTCCTTAAGGGGTCATCACAAAGAAGAGGGGATTGAGTGCCTTGGACGTTCTGACATTTGGGGGCCAGTATGGTTAACTCAACCATTGGTCCAGCCCCAGGAGGTGGTGAGTTCTAGTCCCACCTTAAGCACAAAGCTAGCTGGGTGACTTTGGGCCAGTCACTTTGTTTCAGCTCTAGGAAGGAAGCAATAGCCACCTCTGAGAAACCTTGCCAAGAACCTTGCAGGGGTATGTCCAGGCAGTTTCTAGGAATTGGACACTGGACACCATTGAACAGCAGAAAAGAAAAGACAAAAATAGACATTTGCTGCTAGAAATGGCTTTTGGGATAGAGAGAAATCATTAGAACAAGGTGTTATTTCTAAATGGAGAAATTGCTGAGCCCCCTTCCAGCTCTCTGGCTTCCTTTCCCATTGTTCTCAGGTAAGGTGGACTCTTCCTCCCAGGGGAGTCGGTGCTCCTAGCGCTGAAAGGGAGAAGTTGCAATCCTGGGTGGGGACCAGCTGTTTATGGAAGTCACCTCGACTTCGATGCAGAGATGGAGATCCTGAGACGATGCGGTGGGGGAGGCTGCCCACTTGC
The DNA here is from genome assembly GCF_049901735.1 of Notechis scutatus. Classification (NCBI taxonomy): domain Eukaryota; kingdom Metazoa; phylum Chordata; class Lepidosauria; order Squamata; family Elapidae; genus Notechis; species Notechis scutatus. The sequence continues at coordinate 229,882 of NC_142015.1, read as the reverse complement.
CCCAGCTCAAATATTGGAACGCTGCTCTTATGTCCCCTGTGGTCCTTCTTTTCACTAGACCAGACCAACTGAATTCCTGAGACCATTCTTCATATATTGTAGCCTCCAGCCCCTAACTGTCTTTGTGGCTCTTCTCTGCATTCTTTCCATAGTCTCAACATCTTTTTTATATTGTGGCAACCAAAACTGCCATATTCCAGGCATGGTCTTACCAAGGTCTTATCAAACGGTATTACTACTTTACGTGATCTGGATTCTATCCTTCTGTTAATGCATCTTTAACAGCTTTTTTGATGACTGCTGGCTCAGATTTAAATGACTGTCCACTAGCACTCCAAGATCCCTCCCACAGTTACTGCTGTTGAGCCAGGTTTCACCTATTCTATAGCTGTACATTTAGTTTTTTTGCCTAAGTATAAAACCTTACTTTTCTCTACACTGAATTTTATTTTATTAGATGGGGCCCAGTGTTCAAGTCTATCGAGATCTATCTGGATCTTGAATCTATCTCCTGAGGCGTTGGCTATTCCTTCCAGTTTCGTATCGTCATACTTGGTACAGATTCAGTCCAAATTGAGCTAAGGACACCTCTAAATGAAGCAAACGGCACAGAAATAAATGAAGTCTTCTGCAAAACCCAAGTGATGCTCTTCAGCCCAGGTCAAAGTAACAAGCACATGGACTAAATCATCACTTTGTTTAACCACAGCAACTCTGAAGGTTAATTTTGAAATTTTACCCAAAGTCTCTAGGCTCTTTCATGAAATACAGTTCATCTGTATTTTTAGAAAGCTTCTTGTGCCGGAAGGAAGAGAATTCCAACAGCGGATTAATTCAAACAATATCTGATGAAAAGCAAGGTAAGAAGCAAAATAGGATTTGAATTGAGAACATAAAAGGCTCAGAAGGGACTTGAGGGCAAAACAAGAAAGTCATATGTTCCTTCCAACTTAAGATGATGTTCAGGGAAGGGAAGAAAATATACAAAACAATAAACAAAGAGAGAAAGCACTTGGTTTTCATGGACTCTTCCCAGAGGAGTCTGCAAGGTTTTACACAATGTTGTCAATGTTGGTGCCATTGAAGCTCTGCCCATTTTTATGGGTATTGCACACCTAATAACAAAATATCGGTGCCCGGGTTGAGCTGCGAGAGCCAAGGCTGAGCTGCCATGCAGCAATGCCAACACAGGGCCTGAAGATGCAGCTGGAGCCTGGAGAATCTGAGAATGGGGGGTTGGCACCTAGAGCTTTTGGGGTGGGGGCCATGGACCGGCAGGCCAGGAGTGGGTTCCAGAACAGACAGCGCTAAACCGGGGAAGACACCCCCGATGTGTAATCCCGGTGGCATGTTCTGGCCCTGGGGGCTCACTCCCAGCCCCCTTGGAGGCCCTGCGGTCTGGCTGACGAATGCCTTCTGTCCCTCGGAATGCTGGGTGGTCCAAGCACAAGAGATGCCCAGATGCTGCAGGAGGAAACCGAGGGAGGACTCCAACCGAGTATGACTTAGAGCTGCCGCTAAGGCCTACCTTGTTGTGGTTCGAGCAGTGGAAGATAATGGTTTCTCTGCCCTTATTGCACTTGCTGAGTGTTGCCTGTCAGCCCTGTTCAGGATCGCTCTGTCCTTCCTGGGATGGGGGGCTCAGAGGACCCTCTTCAGGGCTGCGCAGAGGAATGTGTCCAACACCTGAGGGGGTATTGCAAATGGCGCCAGGCTCAACTCTGCCCCAGAGTACCTGTGTTTCCTGCTGGCCCTCGTGCAATTTCCTCACTTGATTGCGGGACTCAATTGTTTTGCATAAATAGGCACACAAGCATTGTTTGTGTGGTTGGGTTCAACAAACCAGAAGAGAACATTGGAAAGCCAATAGCTCTGCCAGGCTCCAGCTGAAGCCCACAGTCTACTTGGAGGGCATCCAAGTCAATCCTGGATCCACCCAAAGGACGGAGTGTTTTTACATTAAGACTTGGCAGACCAACATGCCATGCTCCTATTTTTCCTTAAAAACAATCTGTCTGCAAATTTCCTGTAAATCCAATGCAAAATACTTCCCCTTTTCATGTACTTTGCCACCACCTCCTCCTCACCTTGGAGCCTCTACTTTCTGAAAGTCACAGTACACAACATTCCTTCCCTTATTTTCTGTTCCATTGTCTTGGCTTCCTAAGAGCCCTTCCATACTAACACACCATCTTTGATTTATCGCTTCAATTACTTGGACTTCGACACTTTAAAGCTGGTCTGCTTTGGGGAGGGAACTTCAGGTTGCCTGAATTCAGGGACAGCTTCTTGTATCCTCCTATGGAGAGGGCAACCTGGCAGAGAAGAGGCACCTGCTGGGTGTTCATCATGAGCTCTTCCCTTTATCTGCGGCTGCTGCGGCTTTTCTGCAGAAGGTGCTCCAAGCAACACACCCGCATTTACTTAGCTTGTCTCGACTAGATGAATTCCAGGGCAGCTCTACCATCTTCCCCTTCTGAAGTGGTTGGGAATCTCCTTCACTCACTCATCCATGTCCTGTGTACATTTCCATAGCCTTGGAGTGGAGACCTGCACATATGAGGGTGTAAAATTTAGGGACAAGAACTAAACTAGGAACAAAGTCATTAAGAGAAAAAGAAAAGTCACCTTAAAGTCCAAAGGATTCACAGGGCTTGTGGCAGTGTCTCCCTCTCCCCGTTCCCTCCAGTGGGTTTGGACCCCAGAAGAGATGGCTCAGAGCTCAGGGAAAAACACTAGAAAGAGGGAAACTATGATGTTGGAAGGGAGAGAGCTCAATTTTTGAACATCTTGTATTTTCCAATTGTCAAACAGAGGATACAGATCACAGCAGGCCATGCAATCTGGGGCTGGCCCAGGAAGATGGAAGTTGCTTCCACTCCATTTGGACCTTACAGGCTCCCAGGTGGAGCCTTCAGCTCTGAGAGAGCAGTTGTCCTTGAATGCCACTTTTCTCAAGCAGATCAGAGCAATAGCCAGTCCAAAGGCCTGGGGCCATTTAGGCAAGCATAGAGGCAAAGGAGAACCACAGCCCATCAAGTGCACCATTCTCATCGCCATGACCAAAAAGGCTCTACTGGGTGGCTACTTCCCTGGTGAGCAGCTTCCAGAAACCTTTGTGAGCCATCTGGGGAGCTGATGTGCTGATTAGTGTCCTGCTGCAGAAGGACAACGTCAAGGGAAGGGTTGGCTCCTGGTGTTTTGTCTACAATTGAACCTACTGGTCTGATCCAAACTGCAGCTACATTTCTTGGGTACTTATGACTCCTTTTCTTTTCTTTTTGCCTCTAAAACCCACACATATAGATATACACACAGTTGCCCTTCATCTGCCATGGTCTCAGTGGAGTATGAGGCCACCCACTGCCGGAGACAGGATGCTTAAGTGAAAGACTTGATCTGATCAGGAGGGCTGTTGCAAATATTAACCATAAATAAATATGGGGCAGAATAATCAACAGGACGAAAAAGGGCTTCCAACGCCCACCCTATCAAGCAGAGACCATGAAGATGGAAGAGCTATTCGGAGAAGATCGTGTCTTGGTATTCATAAAGACAAATGGCTAAATCAATACATTTTCAGTGGGATGCTAAAGCATTATGTTATCTTTTATTATTCTCATTTAGCAACAATTTCAAAGACCTTTGGTTTAATTTATTTCCAATGCATCAAGATGACACCCAAACCATGCAAAGTCTCCCACGCAATTAATGAGATCGTTGGGATTTGTCTGTCATGGAAGGACCTGCTGACAAACCTGAGCTGTGGAGATGGCAAGTCTCACCGATGTGTCCCCCTCCCTCCTCTCAACAAACATTCACGGAGTTGGGATTAACCAGGATTAACTTTGGTTTGCTGGATCCGATTCTGCTGCGCAGCATTTTTCCTTCCTTCCTTCAACAGATTCATGAATGCCTCCTGGTGTTCCTTGTAATCTCTTTCCTTTGCTTCTTTCTCCCCGTCTCCTTTCTGCTACTGCCTTGGCATGATAGTGGAGCAGCCCTCATTTGCCTTTAGTAATTCCTTCACTTCTCTTCCTTCTTGGCCCTTTTAGTAATAAAGAAAACAATTTCTGGACTCACTGAATTCTACCCCTAATATCTAGTGCCCACCTGTCCTCTTGCGAGATCTTCAAACAAAATGTGGCTGGTTGTGCCAGAACAAGAACAATTGTGAGGCTTCGGGAAAGTCAGTCCCAGTCAAACACCTATTCCTGCTCCATGAAACCCAACAACCTTATTTATTTATTTATTTATTTATTTGATTTGCCAATTGTTTACAAGATAATAAGTATAAGTGTATACATAGTTGTGAATACATGAAATGGGTACATATAAGAAAAATAAAAGAATAAGAGAAACAATAGGACAGGGACGGTAGGCACGATGGTGCGCTTATGCACGCCCCTACAGACCTCTTAGGAAAGGGGTGAGGTCAATAGTAGACAGTCTAAGGTTAAAGTTTTTGGGGTTTGGGGAAGAGACTATAGAGTCGGGTAGAGTATTCCAGACATTGACCACTCTATTGCTGAAGTCGTATTTCCTGCAATCAAGTTTGGTGCGGTTTACTTTGAGTTTGTATCTATTGTGTGCTCTTGTGTTGTTATGGTTGAAGCTGAAGTATTCATTGACAGGAAGGACATTGCAATGTATGATTTTATATACCATGCTTAAGTCAGACCGAAGACGGCGTAATTCAAGGTTTTCTAGTTTTAGAATTTCAAGTCTGGTGGCATAAGGTATTCTACAACGAGTAGAAGAGTGGAGAACTCTTCTTGTGAAATATTTCTGGACTTTCTCAATTGTGCTAATATCAGATACGTAATGAGGGTTCCAGACTGATGAACTGTATTCGAGTATTGGTCTAGCAAATGTTTTGTATGCTCTGGTTAGTAGTGTGATATTACCAGAGAAAAAACTTCGTAGGATTAGGTTAACAACTCTTAATGCCTTTTTGGCTATGTAGTTGCAGTGGGCTCTAGCACTTAGATCATTAGAGGTGAGTATTCCAAGGTCCTTTACAGAGCTTGGGTCATCAACAAGATCTTGACTATTCAGCTTGTATTTTATTTTCTGATTTTTTTGCCAATATGTAAGACAGAGCATTTATTTGTTGAGATTTGAAGTTGCCATTTGTTTGACCATTCAGATACATAGTCAAGATCTTTTTGTAAGGTAGCAGTATTGTCTGTGGTATTGAACAGCTTTACATCATCAGCGAAGAGAACGCAATTGCTCTTAATATGATCACAGAGGTCGTTTATGTAGAGTATGAAGAGAGTTGGTCCTAGAACACTGCCCTGGGGGACACCACTATTGACAGGTACTGGATTTGATAGAACGCTCCCGATTTTGACCATTTGTTGTCTGTTTGACAGGAATGCTTCTATCCAGTTATTCAGTTGTCCAGAGATACCATAGGATTTTATTTTTAGGAGTAGTTTGTCGTGTACCACTGAATCAAAGGCTTTACAGAAGTCTATGTAGATTGCGTCAATTGCTTTGCCCTGGTCGAGTTGTGTCGTCCATATGTTTTTGCAGTGTAAGAGTTGCAGATTACAGGATAGTTTTTTTCTGAAACCAAATTGTTTATTGGAGAGTAGGTTGTTTGACTCTAAGTGGAGGATGATGGATTGGTTAATAATTGATTCCATGACTTTACAGGTGACGCAGCATAAGGAGATTGGCCTGTAATTTTCAACTAGGCTTGGGTCTCCCTTTTTGAAGATGGGGATGACTGTGGCTTGTGACCATAGGTTAGGCAAGGAGCTGGTCCTGAAAGATTTTTCAAAGATTATGCTTTGCTTGGATTCAGTGTCTGTTGGGTTATCATTTGTCTGGTGTGAACCTGCTTCTCCACACCAATGCAGAATTCCCTCCCACTGAATAAGTGACACCAACTTGGGCTTCTTTTTTCCCCAATCTTCATCCAGCTGACTCCTTCCAGACAGGTATTATTCAATAATGGTGGAGGGAGACAATGGGAAAGCCAGCAAGACTCCATAAATGTTCTAGATGAGGGGAATAGAAGGGGAACTTATCAAATTTGCAGACAAAATCAAGTTAGGAGAAATAGATGATAAGACTTAAGATCCAGAAAGATCTTGACAGACTGGAACACTGGCCCAATCCCTAAAATGCAGTTCAGCAGTGATAAAAGCCAGGTCCTGCACTTAGGCAAGAAAACCCAAATCTTCATGACCCAACAGGCTTCCTTTCGTTGGGGGGGGGGCTGGGGGGGCTGCAGGAGCAGCTTCTCTGCAGAGATCCTGCTTGGCTCATCATTCAAGGTTTTGTTTTTGTTTTTACTGTCTCCCACTTTCCCAGATCTCTTATCTTCACATCACATGTGTCCAGAACACTGAAGCTTTAGTCAGAATCTGGTTATACTTCATCTGGTGTGGAATGATTTCTTTTAGCTTGAAGGTCCAAGATATTCTCAGCAATGTTCTTCAGCCCCACAATCAGGACACAATTTTTTTCTTTCTTCAATCATTCACTGGTCCAACTTTTGCAACTGGGAAAAACACAACTTTGATGAAATGTCCCTCTGTTGCTAGTGGGATATCTCTGCATTTTAATATTTTATGTAGACATGTCATTGTCTACCTCAAATAACTGACATCTCTTTGTTTTACAGCTACAGTCACAATCTTGGTGAATTTGGCAGCACAGGAAAATAATGATTGTTTCTACTCTGACATTTTCTCTAGCATTTGGCACCGGCATTGCCTGCAGACCTCACTTTTATTTAAGTGGCATTTTTTCCGTTTCATTAAATATTTAATGTGAATCTTCAAATGGTTTTATGTTATAAAGCAATAGTAAAATATTGTAAATCTGAAATTATGGCTAAAATTAGAGTGTTATGATGGCAAATTTAACATGGAGAATAGCACAAGGGTCAAGAATAGCTGGGTTTTTTTTCCTACTCCAGCTGGAGCTGGAGGTGATTTAAAAATCTGAAGAACATTTGCAATCAATTTCATCAAAACAGGACCTGTACCTTCCAAGGCTGCTCCACTGTCTTGTCTGAATGAGGACCCTGCAGCCAAGGCCAGAGGTTCAGCTGGAAAGAAGGCAACCAAAGGGGCAACCTGAGGTCAAGGAAAGGACAGCCTGGCTCTAACTCAGAAGCATTTTGTATGCAGTGGGCTCCTTTGAAGAGTTGGTGCCCAAAGGCATAATGTCTGCCTCTGGAACAAAAGAGAGCCCCCTCCCCCCCCAGTTCCTTACGGTTGCCCACCTGAAGAAAGCCAACGCCAGAAGTCTCAGGCAAGGAAACCCACCGCTTGAAACATCTCCTTGGATTCAATGAACCCAGCCCATGACTTCTACCTGGAGCTCTGCTTGGAATCCAGAAAACAGAGATCTTGGAAGCTTTGGCTCCGCATTCAGGCTTAACCATGGCCTCTCTGGATGGCTTTAGTCAGAGCGTTGTTTTTGAAATAGGTGCAGTAATGACCAGGGTCCCTAAATAGATGAAAACCAAGCCTGCCATTTTAGCCTAAAGCCCAGTTCTCGTGTGTGTTTTATTTTGTTCTAGATGCTCTAAATCAGTGGCCCCCAACCTTTTTTGTGCCACGGCCCGGTACCGGCATCACAAAATGATCCGCGGCCCGGTACCGGCATCAGCACCCATGACAAGGCAAGGCAAGCCGAGCGACCGGCCAGCCAGCCGTCCCCCGCTTCTCCCCGCCACCTTCAACTCCTCCTTTGTACCTTTGTCGATGGGCTTCGGGACAGCTTCGGGATGGTCGCTTGGCTTGCCTTGCCTTGGGTGCTGAAAGAATCCTCGCGCCTTAGTTTCGTTCGAAGCCCCCCCCCCTTTGATAAAACTAAAGCGCGAGGATTCCTTCAGGACCCAAACGCCGCTTTCCAACTGGAAAAGCTCACCCGGAAGCACTTTCTCATCGAAACAAGATGGCGGCGCCCAGCAAACCGGCGGCCCGGTAGAAAATGTTCCACGGACCGGTACCGGTCCGGGGCCCGGTGGTTGGGGACCCCTGCTCTAAATGGCTTAGTTCTTTTTTACAGACTTCCAGGCAGTCGTACCGAGAGCAGAGAGAAGCCAATGAAACCGATGTTCTCTGCTGCCTTCCTGGAGACCCTGGGATGAACCCTTATCAGAGTTCTATATCTGCCAACTATTAAGGGTCTTTGGGCCAATGCACCAAAGCAAGCTGGACCACCAACCTTGGAATCACAAGACTGGAAGGGACCTTGGAGGTCTTCTAGTCCAACCCCAGTCCATGGCAGGAAACTTTATATTATCACTGGACAATTTCATGACTCTGGGAGGCAAGTTGCTCCACTGGTTTATCCTCCTTAGTCACAGATGGGCTCTCCTCAATGAGCTACCACTCACTGATTCTTGTCCTTTCCAAGAGCCATGGTGGCGCAGTGGTTAGAGTGCATTATTGCAGGTTATTATCTCACGGCTCACTTCCAGGAGTTCAGTCCTCGTTGGCTCCAGGTTGATTCATCCTTCCCTCCTTCCGAGGTGGGTCAAATGAGGACCCAGATTGTTGGGAACAATACACTGGTTCTGTAAAGTGCTTAGATGGGGCTGTCAAGCACTGTGTAGCGGCATATAAGCCTAAGGTCTATTGTTACTAAACAAGTAATTCCCTCAACGCTGTCCAACTATTTACTATGTCTGCACTACTATCACTGTTAATTTTCTCATCGCTTGTCGCCCATCCCCTCCCACTTGTGACTGTATGACTGTAATCTTGTTGCTTGTATCCTTATGATTCATATTGACTGTTTCCTAGTAGGATTTGATTGCCTATATGCACCCTATGACTATCATTAAGTGTTGTACCTGATGATTCTTGACGAATGTGTCTTTTCTTTTTATGTACACCGACTGCATTTGCACCGAAGACAAATTCCTTGTGTGTCTAACCACACTTGCCCATTAAAGAATCCATTCATTCATTCTTGTTATCCTCAGGAGCTGTGGAAAATAAGTCGACTCCCACCTCTCTGTGCTGGAAGACCGCTATCATGTCACCTCTAAACTGTTCCTTGTACAATTTATCCTGCAGACTCATTGTCATATTAGTTGCTCTTCTCTGCACACTTTCTAGAGCTCAGCATCATTTTGTATCATGGTGACAAAACTTGACATAGTATTCCAACAGTGAACTCACCAGTGCAGTATAAAGTGGCATTAACACTTCACATGATCTCGATGCTACCGATCCCTAGGATTACACTGGCTTTTTTGCCAGCTGCAGCATGTTGCACACGTGAGTGTCCACTAGACCATCCTAGATCCCCTTCAGAGTTACTGCTGTGAGCCACCTACCGCTGGCTCTCTTCCATGTGTTTCTACCCATTGCTTCTTGCCCTGTCCTCAGGACAGGACATGCCGTACCGCCATTCTGAGCCTGGGCATATGGCTTTTTCCTGCCTAAGTGCAGGACCTTCTCTTCTCACCACTGAACTGCATCTTGTGGGATAGGGCCCAGGGTCCATATCTGTCAAGATCCACCTGGATCTTGAGCCTATCTTTTAAAGTGTGGGCTATTCCCTCCCCAAAAGAAATTTTTTTGGTGTCATCTGCAAATGTGATCAGTTTCCATTCTGACCCCCCATCTAAGTCATTTATGAAGCATTTATGAAGCCCTGTTATGAAGCTGTTATCAGAACTGTGAGGTACCTCAATGCCTTCAACCTTCAACAATAGAAATAAGAACAAAAACAAGAGGAAAAGGAAATATAAATACAAGGAGAAATTCTTTAAGCATCATGGATCAGTTGTAATTTGGAGCACGTGTTTCCAAGGCAGGATTTGGCCCAGTCTTTATTACATCAAAGAAAAAATGTGAGACACAAAATCGTAGTGCAATTAAATATAACGAAGCTCTTTTAGGGCCATGCAGCAGAACTGTAATCAGCCTTCCTTGATTGCAAATGAGCAAAGATTGCCCAAATCAGCCAAGATTGCCCTGAACAGGTTCCTTGATTTGGTGATGGAGACCATCCCTGCGATGGAGGCAGCAGCCCCTGCCTGCTTGGCCTGTCACTCTGAGGAACCCCTGTGCTCCAGGGACTAATCAAGGAGAGAACGACGGAGACATTTCCTCATAGCGAGAACAATTAATTCAGTGGAACAACTTGACTCCAGAAGTTGCGAGAGCTCCATCACTGGAATTTTTCAGGAAGAGACTGGACAGCCACTTGTCTGAAACAGTGTACGGCCTCCTGCTTGAGCAGAGGGTTGGACTAGAAGACCTCCGAGGTCCCCTCCAGCTCTGTTATTCTGTATTCTATGCCCAAAGAGTCCCAGCGAGGATGAAAGTCATTAGGCCTGTAGGTAACATAGCACCTAACAGGCAATTTAAAAGGAAGGAAGAAAACAAAAAGGTCCAAACAAATACATAAAGATAGCTCTGCCCTGCTAACAATGAAGCCTGGATATTCTGCCCAGAATATGTCAGATCCCAGCCAGGGAATGAGTCAAATATATTGCAGAGCCCAAAAATGTTCTAGCGGAGAAATGCAGTATCATTTGAACAAGCCCCTAGATTCTAGAACCTGTAAAAGCTGGAATTACCAGCCACTCCCTTAACTTGTGCAGAAAAATAAAAGCTTTTAGCACAATGCCAAATACAAACCTAGAATATAGTTTGGAAGTCCAATTTCCTTTTTATCTGGGCTTCCATTTTTCAACAGTTTTAAAACATGAATCAGAGGTTCTGGAACAGACAGTAAACCTGTCCTTTCAGCTTCAGTCCAGCCAATTCCCTGGCACTCGGCCTAAGTTTTAAAATAACCAATCTTTTCCAAGTGCCAACAAAGGGGAAAAGCTGCCGTTATCTGACTCAGTATGTAATACCCGCAGCTATGTCTCATCCCAGAGAATGGGACTGATTATCTGAACCTGTCCTGGAAAACAGGCTCCACTTGCAACAATAGAAATCTATTTGTCCAGCGACACATTAGACTGACCTCTAAGGTCTCTCTGATCCAAGCCGTGGCATCTGAAGTCACTTGAATCAAACCATAGAGTCATAGGGATGAAAGGGACCACAAAGGTCTTCTAGTCCAACCCCTGGCCAAGCCAGGAGTTCTTGTAAGTTTTTATAGGTTGCACAATCTTTTCTTGAAAGTCTTCAGTGATGAAGCACACAAAACTTTGGAAGTCAAGCTATTCCACTGATTAATCATTCTCATGATCTGGAAATCCCTTTCTATTCCCAGGTTGGATCTCTCCGTTATGAGCTTCCACGTTGCTTCCTGTCCTGCCTTCTGGTGCTTTGGAGAAAAAGTCAATCCCAGCTTCCCAATCTCTTCTTTAAAAGCTCTGGTGATGGAGAAGAACCCACAACTTCTGAAGGGCAGCCATTCCACTCATCGGCTGTCTCCTTATTTCTAGGCTGGTTCTCTTCTTTGATTCGCCTCCATCTCACGGACCTGTCTCCAGATCCCTCTCCTTTGTGCCAATTTAATGAATGAATTAGAGCAGTGTTGGTTCTTCATTATGGACCCCTTTCAAATACCTTTTGTGGGAACCCCAAGGCTTCACTCGAGATTGAAGTGATAACATTTCTCCAAGTCTCCGCAGACCCCCGCCCTGTGATGACATTGTGGCTCCCCAGGGGTCCACAGAGGACAGGTTGAGAACTCCTGGATGAGAGCATGAATACGTGGCTGAATGAAAGAGTTCTTGAGGACAATTGAACTGGTGCAAGGAGGTGGTTACCTCTGGCTTTGGAGGCAAGGGTTCACTAAAATTTGAAGTGATAGCCAGTAATTGTGCAAATGACATCACAGCAGGCAGCAACTGGTGCAGCCATCAAAGGCCTACCTTGGTCGGTGGGTGGAACAAGATCTTGAAGGAGGCCTGCCATTACTCCAGCCAGGATCCAGAGAGAGGAGAGCAGGGCTTGGCAGTTAAGACAACGAGGCCTTGAAAGGAGACCCTGAGGAAGAAGAGGCCAAACTGCTTCCAAGACACGGTCAGGTGAAAGAAACCGGAGCCCAGGCAGGAACATCTCAGACAAGACTCTCCCTCGTTCTCAGGTAAAAGGAGCACATTCAGGCTGGCAAGATTTCGTCACTATAGCTTGACAATTAAAGTAGTTATCGGCCTACATGGCTGTGGCTGCCTGGTCTTGCCTACCTTGGAGGGCTGACAAGAAGTCACGTGTTTGCTTCTCTTGGCCAGAGGCTCCTGGTCAGCCCTTTCCCCGAGAAGAAGGGATCTGGCCCACTTGCTGAGCCTGCCTTCCAACCTGGTGCAGGGCTTTCCCCCTTGATCTCAACGTCTCTGGGGACACAGCACTTCCTGTGCACCCCACCTCGATGGCAAGCCTGGCGCAAAGAAACTATTCTGAGCCTTCCGCCAACAGTCCAATTCAACACGCCCATCGCCCCTGAGAATAATGCTCAGCAGTACAGAAGAACAACTCACAGGCTCACTTAACCTCCCAACTCCCCTACCTGGGAGGACAGCCAGTCTTAAAGGTCTTCTCAGCAACCAGCAGGGTTGGGGCCAAACTGATCTCATGGGAAAGAGAGCACCTGAAGGCAAGCAGTCCAATTGTTCTCCCGGTCAGGAAATTGGTTGCCATCCACTGCTTCTTGCCTTGCCTTCTGGTGCTTTGGAACACAGGTTATGATGGCAGCCCCTCAAATATTGGAACACTGCAATCATGTCAACCCTAGTCCTTCTTTTCACTAGAGTCGATAGACCCAATTCCTGTAACCGTTCTTCATATGTCTTAGTCTCCAGCCCTCCAATCTGTTGTTCTTGCATTCTTTCCAGAGTCTCAATACATCGTTTTATATTATGGTGGCCAAAACTGGATGCAATATGCCTCGTGCGGTCTTACCAAGGCATTACAAAGTGGTACTAACGCTTCATGTGACCTTGATTCTATTCCTCTGTTAATGCAGCCTAGGATTGCATTGGCTTCTTTGGCAGCTGCAGCACACAGCTGGCTCGTATTTAAATGACTGTCCACTAGGACTCCAAGATCCCTCTCACAGTTATTGATAGTGAGCCAAGTTTCACCTAATCTGTACCTGTACCTTTTGGGTTTTCTTGACTAAATATAAAACCTTATTTTTTTCCTCCACTAAATTTGTTTTATTACCTAGAGAGGGCCCAGTGTTCAAGTCTGCCAAGATCCATCCAGAGCTTGAGCCTGTCTCCTGGGGTTTGGGCTATTCTTGCCAGCTTGGTGTTGTCTGCAAACTTGATGAGTTTCTGGAGAAAGAGGTGTGCCGTAAATACATGTGTGTGTGTGAATGGCTGGTATCCTATCACTGAGACTGGAGAAGGCAGGATGGCAAACTATGTGTTTATTCAGATTTAGAGCTGACCAGGATCATCCCCAACCATTTCAGCCTCTTTAAAACGGTGTCCATGAATGCCAGCTCTGGCTGAATAAATGGAGTTATCACAGCCTCAGAGGAAGCGCTGAGACCTTTTGGGCTTTCAGGCCTGCAACTCTCCAAAAGAAAGACTCGGCAGCCTTAATTCATCACCTACTTAATATCTGAATTGCACATGGAAGTAGCCCAGCCATAATTCAATTTGCATTAAAGAAATGAGCAGGTACCAGCACATAAGCATATGCCACCCAGGGCAGTGGGATACACGGAACATTCTAGTGGCTTGCAAGGTGCTCTCTGATTTAGTGATCCTAATTTGCATAAATTGTATAAGCATGCTTGAGAACCAACTTACCTTAGATGCACTTGTGGGTTCCGGTGTTTCAGAATAACAGAGCAAGAGCCAGAAGGAGATCTGCAAGTGGGCCTCACACACTGCCTAAAGACTGCCATGCAAGGACAAATCATGCATTGCAAAGATCGCCTGGAGGTGGGATATATTTCTAATGTGATCTACCAGATCCCCTGCGTGGACTGCCCTTGTGACTGTGTAGGATAGACAGGGAGGAAGCGAATCACCAGAATGCAAGAACACAAGCGAGCAGTCAGAAATTCCATTTCACAGCTACTAAGATGGTTGGCCAAGCAGGTACACAGATAGCCAGGGGAAGGATTGAAGCCTGGGGAATGGGGGCCCTTGCCAGTCAACAGGAGGGCTGATTTATCGCCAGCTTATCAGGTACTGAGGAGCTCAGCTGAGGGCTTGGCAGCACAAGAAAACCACAGCCAACCATGGCCATCAACACCAATCAACCAAGAAGAAGCCACATCCAACCAGGCACCACATAAATAGGACACATAGAGTAGCCCAAAATACGCATTCCAGTAGGGAGAAGTTCCCAGAGGATGGGCTCCAGCAAGGAAAACCACACCTCTGGTCCCAGGGACTGACCCAGGTTGGATTCTGCACCCAGTTTTCAATCACTGGGGGGAGGGTTCAATTCTGCTCCCCCTGGGCCAACCTCCTCCTGCTTGTCCGGTGTCCAGATTTAAAGGCCATCTTTTAGGAAAGATTCAGTAAAGGGGAGCAAGAGGTGAGAGGTTCAGTCCAGAATTATCTGGAGGCTTGAAACAAAAGCCCCACAAACAGATGACACCTTACTGAGCCATGGAAAGGGGGGGAGAAGCTCCTGTATGGTCCCTGACTGTGGGACACAAATAGTCCGCAATGGCAAGAAGGGCGACTCCAGAGGAATCTGGGTGAAGAGCCAGCCAAGGGGAACGAAGGATGGCGAGGTTGGGGGCAAGCACAGGCCAGACGCCCATCTTTGGGGCAAAGGGGCGGAGGTCCTCCTGAGCAAGGCCCGAAGGTGCAACCAAAGCCTCAGCCGCCTAGATGGGCATGGCTTCCATGGGCCGGAGCTTGTCTGGATCGGGCACTGCAGCCCAAAAGCTGGGCCTGGTCTCTGGGCAGGAGGCCCCGTTTTCAAGACCCCGGGCAGGCGGGCGGGCGGCTGTTCCTGCTGTGGCGCTTTACAGGGCCCCTGGCGGGCTTTGCCCAGGGAGACTCTGCCGGGCCTTCCACGGGAGCCGCGCGGGGCCTCGGGCAGAACTTGACCCTCCGCGTCCCGAGCGAGGAGCGGAGCCCGGAGGTCGGGCGGGGCGCGGAGCCCGGTTCCCGCTCTCTGGGCAAGCGCCCCGTGCTCCGCTCCTCGCTCGGGACGCCCCTCGGGACTCTCTTGCCGGCGCAGCCTCTCGGGGGCGAAAGGCGGGCGCCTCCACTCCGCGGCCCGGCCTGGGGCCCGCCGCCCCTCCGCTGCCCCTCGCGTCGCCTGAGCTTTCCGAGCGGAAGTGGACGGAGCCCCGGAGAAAGAGAAAGCGCCGCGCCCAGCAGCCACAGCTGACGCCGACGCCTCCCCGCGCAGGTGCCCGGCCGGCCTTCCTGGCGGCGGGCGGCGGCGGCGGCCCTGCGGAGCCATGGGCGGCTCGGGGCCGGCCTGGCGGGACTCGCTGCCCTACTACTACTGCGTCAAGTTCGCGCTCTCGGCGTCCTCCACCCTCTTCTCGGTAGGCCCCTTCCCACACGCGCCGGGCGCCCGGCTGAGCCTCGCCTCGCCCTGGCCGCGCCCCCGCCGGCTCCCTTGGGCAGCGGGGCCGCCTCCGCCTTGTCGCCCGGGCGCCGTTGCCGGCCGCTGCCTGCGCTTTTCCCGGGCTTCGCGCCACGCCTGTGCCGGGAGAGCGAGGCCGGTGGTGCGCGCCTGGCGGCGGGGCCTGGCGGGCGGATTCCCCGAGCTTCCCGCCCCGGAGGCGCCCCGCCGCCCGCAGAGTCGGCCCTTTGTTTCTTTCTGCCGTTTGGGCGCCGCGCGGTTGCCGGACGGACTGTGCGCGGCGGTTTCCTTGGCCGCTGCACCGCAAGGGCTCCGCTTGGATCCTTCCCGGTTTCGGGTTTTTTCCGTTTCTGCACAATCTGAGCCCCCCACTGCAGTGCTGAGCCGGAATGCAAGCGAGGCCCTTTGCCTGCAGCGGCCCAGGCAATTCCCTGGCTCTGGGCCTTGGCTCTGGAGTCAGCTGGGGACACCTGGCTGGAACCATCTACCTACCTGGGCAGCCTGTAGGAGCCTCAACCGGTCAGGGGTCCTCCAGCTGTGACTCTTCTTCAGAGGCTTCCAAGCTTTCTCTGGAAGGGGGAACCGATTAGGCTTGGCTTTTTTTTTTTTTTTTTTTTTTTTGAGGATCCCAGACCTCTAAACAAGGGCAAAGCTCTAGCGGGAGATGATTGGCTGTGTTTGAGTAAAGGTGTACATTCGGTCCCTTAGTTTCTCAGGGAACCACATCATGTTCTCTGGAAACACAGCTGGAAAATCCTTGCCAAGCTCTGATGGGCTTCAAGTGAGAGAAGACTGGGAACGTTTGTGTGTGCATTCATTCATTCATTCATTCATTCAAATTGGTTATAGCTCTCAGCTGTAATGGACTCTGGACAGCTCCCCATAAAAACAAAACAAAAAGCTACGCTGACAGCCCAGACTAAAATTATCTTAAAAGCGACACATGTTGAAATAGATCCCTCCAATAAACCCAGCTTGGGATCAGAGCCATCTTTAAGAACCTCCTGGAACCCCACGAGGGGGAGGCTCTGTCCTCACCTCTGCTTCCCCGGGGCCTGAGCCCCTGGTTTCCAAAACGCTAAGCATCGTGTTAGGATGTGGCAAACTTCCTCCCCATCCCGCCTCCAGCCACATGGAAGTCAGGCAGAGGCTGAATTTTAGATTTGGGGAAACAGCTTCTTTTCTTCCTCTGGGAATACAGTTAGCCCTCAACTGTTCGCAATTAGTGTGGTGATGACAAGGTAAGTTTGTGACCAATCCTTGCACTTAACCACTATGGCGGATCTGCAAGGCAAAGCAAAGAGCAAAAACTCCGTTACTGGACTGAATGACCGGTTGGGGTTGCTAAATGAAGACTACCTGTAGCCCTTTTTTCCTGAATTCTTTTGGGAATCTGAAGGAAAAGCTTGTTGCAAATCATAACAATGGATGCTCTGAGCCTGTTGATGGGCACCTTGCTGGAGCATACTTAAGCAGTGGTCAACCAGGACACTTATATCCTTGAACAGCCTCAGTTCTGCCTGTGTGGAGAGGACATCCTGGGGCTCTTGTTTGTGGCTTGGGTCTCAGGCTTCGGCCTGGATCTTGGTGGGAATGTTGAACTGGTTTTGGATGCTACGGTGTTTTGTAGATCCAGCCTGCACCTTCTATTTTGCTGTCATGGAGCTCCTGACTCATCATCTCTGTTCTGCTTTGTTGAAGAATTTTATATTGAATGGAGGCATTTGCTTCTCCTCTGTTGTGTTTCATTTAACACAAGTTCATTATGTAGAAGTCTTGATGTTTCATATGATTTATTCACCATCATCATAATTATGAAAGTAATGACTTGTTTAATGCCAAGGAAACTTGTAAGCAATTGTAATTTGTTCAAACTGGAGTTCAGGCTTAGTGTAAGCATGAACTTTGCCAGTTATGGTTTTAATAAACCATGACTAAAAATATCATGGCTTAGTGTCATTTAGATTACCCATGTACCATAGTTATTTTTTATGGCAATAAGAATAAAGAAATTTGCCTTCAGCAGTTGTGGGAGCTTCTTCCTCACGGGAAGCTTTCAAGAAGAGACTGGACTGTCATTTGTCAGAAATGGTGTAGGGTCTCCTGCTTGGGCTGGATGACCTACAAGGTCCCTTCCAACTCTGTTAATCCGTTAAAGTTCTGAGAGGAGCAAAGAGCAAATGGATGTACTTGGTAGAAAGGCCATCGGCAACTGTCTCCCTTTGCACATTTGCTGGGTTCTAGGAAGAAAATAAATGGAAAATGTGCACTGGCACACCTTGGATTCTTTGCGAGTTAATTTCTCTCTATTAATGGAATCCATAACAAGCATTATCAATAAATGATCAAATGCGATGCTGATACAAATAGAGGAAAAATTGTGGGGTCTTTTGTGTTCTGTGAGCCTGGCTTTTTTCCTTGCAGATGTTTCATTAGCCAACTAGGGAGCCCGATTAGTGCCTTGGGCCAGTTCCATCCTGAGCTACAAATACTCTCTTCTAGAGGACAGATTGCTAGTTGTCTTCTAGGGTTGCCACCTCTTCCTTTCCCGCGTTGTTTCTGGTCTGCCTGCCTGCCCAGAGCAAGTGCCCTTCTTCCCTACACTTTTCAGCAAAGGGTCAACTAAGAACTCGGTAGCTGAAGGCGCAAATGATAGAAAAGATAGTTGGGAGTCTTGGTCTGTGTTTATTGGTCTTGGAATTTGCTGTGCTCTGCTTGATTGGTGTTTCTAATATCTTCTGTCTGTTTTGTGGCTTTTTTTGTCTTGATTGGCTGGCAACATTGTGTTTCCTGCATTGGAGGCTTTTAGTGCGGCTTGGCTCCGAGTAAACGGACGGCTATCATTTATTAGGAAGGCTATCATTTATCATCTGGGTGCCTGGTTGGGGTGTGTTTGAGCTGGAGGTATCAGGCCATAGCCATAGAGATTGAAGCCATAGAAATTGAAAAAAGACCTGAAAGCATGAATAGAAGAGATGACTCCACCAGACTGTCAATTATCTGGAAGCCTGCACTCTCAAACAAAAAAATCTCCACACCACAAGCCAGGCAAACACCTGGGCACAAACAGACTCCCCCTGATACCTCCAGCTCAAACACACCCCAACCAGGCACCCAGATGAAACCAGACCCACACCCATGATGCTACCACCACACTTCCACGTAGAAAGCAGACTCACACCCACACAGAAGATGAGACACGACCACGGACCAGAAGCCATACCGCAGCTGCATCACTACCTGCTTCAAACTCCTCCGACCCATACATGAAGCGAACTGACGCCCACCATGAAGATGTGGCACGACCACAAACGCGAAGCCAAACAGGATCACAGCTCACTAGCTCAAATCCCCCGGCAACTAAGACTAACCTGAGCACAACCAAGCCTCCACCTGAACGGAACACACCCCCAGCCAATCAGAACACAGCCAACCCCCCAACCAATCAGAACACAGCCAAACCCCCAACCAATCAGAACACTCCCCCACCCAATCAGAACATAGCCAAGCCCCCACCCAATCAAGTCACACCCCCACTAGCAGTTAAAAGGAAGAAGCAGCTGCAAGCTCAAATTACTCTGAGAAGCACAAGTCGAAGACACAAGCCTGAAGATGATGAATGAGACTTCAGCAAAACGTCGCCTAGATACTTCCAATTTTACACTGGAGAAAACCCGAATAACCAAAGATCCGCATACAAATACCTGCGAAAACCTCAGAAAACACACACACACACACACACACACACACACACATATACCGTGTTTCTCATAAAAGAAGGCCGGGTCTTATATTTTTTTGAGCCCTGAAAAAACGGCTAGGCCGTCTTTTCGGGGGTGACTTAATTCCCCCCCTTGCATCCTCATCTAGAGCGTCCCGCGGGCAGCCTCGCCACCAGCCGCTCCTAACGGGTGATCATGGCGAAGCACAGAGAGCTCCCTACTCCCACCAAACACCTTTGCTGCAGACCCAAGACCTTTGGCACCCGCCGCTGTTGCTTTCCCTTCTGCCCATTCTGCCGCCACATTTGGAGCTGCCGCTTCTGTGTTTGGAGTGTCGCTGCCATTTGGAGCACCGCTGTCATGTTTGGAGCTGCCACTTCCGTGTTTGGAGGTGCCGCCGTGTTTGGAGTGGTGGCGGCGCTCCAAATGGCGGTGGTGCTCCAAACAGCGGCAGTGCTCCAAATGCGGAAGCGGCAGCTCCAAACGCGGCGGCAGCTCCAAATGCGGACATGGCAACTCCAAACAGCGGCAGTGCTCCAAACAGCGGTGGGGTTCCAAACGCGGAAGCGGCAGCTCAAAACGCGGCGGCAGCTCCATATGTGGAAGCGGCAGCTCCAAACAGCAGCAGTGCTCCAAACAGCAGCAGTGCTCCAAACGTGGAAGCGGCAGCTCCAAACGCAGCGGCACCTCCAAATGCAGAAGCCACAGCTCCAAACGGCAGCGGTGCTCCAAACAGCAGTGGTGCTCCAAACATGGAAGTGGCAGCTCCAAACGCGGCGGCGGCATGGGCAGAAGGGAAATCAACAGCGGTGGGCGCTGAAGGTCTTGGGTCTGCTGCAAAGGTGCTTGGCAGGAGTAGGGAGCTCTCCACGCTCTGCCATGATCGCCCATTAGGGGCAGCTGGTGGCGAGGAATTGCTGCCTGCGAGGCGCTCCTAACGGCAAGTCCCCCTGCCCTTCCCCCCATTTTGCATGTTTTAAAATAGGCCTAAATTTGGGGGGAGGGGCTTAATTTCATTTTATGCCTAGAAAACATGCTGGGTCTTCCTATTGGGGGAGGTCGTATTGTTGAGAAACACAGTATATATATATATATATATATATATGTGGATCTTTAGTTATTCGGGTTTTCTCCCGCGTAAGATTCAAAGTATCTGAGCAGCGTTTGGCGAGGTCCCACTCGCCATCTTCAGGCTGGTGCTTTCGGCTTAGTGCCAGTGCTTGCACTGGCACTAAGCCAAGCACCAGCCTGAGATGGCGAGTGGGACCTCGCCAACGTGCCTAGATACTGAATCTTACGCGAGAAACCCAATAACCAAAGATCCACATACAAATACCCGAGAACCTCAGAAAACATTATATATATATATATATATATATATATATATATATATATATATATATATATATATATATGTATGTATGTATGTATGTATGTATGTATGTATATGTATATGTATATGTATATGTATATGTATATGTATATGTATATAGTTATAGTTTAGTTATAGTTATAGTTATAGTTTAGTTATAGTTATAGTTATAGTTATAGAATGCTAAAATATTTCCCAGCAAGTTTTAGACTAAATACCAATATACATTCCCCTGTGGTATCCCCCTTATAGATCCCTAACCCTTATCTCTAATTTTTTCGGCTTTATTATTTCTTTTAATTATAGCCAGCTTTCCCTTTTCTAAGTTTCCCCGGTCTTTCTTCTTTTTTCCTTCTGGTATTATTTTTATTTCCCTCTGCCTGTCAGCCATGTTTTCCCCGACCTTTTCCAGTTCTCTTTTTTGGGGTTTCTTCTTATATAATTCCTTCTTCTTAGTCTTGGGAGCCTTATCTCTTTTATTTGTTGTCTCTGGTGTCAGTGCCTCTATTTTAAATCCTTTTATATCCTTTGGCAATGGTCCTTGTTCTCCATATTCATCTGGGCTGTTGTTTCCCTCTTCCGACTCGTCATCTGTGAGCTTTCTTTGTTCTTCTGCAAGCTGCAGCGCCATTACTTTACTAATCATTGTGTCCAGCAATTTCAGAAAAATGCCTTTCTGAGTTACATAAACACTGATTCCTAATTTCTGTGGAAGGAAATTTTAACAGAATAATAACTTTGCTCCAGCTGACATTCATTTGGCTCCTAGCAAAATGGCTATTTGTTGCTTGTAGTACATATTGCTCTGGTGTTATTTATTTATTGATTAGCTGTTGCTTGTCTTCTGAGTGGTGTGATTATTCGTATTCCATTGGAATGGCTTAGAGCAGATGTGGTTGAAAGCTGTCAGGAGAAAGGCTGTTCCTATTGATGCTGCTGCAGCAGCAGCAGCCCCTGGGCCTGTGGGGGACTGAGGGGATGCCACCCCCGGCTGCTTTTCTCTGAGTAAAGCTTGTGAGAAACGGATGGCATTTACAGGATCTCTGGTGCTGTTTTTTAATAAGGTATTTGCTGCCGCTTGGTTTGAAATAACTGACCTTTAAAGTGGAATTAAACTGCTGTCCTTTCCTGTGATCTGTCATGTGAAGAATGGATAGCTAGGGTGGCCTTGCTGCTTGTGGATTAGAAGGCGGTGGGTGGGTGATATTTGTTTACCAAGACATTTCCTGCCCACTTCCTGATAGGCACAGCTGCCTCCAAGCTTCTCAGGCACCCAGGTCATGATTGTCCCATGAGATGGATGGATGGATGGATACATGGATACACAGATACACACACACACACACACAGAGAGAGAGAGAGAGAGAGGTTTTTCACAAATGAGCCTGGCAAAACATATTTCCTAACTTCTCCACAAATTTGCAGAAATCATGATGAAAGATTTTCCAATATTAGCAGCATAGCCCAGGAAAAAAAAATTATAGTTAAAGCAAGCATATTTTGATGCTGGAGGGGTTGCCAGAACTAAATTATTTATTTGCCTTTATGTGTGGTCTTGCTCAAAATTAGCCATTTGAGGGTATTTCAGAAAATTGCATCATAACGAAAGCATAGAAAAAGTACATTAGGCCTTTGGTCATTATTTTCTGGTAAGAATATACATTTGAGAAACAATACTTGTGTTAGATTTTTAATTAATAGTTGCTAGTTTAGTAAAATATTGGAAACATCTAGAGTAGACATCTAAGAAAAATTCATTTGATGCAGTGCAGTCTATTGCCATATTGAGAACAATAAATAGCAAATGGAAACCAGGTAAAAAAATAAGGAAGAAAAGTGCTTTTCCTGTATGGAATTACTTTAAAAGATATTTTAATAATGAAAACAGCAATCGGCTGTCTATAGCTCATCATGATAAACGATGGAAGATAAAATTTATGCAGATCTGTAGCCCTTTGGCTTGACATTCATGCATTGATTTTAACTTGTGAAATATTATTGTTGATCCTGTTTTCATATTGGAAGATTCTTTTTCCTGGCCTCTCCGATAGAAAAGCTGGGTCAAGAAATGTCAAGAGGTCACCCCTGCAGACCCTTCCTTGCCACCTGCCCGCCCCCCACCTGCTCCATTGGCTGGCTGGACGGGAGCAGAAGGCCCAAAGCCTGCCCAGCCGCCCCTTGGCTGGGAGGCAGAGAGGGTCTAAGTTGCTTTTCCTTCCCCTCCCCTGCAGATGGTCGGCCTTGTCATCTTCTGCGTGGGCATTTATGCCGAAGTGGAAAGGCAGAAGCACCGGACCCTGGAAGGGCTCTTCCTGGCCCCAGCCGTCATTCTCATCCTCCTGGGCCTCACGATCTTTGCCGTTTCTTTTATTGGCATGGTGGGATCCCTCCGAGACAACCAGACGCTGCTGAAAACCGTAAGGCACTTTCCCACCACACGGGGCCCTTTCCTTATCCCTGGCTCCTCCTTCCCCTCAACTTGCCCGCCACAGGAGACGGTCTCTGGGGATGGGACTGCAAGAGTCATGGCCTCAGTCCTCCTTCTGGAAGTCTTGCCAATGGGGAAGGACGACGGTCTCCTTTTCGTAGAGCCCCTGAGCATGGACCCGTTACATGCTCCCCCCTCCCCCCCACCCCGTAGGCATCCTCCCTGGGCACGGCCATCTTGAAACTCCATGTATTTGCAGTCAAAAATATCAACTTCAGAACTTTCCCATTGTTTGGAAAGTGTTGCAGAGTGGATTTGGGGATTATCAAAGACTCAAAGAGGAAGGGGAAAGGGCAAGAGGTCATAATTTTATATCTTTTTAAATCTTATTTTCTGTATTTTTCTTATTTTAATTGTTTATATTTTTATTTTAAAATTCTAATAAAATTATTGTAAGGAGAGAGCGAGAGCAGAGCTTGTTAGGAAAGAACAGCATCTCAGCAGCGGCTGCTCCGAAAGGGAGAGGCTGGCTAAGTGCTCCCCAAGCTGGACAAATGTGAGGCTATGCAGGACATAGACCTAGAATAATAGGATTGGAAGGGGGCACCTTGGAGGTCTTCTAATCCAGCCCACTTCCTGAGTAGAAGATCCTAAACCATTCCAAACAAATGGCTGTCCAGCAGTGGAGCACCCACAACTTCTAGAGGCAGCTGCTTCTTTCTTTCTTTTTTAACAAATTTTATTCAGTTTTTCACATTAAAAACAAAAATCTCTTTTTAGTGGACAACATATTTCCGGGTCATCACCTTTACATACAAATATGACAGCAATTATACATTCATATATGCATACTTAGTTCTATTATTACCTTTTCCATTCCAAATGTTCAGTAAGGAGAGAAACAAACACATTAATTCTAGCCTCTTTCATTAATCTCAATCGAAGCATCTTTTTGTTTCATTTCAATTATTTTAAATATAATCCTTTAATATTTATTTTAAAAATAAAGATAAACAATATGTGTTTGCATAATAATAATAATAATAATAATAATAATAATAATAATAATAATAATAAAAAAGTTACCAATGTCTCTCCTTGCTTTTAATAGTCTATATTAACTTATTAATTTAGTTGGTTCTTTAGTCTGTCATATTCCCTTTCCATTACACATTCTTTTTATAAATTCTAGATTGATACAACTTTTAACACTAAAAACAACAACACAAGTATAGGTTTCCCCCCTTTTACTGTTTTGAGAATGACACTTCAATGATTAAAATATACCTTTATTCCCTCATCTTGATTCCCAATAAACCATTATTTTTAAGAAGTTACAATAATAATCATTCCATCTTTTCACTTGGATTCTGCAGCATATTTTCCCCCCTTGATTTTTAATAAGAGTAATCAGTATCTATATTACCCTATTTTCTAAATATTTTTAATTGCAGAAATATTCTTATTACCCCTTGTCATCCTGCAGAATCCCCTTTTCATCCTGCAGAATCCCATCAACCATTATCTCTGAAAAAACAATTTCTTTTCAACATTTTACTATTTCCGTATTTCTTTATTTCATGCACCTGTTTCTTACTGCTTCTCCTCCCCCTCTTTTCCCCATATCTTTTCTCATTCCAGTTTATATCCCTCTCTTTCTTAATATCTTCCTTTCCCCTTTTCTGCTGGGTCTTTCTGCCTTTCCTGACTTCACAGGTATTCCCCCTTTTGATTGCCTTCTTAAATTTCAACTTTTTAACCTTCCTTCTTTCCCCACTTCTTTGTAGTGTTCTTTGTGTTAATTGTCTATTTAAAATGTCTTCTCCTTGAATCGACTTCTCCTCTGAAGCTCTTTCTTCTTGTTCTTCAATCACCATTTCCATTTTTTCTAACACAGAGCAAAGTGATTCGCCTCTTTCCTGTAGTAATTCTCTCATATTTTTAAGTTCCATTTTTAATTCCCGAAGAGAGATCATCATTACACACTCTTATATTTTATGATTGTTAAAGTCCACCCCCAAAAAACACTTTTACTTTCCTTCTTTCTTCTTTCAGTTTTCTAAAGTTCTCAATTATTTCAGCCCAGGGTCTATACCAAAAACATCAATCAATCCCACAGTCAGTCTTTCCTTGCTTTTTCTTTATTCTGGTTCTGCTTTCACTTTCTAAGATTCTTACTTTGTTTCAATATTTCTTTAATGTTATATCCACACAAGTTCATTCAGAAACAGGATGCTTTCCGTTTTGTTTGAGCTCAAATTTTTGTCAAAAGGTGGCACTCTCCTACAAAGTCTTCACCTTTTCCCCCTATTTTTTTATTTAGGGTTTTTCGAACCTCAATATTCCAGCACAGTCCAGTCTCCAATTTGTAAACTTTATTATTATTATTTTTTGACAATCTTAAGTCCAGCTTTATTTTATGCCTGTTTATTCCCAAAATATTTTAGTCCAATTTAGTTAAATCTTTAGTTCCAGCTTCTTCCTTTCCCGGTTCGAAGCCCCACTTAGCTGTCAAAAATATTTTCTTTTTCCCCCCCTGTCCCTTTGTAATTTCGCCGCTCACTTTTCTTTTCTTAAAAATTCCATGTTACCCTTAATCCCGGGGTACTTTTGTTTAGTTGTATTGCCCAGTTGTCCTGGTTCAGATGTTATCCACCTCTTTCTTCCCTCCTGCACAAATCTTAATCCAGCTGAGTCCTCTTCTTCGGGGTGGCCATTTTAAACCGCCGCTGCAGTCATCTTCGGGGGGGAAAAAGACCAAGCCCAGGGGGGAGATGCGGCTCCCCCCAGCCTGGCTTGTGGCTTCCCTTACTCCGCCACCCCTCCAAGGCAGCTTCAGCCCCTAATCGTAATGATCGGGGCTCTCCAACAAAAGAGCACAGACCATAGCCGCAGAGAGTCGCAATCTACGGTCCGTCAGCGAGGAGGCTCTGCCTTCTTCCCTAGAGGCAGCTTCTGTTCCACTGGTTAATTGTTCTTCCTGTCCATACATTTCTCCCTAATTCTAGGCTGGATCTTCCACCTGTTTTTGCCCTTAGGCAGAAAGGCCCATTGGCCCAAAGAAAGGACCAGGGCCGCGGGGCCTCCAGGCCCTGTGTGAGCTGTGTGTGTGTGCAAGCGCAGGCCTGCCGCTCTCACAGAATCATTTCCTCCTCTCCCTGCCCCCCCACCCCAATCTACAAAGCCGGGAAGGTTGGGGATCACTTGCCTTAAATCACTTTTAATTTAATTTAATTTCAAAACCTCCTAATGAAAAGCTGGACTGGTTTTGCTGGAGTTGTTTTCCGGCTTTCGTTCTTTTCTGCTTCGCAAGTTCTCCTCTGTCATTCTGAAACTGAATTTCTAACTGAACGTTCAACAGCATTGTTACATCTTTTATGGTAGGATAAAAGGGTATGTTATCTTTAGTGAGTTCTTGAGAAGTGCAACTGTCACTTTATTACAATAGCCCAGAAAATATAAAGTGGTTCTGCAGAGCAGCCCAACTGTTGTGCTGAAGATCTCTTTTAAACTCTACTCTGCCCTACGAGCAGGCCCAAGGGCGGGGAGGGTGGATGTGGGGAGGGGTTCTGGTGGTTCCCTTTTACCAAGAGCAGCCCAGCATGCCTGGCCCTTCTTGTTGTCCTTCGGGAGTACCTGGTGGAGTAGAGTATAGAGGACAGAATAATAGAGTTGGGAGGGAGGGCCTCTAGAGTGACCCCCTGCCCATGGCACCGTTCTGGACAAATGGCTGTCCAGTCTCTTTTTGGAAACCTCTGGTGATGGAGCAGCCACAACTTCCAGCGACAAGCCACTCACTGACTGTTCTCACTGTCAAGGCGTTTCTCCTTAGTTCTAGGTTGAATGTCTCTTTAATGGTCTTCCATTCATTACTTCTTGTGGTGCTTTGGAGATAGGTTGACCTCTCTTCTCTGTGCTGGACAGCCCCTCAAGTCCTGGGAGGCTGCCATCATTCCCTTTGATAGGCTAGACCTTACCGAATTCCCTGAACTGTTCATCCTATGGTTTTTCCTCCCAACCCCTTTTCATCTTTGCAATGGGTCCTCTGTACTCTTTGAAGAGTGATCATAATGGCCAGGGTGCAGTATGCAAGTACGGTATGGTCTTACAAGGGCACTATAAAGTGATATCACTTCAAGTGATCTTGATACTATCCCTCTGTTGATGCCGCCTAGGACTATGTTGGTGCCAGGGGCCTGCCAGCTTCAGCTTCTTCGTTCTGCTGGCATCCTGCCATAAAGTGCAAGTGGTAGTCTACTAGTACACCAAGATCACTCTCACAATCACTACTGTTGAGCCAGGTCCTGCCTATTCTAAACCCCTATGTTTAGTTTTCCTTGCCTAGGTATATAATAACCTTACTTTTTGCACCACAGAATTGTGTTTTGTTGGACAGGAACCCTGGTTCAGGTCTCTCAAGTTCCTTCTTGAGAGAGTGTATCTTCTAAAATGTTGACTATTCCCTCTAGTTTGGTGTTGTCTGCAAATTTGATGAGTTCCCCTTCTATATACCCTCCCATGTAAATAATTATGAAGATGTTGAAGAGAATTGGGCTTAAGACAGAACCTTGAAGTACCCCCACTGCATGCTTCCCTCCACGTGTCTATACCACGTTTTTCTGTCTTACCATGAAGTAGGCAGTTGTCTACTTTGTTAAATGCTTTACTGAAGTCTAAGTAAACTATGTCCATTTTCCTGAGCCATTAATTTAGTCCCTTGGTCAATGAAGGCAACACATTTTGTCTGGCATGATCTGTTTTTGACATATTCATGCTGGATTCTAGTAATTATCTTGTTCATTTCTAGGTGCTCATAAATGCGCTACTTAATTATCTTTTCCAGGATTTTTGTAGGTCGTGTCAAGTTGATTGGTTTATAGTTTTTTTTTCTTTTTTGAAGATTGGAATCACATCAGTTCTTTTCCAGTCCTCTTTTCCAGTCCTCCTGCGCTTCAGGATCTCGGAAAGGTTTTGTTCCGTAGTTCTGAGAGCTGCCAGCTCCTTCCAAACAGGTGTAATGTGTCAGGTCCCAGTGATTTGAACTTGTCTAGAGGGACAGGTGTTCTCCTACCATTTCCTTTCCTGGACAATGTTAAAGGAGTCGACTTTACCTTATGATGGTAAACTCTGGCTTAGTCTTAAAAGACTGGATCTGGATGAAGATTATATTCTATGGGTGGTGTTTGCATTGTACTGAATTCCAGTATAATGGGGTCACTCTTGCCCAAGGATCCAGTCACTTCAACTCCTTTTCTGCCTTCTGCACAGAGATGGATTTGAAGCTGTACAGATGCAGATAGATAACTCAACGTCCATAACAAATTACATTTATTGGTTCATCAGGTATCCTCATAACTCACATTTATGACGAAGTTCTTCTTTAATGACCAATCCTTTGTATATCTGCCTTGTAGTAAAAGATGGTTATCTCCTAACCCATCTCTTTGCAATAGAAAGAAGCTTCCATAAGTTCGTGAGTTCAGGCAAGAATGAAGAAAACTCCCCCAACCCCTCAAGGGTCAATTTAGTGGCCAATTAGGAATACAGATGTGGCCAGGTGACATGAACTACATTTCCCAGGATACCTTTAACTACATTTACCATGATGCATTCCCTTAAGGGGACAGCTCATAATTCCTAAGTAACTATCCAATTCCCATAGACTGGCTGGGACAGCACAACTCCCTCTAGCACTTCTTCTCTGTTTGTAAGAATAAGGTCCAGCATAGTTTTTCCTCTAGTTCCTTCCTCTTGTCTTTTGGGTGACAAATTTGTCAGCTAAGTTGGTTAGGAATCAGTTCGATCTCCCACTTGCTGCCGAGTTTGTCTCCCAGTTGATATCAGTTAAATCTCCCATTACTACTGTGGTATGTTTCCTATGTACATTTGTTAATTGATTAGCAAAGACTTCATCTATTTCTTCTGCTTGGCTGGGTGGCCTGTGGCAATCTCATTTCCCCACCCCCTTATATATTGACCCGTATGGATTCTAGGAGGTTTTCATCCTAGGTTTTGTGTATTTATGTAGAGATGTAGAGATCTTTTATATATAATGCAACTCCACCTCCTCTTTTGTTAGGTCTGTTTCTTTTGAATAGTTTGTATCCTTCCATCAGTATATTTCAATCTTGTGTTTCATCCCACCAAGTTTCAGTAATGGCAGTAACTACATCGTATCTGCCTGCATGGGCTAATACTTCAAGTTCACCCTGTTTGTTCCCTAAACTTTAAATGTTAATGCAACTTCAGAATCTTCAGAAAGTCCACAATGTCCCCACTACTTTACTGTGCACTAGAAAAGTTTGAGTAACTTCTGCAAAGAGAGAAAATTAATTGGAGTTCCAAATAATCAACTTTGTACAGGAATCAGAAGTAAAATTTTATTTGCCGTCATGTTCAGTTCACAAATGGAGGCCACTTTGGTTAAATAAATATCACAAGCTGTTCCTGCCTGACACTGTTTTTCATCTGTATATCAGCCATTCATCTCCCCTATGAATTACAAATGTCAAATACTTTTTTTCTTTTTAAAATTAATAACCTTTTGTGACATTGCTTGGGAATGAAAACACTTTTCTCTTTTCAATCTCCTGCCGAGCAAAGGAGGAAAGTGTTGGAAGCCCCATTTCCTGAGTGATCCACAATGTGCCAAGGATTTTATCCTGGAGATGTTTCTGCTCTGATGAGCCTGCATCCCCCCCCCCAACAACACTTGCTTGTCTTCAAGAAGATGAGTTTGCTGTCACTGTTTTTGGTTTGAAAAATTTTATTAGTTTATCAGACTATGAAATACAAAGCAAAATAGTGAAAAACTAAGGGAGGGAAAAGGGAAAAGGAAAAAGTGTGGGGTAAAATGGGACAAAGGAAAAAGGACGTCTGGCCCTCCTTAGCACAGTTGAGGGTAATAGCCCTACAACCTCAACTTTTTACTTTTACACAATAATATATACAGTAGTAACCATCTCTATAACAGTGTATTTAATCAGCAAAACTAAAATCAAAGCTTCCTTCTTTCTTTCATTAGCATAAAATCGAGAAGCGATTTCCAAATGGAAATGAAATGAGACATGTTCTTTCCTTTCAACAAAACAATCAATTTAATCTCTACTTTGTTTTTCTTTTTGCTGTGGGAAATTATATTTCTGTTTGTACCTATTAATTTTTACAAACTACCATCATTTATATTAACAATTTACTACACTCAAGTTATTTAATCTTAAAGGGGAAAACCCTTTTTTTTAAAAAACCAACAAAAAATGTGCTGTCCAGCCAGTGTATGGGAATTGGATAGTTAGGTAGCAATTGTGAGCTGTTCCCTTAATCATGGTAAATCTATTTAAGGTATCCTGGGAAATGTAGTCCATGTCACGTGACCACATCTGTAATCCTAATTGGTCACTTAATTGACCCTCGAGGGATTGGGGGAGTTTTCCTCACTCTTGGCTGAACTCATGGACTCGTGGTAACTGTTCTACTTCTATCGTTACAAGATGGGAGAAAAAGGATAGGAGATAAACCATCTTTTACCTACAAGACAGATATGCAAAGGATTGCTCATTAAAGAACTTTGTCACAAATGTGAGTTATGAGGATACCTGATGAACCAATAAAAGTACTTTATTATGGATGTTTTGTGGAATTTATCTATCTGCATCTGTACAGGATACAGAATAGTAAAAAGATGATTTTTTGAAGTCCTGAAGCCCATCAGTATAAAGACAGTTAATTTGGATTTGTGATAAAGCAAAGTAATGTTGAAGCCAGAAGTGAATGTGGAATGCTAAGCTCTGTGCCTCAGTTTGAATTGCAGGGAGGGGCAAGATTCCCCCCTCCTTTCTCTTTTACGCAAGAGACTTTTCAAATATCCTATGCGCTGGCTTTCAAAGGCAATCAAATTTGCCTCCTTCGATCCTTTTTTTTCTCTTTACTGAGGCAGGATTCCTTTTTCTTCGTATCAAGCCAGAAAGGGGCAAATTCCCCCTCCTTTTCTCTTCAGCGAAAGAAGTGCTGTGTCTCAAATTACAACTCCTAGCTCAGAAAGAACCAATTTGTAAAAGAAAGGGAGGGGCCAAGTATCTCTCATCCATCCCTGTATTCATCCAATTACAAACCCTTTCCAAACACAATGAGAAAGTTTCAGAAATCTTGCTGGCATTTCTAGAAAGGAAAACTAACTTTGCCCTGCTCATTTCAGCTGAAAGACTTTGCATTTTTCCAGCTCAGAGGCAATAAAAGAAGCCTCTCCAGCTATTTTTACAACTACTCTGGCCGTTTTATTGGGGGGTCATAATTCATTACTGACAGACCATCTTCAAAGCAAAGAAGGCTAATCCTAGCAACGTTTTAAAAAGGAACAATTTCTCTTTCTTCTCAAAACCTTAAAATTTCTTCATGTTCCCCTAGCTTTATTAAACAATTAAAAAAACATATAACACTGCAAGCAAACCTTTGGGGTGTTGTATTTGATTGATTGGTTTTCTTCCAGCAAGGAAACAATAAATTCCTCTGGAGTTCACCCCACCCCTACAGATTCAAGCAAAGCAGCACACAGCACCATCTGGTGGTCAAGGAGAAATTTCCCAGAGTTTACCAATATGTGCTTGCAATAATAATCCCTTTTTGCAATTATTGTGGACAATTTAATCAATTTAATTCAAATGTTCCAAGATTAACTGCAACCTAACAGACCTAAGCAAAGCAGCCCACAGCTACATCTGGGGCTCAAGCAGAAATTTCCCAGAGTTTGATATTTTTTTTTACACAGTTTCTCAAATTTGACCAGAATGTTTTTATCCAATGATAATCCCTTTTTGCAATTATTGTGGACAATTTAGTCAATTTAATTCAAGGTTCCAGTATTAACTGCAACCTAACATGGGTGTAGCAACAGCGTCTTCCATGCATATTTCTGCGTTTAGCCATCCAGTCTTCTGACTTCGCTATGCAACCTCTACTGCCATCTTGTGGAGCAAGCGACACTAACAGGCATATTTCTGCGTTTAGCCCTCCAAGTCTTCAGACTTTGCTACGCGACCTCTAGTGCCTCCTTGTATAGCAAGCACACATTGCACCCTAGAAACTGCCATACTGTGTCAGCACACCCAGACTGCAGCGCCACCTACGTGCTCAAGTATTAAATCCAGCAGCAATTCTACTTTCTGCTACCTGCTTGCAGCGCACCCTAGTACAAAAAAAGGGAATTACATGGAAAATCACTAAATTTTCCAAAAGTCACCTTTTACCAATTTGAAACATGGCAACTGCTTCAGCCATGACGGATGTCCCTGAAGTACCAGAGGACTTGAACCCTCCACCCACCCTTGCTGTAAAAATGGAGCCTGGTTCCCAAAACCCAGTTTCAGATGTCCAAATCTCTACGGAAGCGGTGATACCTCTGAA